>NC_064865.1:63464839-63764839 GCF_024139225.1 Suncus etruscus | reverse complement strand
CGACGGGGTATATTTAATGCCAAAAAGTCGGGTCAGCTAGAGTGATAATAGAGCAGATAGGGCATTTGCCTTGCACAAGGAAGACCTGGGTTTGATATCCAGCATCTCATATAGTCCCCTGTGCCTGCCAGGGGTGATCCCTGAGCATAAAGCCAGGAGTAAAAGCCTGAGCACTGCTGCATGAGGCCACCAAAATGAAAGCATAACAAAATGTCATTTTGGTCATGTGTGGCTCATAGACCAGCTTATGCCGACTGATAAGCTTACTGATACAGTAGTGCTTATCGATAATGCTTCTCTGTTGAACAACTATTCTGGGAACAGATGCAAAAAAATATAAATAAGTATGTGTCTGCTGGAATATGTAAGACAAATGAACAAATAGTTATGCCTGGGACTGATTCCATGGACACATGTTACACATCCCCTAACTTTGTGCAAAAGTATTTACTCTACATCTTTTTAGGTGTGGCAGGGAGTGGGGGAGGGACCAGACAATGTTAACATGAATTCCAACAAAATGAACAGTGCTTCTCTTCACACAATGACTCGGCCTCTCACATTGTGTTTGGAAATGGAAAAAATAAGCAATACAAAGTAGATATGTTGTTTCTCTTCCACCCTCCCTAGTTTTAAGTGAATCCAGCTTTAGGTTATATAAGTATAAGTATATACACAAAAACAAATAGGAAACAGCAAGTCAACATATACAGAAGTGGCAGTGAATGCAATTCAAGCAGCATATGTAATGTTCAGTACAGACTCATAATAATTAACATTTGTAAACTTCTTTCCACTTTACTTGCATGTGTAATTTAACTTGATGCTTTTAATAGCCCTGAGAAATATGCTGCGATCATTATCTCTCTGTCACAGACCGGAGACCATCACAAGATGTGGATTCGTCAAAATTCACATGGCTCTCAGTGAGCAGGGAGAAAGAAAGGAGAATTAAGTAGCTGTGTTAGAGCAAGGGGCAGAGGGAGATCTAAGGGCCCTTCTTAATACATTTGTTTACTTGAGGCTGGGCCACACATGACAGTGCTCAGGGCTTACTCAGGCATCACTCTTGGCAACGTTCAGGAGACCATATGGGTAACTGCGGGTCGAACCTGCATTGATCACATGCAGGTAAAAGCCCTATCTTCTGTATTACCGCTCTGGCCCCAGAGGTCAGTCCTTTGAAGTTCATTGGGGATAATTAAAGAAAAAAACAAGCTTGTATTTGAGTCTCTGTTGAATCTGATAGACATGACTAGCATAGGACTAGTAAAATATTAGGAACATTATTTTCTATAAATACTTTCAGGTATGACTGAACTTACAATAAACCAGAGTAGTATTTGGTATAACTTGAAATCACTGCTGCACTATTTGGAGTCTCTGTTTCCCTCCGAGTATAAAGATTTAAGTTTTCCATTCCTGAGATGACCCAGAACCATGCTCATTTGGGAAGAAGTACCAAGTGCCAGTGATTCAGACAGCTCCTGACCCAAGCACAGATGTGACCTGGGCTGTCAGCTGTAAGTTCACCTTCTGCAGACTTCAGAACAGCACATCCCCCAGCTGGCCAAGGCCACCACCTCAGATTCCAGCCACACCTGGTGGCTGTAATTTGAGTTTGTGCCAAGTTGCAAAGTGAGAACAAAGACAAAGAAAGCTCAGAACCAAGCGAAAAATTTCCACTGTAGAGAAACTAGGAATAAAGTCCTTGGTGATACCATAGGACACACTGCCCTATATCAATTATATTGACCAAGTGTAATAGATAAAAATTTCAGACCTAATATTGAACCATCAGGCCAGACAGATTGTACAGTGGGGGTGGTACTTGGCTAGAACACAACCTACCCAGATATATTACCCTGCACTATATATGGTTCTCTGAGCACAGAACTAGGATTGAACCCCGAGCACAGAGCTAGGAGTGAGCCCCAAGCACGGAGCCAGTAGTCAGCCCTAAGCATAGCCCCACATTACATGGAGGAGGTTAACCCACAGACACTCATCAATAGAAGTGTTGGGACCTCCCAACCTTAAATAGGGAGATTGGCCTAATACCCTCAAGTGGGACATTTAAACGTGCACAATCACTGTGGCCTTTGCTTTTTTGTGTTTGTTTTGTTTTGGTTTGGGGCCATGCCTAGTGATGCTTGTTGCAAGTCAGTCCTTTATAAGGCTGACTGATGGAGGGATGGAGGATGAGGTCTTTCTCCTCAGCTTGGAGCATGCGTCTGCCACTCTGTTCAGCCGGCAGTTCTGAGGTGAATGTGGTGGGCATAAAGCTAACAGGTAGTCAGGCTTCAGAAGATATCAGCTTTATTCAGTGGACAAGGCTGAAGCCAAAAGCCCCAGAATCAGTCCTCCCAAAAAAACCCTTGCCTTCCACAGACCCTTGCTTTTATACATCAGAATCAGGTACCACTCTAGGGTGGGAACAGAATAAGGTACTGCCCTAGGGTGGGAGCAGAATGCCATGTCACACCCTAGGGTAGGGCACAATCACGGATCAGGGTAGGATCAGTAACATAATAATCCCATGGAAATGTTTACATACACAGCAATGCTCAGGGTATACTCCTGGTTCTGCGCTCAGAAATCACTCCTGGCAGGTTCAGAGAACCATATGGGATGTCAAGAATCAAACCTGGGGCCCGGAGAGATAGCACAGCGGTGTTTGCCTTGCAAGCAGCCGATCCAGGACCAAAGGAGGTTGGTTCGAATCCCGGTGTCCCATATGGTCCCCCCGTGCCTGCCAGGAGCTATTTCTGAGCAGACAACCAGGAGTAACCCCTGAGCACCGCCGGGTGTGGCCCAAAAAAAAAAAAAAAAAAAAAAAAAAAAGAATCAAACCTGAGAGCCGAAGAGATAGCATGAAGGTAAGGCATTTGCCTTGCATGCAGAAAGTCATTGGTTCCAATCCTGGCATCCCATATGGTCCCCCGAGCCTGCCAGGAGCAATTTCTGAGCTCAGGAGTAATTCCTGAGTGCTGCCAGGTGTGAGCCAAAAACCAAAAAAAGAAAAGAAAAGAATCAAACCTGGGCCCCTCCTGGGTCTGCCGCACGCAAGGCAAATGCCCTACCACTATGCTATCTCTTCGGCCCTAAGTCATTGTTGAGGAGAGACTCAGGAGTCAGTGCCCAGGTGAGGCCCAATGGCCTGTGAAGGTCATGGAACAGCAGACAGGGAAGCCCTAACCCTCAGCTCCTGAGGCATGTGATGCAGATGGCCATGCTAAGTGAAGGACAGACACACCTGACGAAATCCTCCATGGCACCAACTTGACACAGCAGGGGCCCGTTCAGCACAGAGAGTGACCTGCTCTCTTGGTGTCCATGAAAGTGCTGTCCAGTGCCTCCTAGTAGGCTCTTCTCCCTTGGCTATGCCAGCAGGATCTCAGGACCCCATTCACAGGGGAGACTGGGGTGACTTTATCATCCTAACACCAGGATAAACCTAGTAGGAATCTGTCAAGGTCCAACATTCACAGAGACTCGTTTGTCAGCTCTTGGGGTCAACACAGAACATTGGGTGCCTTGGCTTGGGACACTGGCCCTTTAAACCCACTGGATCCTGTAAAAATGGAACCATGGATTTTCCAGCACCAGAGCTCATACACGCAGAGACTTCACTGTTCTCTCTGAAATGGTAAGCTTGATTCAAGAGAGCCACAGATGTGTTTTATGCAACAGAACTATTAAATTTTCATTCAAATCAGGCCCTGTCACATCAGTCTTCAGCAGGAAAGCGTTTAGCCTTTCTGATCACGTTTAAGAGAAATAAACTTATTTAAACTTGGGATAAAAAATTCAAGCTGTCAGGGCCGAAGAGATAGCAATGGAGGTAAGCATGCAGAAGGACAGTGGTTTGAATCCCGGCATCCCAGGTGGTCCCCCATGCCTTCCAGGGGCGATTTCTGAGCATAGAGCCAGTAGTAATCCCTGAGTGCTGCTGGGTGTAACCCAAAAACAACAACAACAACAACAACAAAATTCAAACTGTCCTTGGGGCCGGAGAGATAGCATGGAGGTAAGGCGTTTGCCTTTCATGCAGGAGGTCATCGGTTCGAATCCCGGCGCCCCATATGGTCCCCTGTGCCTGCCAGGAGCAATTTCTGAGCCTGGAGCCAGAAATAACCCCTGAGCACTGCCGGGTGTGACCCAAAAACCACACACACCAAAAAAATTCAAGCTGTCCATAGAAACACTCAGGGCCAAGCAGGAAGTACTCAGAATTTCTGTGTGTGTTCGAGTGAAGTTTGAGTGTTCGAGGCACTAACTCTGACCTGGTCATGGTTGTGTCTCGCTACCCTGAAGCCCTGGTTATGGCTCACCCTGGGTCCTTCACTTAGAGCTTTGGAAATTGAGAATCCTAGTGATGGGAGCAGCTAAGCTAGGGTCTAGAGGAGGTGAGTGTGAGGGGGCAGCCAGCAGCTAAGATGAGGTAGTGCCTATGGATGCTCAGGCACCACAGAGCTCATGGACATGACACAGGAGACTGGACCAGCAGTGAGGGTGCTGAGGTCATCAAAGAGTACATGGGGATCATGTGGGCTGGGGTACAGGCAGCAAGGGGTGGGGGCCATCAGCAGGGTCCTGCCCTAGCCTGCTGGGCAGCAGGCTGGGAGCTTCTGGTGAAGATATAGTTTGTGGGTGCTTCTGAACATTTCCCCTTGGCTGGCACATTAAACCCCAGACAATCCTGGATTTTGCCAAAGACAGACTGGGGGACAGGTTCACCCACATCTTGGAAGTGTTGGAAGAGTTGGGACACTCAGAACAGTCACTGTCAGCCCCTTTCTCTTCCTGCTGCCTTTGCCCCAGCCATGTCTCAGTCTGGACAGGAAAATACACACTATCAAGGGACTCTGAGCACCATATAACCACTGAGGTCTCCTTGAGCTGAGCGTGAGGCCAGTGAGGACATAGGGGAGCATGGTGAGTCATGGCCCAGGGTTCGACCATTGCCCACAGGCCACAGACACGGTTCATGTTCCATGCAGGAAAAATGCCATATCCGGGTGTTTCCAGAGTTTCTGCCATAGGAAACCCCGCCCAAGCCCATGGGAACTCCTTTCCTTCAGGCATGATCCATGCAGCTCCGAACCCTGATCTGGACCTGAAGGCCCCTCTTCAAGGACAGCGGAGCTTCCAGCTAACCAAAAGCAGCTATGGGAAAGCACTTCCCAGGGTCTCGGACTCAAGCACTGAGCCCCCTTCCTCACCCATTAACACAGCTTTTAGTAAGGAGGTCTAGAAGGAGTGGCTGCCCCTGTGGAGGCTGAGGCCCTCGTGGCCGTTTCCTGTTCCTCTGACTCAGGCTGCATGGTGAGGCCCTAGATCTGGTCCTCAGAGCCCTGTCTGCTCCTGTGTGTTTAGAGCATGGTTCAGGGCATGCACAGGACCAGATCTCTGCTGGCTATTACTGCTGCAGGAAAAACAGCAGAGCTGATCTGAGCCTGCATTTGAGGATGAGCCACAACACAGAGATGCCAGCTCTGCACCAGCAGTCCAACTGCAGAGTGGCATGTTCTTGGAAGACCCAGACACAATGAAGAATTGGCATCTGTGGGCATCAGGAGGTCTCTGTGACATTTCCCGTTCACCTCCCAGCTGGTCCCACACTCTGAGCTTCTCAGAGGCATAGCTTTCCAGGCAGAGAACCAAAGGGAGAAACAAGCACTGAAGCTTGAAACGGGAAGAAATAAATTCATCCACAAGTACCAGAAGGTGGCTCCACCAATATTCCCAGATTTGGTGCTCATGGTGGGAACTAAAGCATTAGCAGAAATACTCAGAGCGAAGATGTCTAGGTATTAATACCCAGAGCCAGTACATGTAATTAATACTCTGAGTCTTACTCCCAGAGCCAGTATGTTTAAGTACCATAGTCTCCATACGTTTGAGGAAAGACGGCTGAGCGAATGGCAAACTGCATTTGGTCCTCTAAAAAGACTTAACTACAGAGTGAATTTAACACAAGATGGAGTAGAGAACACAAATCATAAGAAATATGTGTCACTTCCTGTTGTGTATGTAAATATTTTAGGGGATTATTATGTTACTGACCCTACCCTGATCGGTGATTTGCCCTACCCTAGGGTGTGACCTGGCATTCTGCCCCCACCCTAGGGCGGTACCTGATTCTGCTTCCACCATTGGATGGTACCTGATTCTGGGGGATAAAAACAAGGGTCTGTGGAAGGCGAGAGGCTTTTGGCTGGAACTTATGCTGAGTGTTTGGACTTCAGTCTTGTCCACCGAATAAAACTAATATTTCCACAAGCCTGACTGTGAGCTGTTTACCCACTGTTTTACCTCAGAACCGTAGGCTAGACAGGGTGGCAGACCTCATCTCTCCAGCTCAGAGCACACGTCTGCCACCCTGTCTAGCCGACAGTTCTGAGGTGAAACAGTGGGAAAACAGCTCACAGACAGTCAGGCTTGTGGAAATATTAGCTTTATTCGGTGGACAAGACTGAAGTCCAAACACTCAGCATAAGTTCCAGCCAAACGCCTCTCGCTTTCCACAGACCCTTGTTTTTATTCCCCAGAATCAGGTACCTCCCAATGATGGGATCAGATACCACCCATGGTGGAAGCAGAATCAGGTACCACTCTAGGGTGGGGGCAGAATGCCAGGTCACACCCTAGGGTAGGGCACAATCACCAATCAGGGTAAGGTCAGTAACATAATAATCCCCTAAAATATTTACATACACAACAACTTCCCTAACAACTAAATAAACACATGTAAAGAAGGAAACCAGCTGTCCTCAGCTCCTGAGTTGTAGCAGGTATAGGGCTCTGCATACAGCCAGGGGCCAGGGACCCTCTGGGGAGACATGGGCCAAGCTTGAGATGAACAGAGTAGCCATTGCTGCAGAATCTGGTTCTTAGCATGTGCCTCAGTTCTGGGGACTCCAGCTCTGAGGGAGCTGGAGATAGGATGCCAAAGATAGGATGGGCGCTGGACAGTGCTCCACTGCTCAGGCAGGAGCGAGGGGCAGCAGGCTAGAGGTGAGCAGAGTCGACGGGAGACCTAATACCATCAAGGGCTCATCGTCCGCTGTAACAATGACACACATCTAGCAGACTGGAGGTTTCCATAAAGAGTGCTCAGAGCAGAGGCAAAATCCAGGAGACAGCAGCTTCTCCATCACTGCAACTTGTTCCCGCTCATGGTACTGGGCTTCCTGGAGACTGAGGCCTTTACCTGTGTAAGGCTCATTAGTCCAGATGCTGCTCCAACGCAGAGAAATGAAGAGACAGTCGCTCAGGCAAAAGCTCAAGTGAGTTCTTTATTCTGGCCGGCCAGGGTCCAGTGCCCGTCCAGAACCAAACAGAGGCAAAGGACCACGTGGCTTTCTTTGTTCATCTTTATATATATCATAAGAAGGGGTGGGGTAGGGATGATTTCCTTATAAGGACATAACATCCGCTAAGACATTCTGAGGTAGTACAAGGTATCACATGAGCTTAGGGTTGGTATAAACTTCCTTTTTAGGACAAAAAGTGTTAGGTACAAAAAACAGGTATAAGCATAGAAAATTACGGAATTCTGGTTACAAAACCTGACCTTTAAGTTCCATGAGCTACAGCAGTGGTGGCTGGTGTAATGAGTTGTTGACTTCCCTTTTCAATCCCCACTTCTTGTAGTAAGGCTTCTAATCCTAGAAGCCATTGTGATAGGAGGCCTCCATCTCCTGATATTCCTGGTCAGAATTGCCTGCGTAAGCTAATTCTTGGTACTGTTGGCATAATACCATGAGCTTGACTTCCCCAACCTGAGCCCGAATAAATGTAGTGAGGCGATTGATTATGCATGGCCCAATAGCTACCAGGAGTAGGAGGCCCAAAAGGGGCCCCAGAAGGGGTATCAGATAGGGGAGAATCCCACCCCATAAAGACCATAAGGGACTGTCTAATAGCTCCGTTTTTCTTTTGGCCAGCTCCTCTTGATGATGTCTGATTCTGTCTCACACTACTCCCAATTTGTTAGTATAGAAAAACACTCTTCTTCCAAGGCCATGCAAAGCCCTCCTTTCTTTGCCAAGATTAAATTTAACCCTCGCCTGTTTTGTAATACCACTTCAGCCAAGGAGTTGAGCTGATCCTGCAGATCACTAATAGATTTATATACCATCTCCACATCTGAAATTAACTGTTGCGAGAGCCTGTTATACTTTTCTATTGATATTGCTAGCCCTGCTCCCCCAGTCGCCAATCCACCTGCTACTCCGAGCCCTACCAGTAGGGGTAGGAACACCCCTACGAGACTGATGAGTGCCGCCTAAGAGATCTATGCTAGGCAGAGGGATGGGTTCTGTTTCTCGGATGGTGTCAATGTTGGGTAGTACTAATGCTGGGGCACAAATTCCAGTCCAGTTTTGGAGTAAAAGAGAGTAAGCCAAATTTCCCCCACATATTCATACCCATCCTGGAGGTAAGCACCCTGGGCTCGGGGGGGGGGGGGGAGCAGGTAGGATTTCCAAGCACTGAGCGGCTCCTACCTGACCCAGGTCTACAGATTCCGTGCCATTATGCAAATAGCAAACAGAAGATTCAAAGTTAAAAGGGACTACCTTAAAGGGTTTGACATAAGTACAACTAAAAGAAGCAAAGGTTAGATTACCTAGTCGGACAGGAACAGCCAGAGGCCAATTTTTCCCCATCCTCATACAAAACCAACAATCAGCAGCTAAAGAAGGGTTAGAAAAATTAAGAAGTTTGTGAATTTCTTCTAGGATGTTCTGAGTATTCAGATCTAACTTCTCAGCAGGCATCCGGGGTCAGAGGGAGGGATGCCAGGGCCACTTAGGCATTAGGGTCTCCACCTCCTTTGTAGCCCAGTCTATGGCCTCCCTCTTTCTTTCCTGGTTTGTCGCCCTCCCCCATTCGAGATGTGAATGGGCGCCTTTAGGGGCCAGCAGACCAAGTCTCCCACTTGGGCCATGCAACTCGAGGCTCCATAGGGGGACTTATGGCTATCAACTGTCCATTCCCCTCCCACACTCCCCTTGTAAGTCTCAATGAGCTTGGCCACCAGATATGCCTTGGGGTTTTTTTGTTTGTTTGTTTGTTTGTTTGTTTGTTTGTTTTGGTACACTCTTGATACTCCCTATAGCACTGGGAGTGAACTTGATCAAGCTCCACACATCCAGCAGGGCATTCCCCCCCCCCAAGAGGGAGGCAAAGACTGAGGTTTTGCTTTACACACCCATTCCAGCTTCCCCCCACCACATGGGAAGAAGTAGGGGACTGGAGGTAAGCAGTTCTAGTTCTACAGTCTACTTGCCGAGTGTACAGAAGCCTACTGTTGAGTTGATAGCCCCACCCCCAACCCTGCTGTCACAGACGTTTCCATATAGTCTTTTAACCAGTTCATCCAGGTGTACGGCCTGATCGAGTCCTCCCTCAGCAAGTGCCAGGAGGAGCATTGTCAGAGTCAGTGAGCACAGCAGGGCTGGGGTGTGCCTGCCGGACCTGAATCTTGAGGGGATTCTCAGTGCACTCCACTTTCCACTCATCATGGTTGAGATCAGCAGGGGCAGATTTTAGATGGGAGGCATGAACCCAGGAAGCAATGCGGTTCACCTTAACAGCAGTAGGGGTGATCAGAAGGACGACATAAGGCCCTTTCCACCTAGGCTCTAGTGTCTGCGAGCGGTGCCATCACACCAGGACCTGGTCTCCCGGCTTGAAGGGGTGAGGCACCATCAGTTCTCCGGGTTCATATGCCTGTCTGAGTCCCTTCCAGACTTGGCTTTGTAGGGCAGCGATGGCAGGCAGCCGAGTTGCTAGGGAAGTGGAAGGGGAGAAAAAAACATAAGGCTCAGAAAGCATTCGCACTGTGGGGGGGGTGCCATACAACACTTCAAAGGGGGTTAATTCACACAAAGAAGGCAAGGGGGTATTTCTTGCCCTGAAGAGGACTGAAGGTAGGAGGGTGGTCCAGTCCCCAATGCCAGTCTCTAGAGATAATTTGGTTAGAGTCTCCTTAATTGTTCTATTCATCCTTTCTACCTGCCTGAACTTTGGGGGATATGCACAATGCAGTTTCCAATTGATCCCCAAGGTCCTGGCTAATCCCTGACTTACCTGGGCCACAAAAGCAGGTCCGTTGTCTGACCCAATTACCTGAGGAAGTCCAAACCAGGGGAAGATGTTATCTAATATCTTCTTAGTCACCAGCTGGGCTGTTTCCTTCTTGCATGGGTAAGCTTCCACCCATCCTGAAAATGTATCTACAAAGACTAGCAAATACTTTAGTCCATATTTGGCAGGCTTGATTTCAGTGAAATCAATCTCCCAATGTTGGCCCTGTCTCTCCCCTCTCAGTCTCTTCCTGGTCCCCATCTTGGTAGGATAGGCATTTACCAGTTGACAGGTCGGCAGGATTTTACAATTTTTTCAGCCATTTCCTTTAGCCTCTCTGGTTTGGGTACCCAGGGCCATTCTCTAATTAGCTCCATCATTTTTCTGGCCCCTGGGTGGGTGAGTTGGTGAAGAGTTTGCAGATACTGATTGACTTCTTGTACTTTGTCAGAAAGAAGGAAGTCTACAGTTGACACTGGAGGGAGGTTGTCGGTTTCAGTAACAGCAAGCACAGGGGTCTCCTTCATGCAGGATGCCGCTGCCTTTGCCGCTTCATCAGCTCTTTGGTTCCCAGACACAACTGTCCCTTTGCCCGTTTGATGACCAGGACAGTGGACTATGGTCAGTTCTTTGGGTAGGAGTAGAGCCGATAAAAGATGCACTATCTCTTCTTTGTTTTTAATTTCTTTGCCCTCGGAGGTCAGGAGTCCCCTCCTTTGGTAGATAACGCCATGGACATGGGCAGTCCCGAAAGCATACTTGCTATCAGTGTAGACGGTTGCTCTTTTTCCGCTGCCATTTCCAATGCCCTGGTAAAGGCTATCAACTCAGCTCACTGAGCAGAGGTTCCCTCTTTTAGGCGCTGGGACCAGATAACATCATAGTCACTCACCACCACAACTCTGGCTCGCCTCTCCCCATCCTGGAGGAAGCTACTTCCATCTGTGCCCCATATGACATCAGAGTTCTTTAATGGTTGATCCTGTAGGTCCTTCCGAAGCCCACTCTCTTCAGCCAGTAAATCCTGGCAGTTATGCAACACTGATGCCTCAGACTCTTCAGGGAGCAGGGTGGCCGGATTGAGAGTCAGAGGTAGTCTGATAGTTATTCTGCCTTTGTCTAGAAGGATATTCTGATAGTAGATGATACAGGCATTTGAGAGCCAATGGTCGGGGGGCTGCCAAATTATACTTTCCAGAGCATGAGGGGCTATTATAGTTAACTTCTGTCCCAAGGAAATTTTATCCGCATCCTTTACCAGCAGTGCAGCCGCAGCTATTGCCCTCAAACATTTAGGCCACCCGCTGGCCACTGAGTCTAGTTTCTTTCATAGGTAGGCAACCGGCCTTTTCCACAGACCCAGCGTCTGCGTCAGCACTCCCTGTGCCATCCCCCCTTTCTCTTCTAGATATAAGGTAAAGGGTTTGCTAGCATCAGGGAGGGCCAGGGCCAGGGCTGTGAACAGAGCTGTTTTGATAGAGTCAAACGCCTTCTGGGATTCATGGGTCCACTCAAACTTGGCATCCCCTTTTGTGAGGGGGTATAGTGGGGCTGCCAGACTGGCAAAACCAGGGATCCAGAGGCGGCAAAAACCTGCCGTCCCCAGAAACTCACGTAACTGCCGGTGAGTGGTAGGTATTGGGATTTGTGCCACGACCTTCTTCCGGGCTTCTGTCAGCCATCGCTTTCCCTCTCATAGGGTGTACCCCAGAAACGTCACCTCTCTCTGGCACAGCTGCACCTTCTTTTTTTTAAATTCCATTTGGTTCTTTAATCTTTTTAATTTACATTTGAGTATAGAATAAAGTAACAGTTTAAATACATACATCTGTATTTTAAAAGGGTATATGGTACTTAGATTCCTTCCTTCTTTTCATCCTTCCTTCCTTTCTCTCTTCATTTCTCTTTTTCTCTTTCTTTCTTTCTTTTCTTTCTTTCTTTCTTTCTTCCTTCCTTTCCTACCTCTTTCCTTCCTTTCTCTTTCTCTTTCTTTTTCTTTCTTCTTTCTTTCTTTCTTTCTTTCTTCTTTCTTTCTTTCTTTCTTTCTTTCTTTCTTCTTTCTTTTCTTCTTCTTCCTTCCTCCTTTTCTTCCTTCCTTCCTTCCTTTCTTCCTTCCTTCCTTCCTTCCTTCCTTCCTTCCTTCCTTCCTTCTTTCTTTCTTTCTTTCTTTCTCTCTCTCTCTCTCTCTCTTTCTTTCTTTCTTTCTTTCTTTCTTTCTTTCTTTCTTTCTTTCTTTCTTTCTTTCTTTCTTTCTTTCTTTCCCCTCCCTCTTTCCTTCCTTTCTCTCACTCTCTCTTTTTCTATTTTTTCTTTTTTATATATTTTATTTAAACACCTTGATTACATACATGATTGTGTTTGGGTTTCAGTCATGTAAAGAACACCACCCATCACCAGTGCAACGTTCCCATCACCAATGTCCCAAATCTCCCTCCTCCCCACGCAACCCCCGCCTGTACTCTAGACAGGCTTTCCATTTCCCTCATACATTCTCATTATTAGGACAGTTCAAAATGTAGTTATTTCTCTAACTAAACTCATTAATCTTTGTGGTGAGCTTCCTGAGGTGAGCTGTAACTTTCAGCTCTTTTCTCTTTTGTGTCTGAAAATTATTATTGCAAGAATGTCTTTCATTTTTCTTACAACCCATAGATGAGTGAGACCATTCTGTGTTTTTCTCTCTCTCTCTGACTTATTTTACTCAGCATAATAGATTCCATGTTCATCCATGTATAGGAAAATTTGATGACTTTATCTCTCCTGACAGCTGCATAATATTCCATTGTGTATATGTACCACAGTTTCTTTAGCCATTCGTCTGTTGAAGGGCATCTTGGTTGTTTCCAGAGTCTTGCTATGGTAAATAGTGCTGCAATTAATATAGGTGTAAGGAAGGGGTTTTTGTATTGTATTTTTGTGTTCCTAGGGTATATTCCTAAGAGTGGTAAAGCTGGATCGTATGGGAGCTCGATTTCCAGTTTTTGGAGGAATCTCCATATCATTTTCCATAAAGGTTGAACAAAACGGCATTCCCACCAGCAGTGGATAAGAGTTCCTTTCTCTCCACATCCTCGCCAACACTGTTTATTCTCATTCTTTGTGATGTGTGCCATTCTCTGTGGTATGAGGTGGTACCTCATAGTTATTTTGATTTGCATCTCCCTGATGATTAGTGATGTGGAGCATTTCTTCATGTGTCTTTTGGCCATTTGTATTTCTTCTTTGTCAAAGTGTCTGTCCATTTATTCTCCCCATTTTTTATGGGATTAGATGTTTTTTTCTTGTAAATTTCTGTCAGTGCCTTGTATATTTTGGAGATTAGCCCCTTATCTGATGGGTATTGGGTGAATAGTTTCTCCCACTCAGTGGGGGGCTCTTGTATCCTGGGTGCTATTTCCTGTAAGGTGCAGAAGCTTCTCAGCTTAATATATTCCCATCTGTTAATCTCTGCTTTCACTTGCTTGGAGAGTGCAGTTTCCTCCTTGAAGATGCCTGTAGTCTCAATGTCCTGGAGTGTTTTGCCTATGTGTTGTTCTATATATCTTATGGTTTGGGGTCTGATATCGAGATCTTTAATCCACTTGGATTTTACCTTCGTACATGATGTTAGCTGGGGGTCTAAGTTCAATTTTTTGCAGGTGGCCAGCCAGTTCTGCCAACACTACTTGTTGAAGAGGCTTACTTTGCTCCATTTAGGATTTCTTGCTCCTTTATCAAACATTAGGTGATTGTATGTCTGGGGAACATTTTCTGAGTATTCAAGCCTATTCCACTGACCTGAGGGCCTGTCCTTATTCCAATACTATACAGCTGCACCTTCTTTGCTGATGCTCTATACCCTAGCCGGGCAAGTTCCTTTAGCAGGTTATGGGTGGCCTGCTTACAGTCCTCTTCAGGTTTTCCTGCAATTAAAAGATCGTCCACATACTGCATCAAGGTAACCTGGGGATGCTGGCTGCGGAAGAGACTTAAGTCTTGGTGCAGGGCCTCATCAAAGACGGTAGGGGAGTTTTTAAACCCCTGGGGCAGTCTGGTCCAGGTTAGTTGGCCTGAAATCCCTGCCTCAGGATCACTCCACTCAAAAGCAAATAAAGTTTGACTGGCCGGATGTAGGGACAGGCAGAAGAAAGCATCCTTTAAGTACAGTACAGTGCACCATATTCTTTCAGGGCTTAAGGTGCTGGGGAGATTGTATGGGTTAGGCACACTGAGATGGATATCTTCCACTCGGCTGTTAACCACCCTTGGGTCCTGCACTGGCCAATAGTCCCTGGTCCCAGGCTTTTTGACCGGGAGTAGTGGAGTATTCCAGGCCGACTGACACTGTACTAGGACCCCCTAGTTGGAGAAGTTTCCGAATATGAGAAGTTATACCTTTCTTCACTTCCTGAATCATGGGGTACTGTCTGACTCGCACAGGGACAGCAGTACCTTTCAGCTCTACCACTACTGGAGCAAGGTAGACAACCCCAGTCCCACAGTTTCGGCCCAAGCTCCCAGAACTAGTCTCAACCAAAAATTAGTGTCTTGGTTTTCATATGGCAAGGGATCATTTGTGAACAGTCTGTATTCATCCTCGGCCCTAATGGTCAGGACAGAGGTGGTAAGTGGTTGGACATTGGGATTTAGAAAAGCAATCTCTGGACCAGTTTCTTCAAAAGTTATTTGGGCTCTGAGTTTGGTCAGCAAGTCTTGTCCCATTAGAGGTGAGGGGCAGTTCGGTATGACCAGGAAAGAATACTTGATTTCTCCTTTCCTCAAGTCCATAGTCCGGGAAGTAGTCCAAGAACAGTAGCTACTTCCATTAGCCCCTTGTACTAAGGATTGTTTACTAGAGAGGGGTCCCAAGGGCTTCTTTGGGACTGAGTATACTGCCCCTGTGTCAAGTTCAAAGTCTATGGGAGTCCCCTCCACCTTAAATTTAGCCCTGAGCTCCCAGAGGGGGTTGGAGCCCCGATCCCCCTATTCAGATTCAAGGGCCAAGGTCCTTGAAGGTCGGGGGGGTCGTGGGGGTTGGGTGCATTCCCGAGCCCAGTGTCCTCTCTGGCGGCAGCAAGCACACTGATCCTTGTCTAGGGGTCGGCGTCTTTGTGGGCCCAGGTCCCTACCTTTCTGACCTGCGCTAGATCTGTCTACCACTACTGCCAAGACCCTTGCCAGCTCCTTATTCCTTCTTCTGTCCTTTTGTTCTTCCCTCCTCTCTATCTTTCCTCTCTTTTTCCTCTACTTCCTTTCTTTCCCTGTCTCGCTTCTCCTGCCACTCCCTTCTCTCCTTTTCTAGTTGCTCCTCTTTCCTTCTTTGTTTCTCTCTTACTGAACACTTTCTCAGCCTCCTTTACTAGGTCCTGTAATGTCTTTCCCTGGATATTCTCCAGCCTCTGAAGTTTCTCTCTAATATCTGCTGCTAACTACCCTACAAAAGCCATAATGACCAAAGCCTGATGAGTTTCGGAGGTTGAATCGAAAGGGGTATACCGGGCCCGGAGCGATAGCACAGCAGCGTGTGCCTTGCAAGCAGCCGATCCAGGACCAAAGGTGGTTGGTTCGAATCCTGGTGTCCCATATGGTCCCCCGTGCCTGCCAGGAGCTATTTCTGAGCAGATAGCCAGGAATAACCCCTGAGCACCACCAGGTGTGGGCCAAAAACCAAAAAAAGAAAAAAAAAGAAAAAAGAAAAAAGAAAGGGGTATACCTCCTATAGGCTTCCATCAGCCTTTCTAGGAAAACTGCAGGAGGCTCATCGGGTCCCTGTATCACCTCTTTTACCTTGGCCAGATTGGTGGGCTTCCTAGCCACTTCCAGAGACCTTTCATGAGAGTCTGGTGATAGGTGGACAGGCTCCCCCTACCTTCGTACGTGTTAGAATCCCAATCCAGTCTCCGCAAGGGGAAAGTGTCATCAATAACATCAGGTCTGGTTGTCACCAAGCCTTCTAATCCTATCACATTTCTCCGGGCTGCTGCCAATATGCGGTCCTGTTCTTCAGTAGTGAACAGGGTACGAAGCAACTGCTGGCAGTCGTCCCAAGTAGGTTGGTGGGTGTTCATCAAAGAATTTAAAAGATTAATTAACCTAGTGGGGTCTTCAGAAAAAGAGGGATGGTTAAGCTTCCAATTATATAGGTCAGAAGAGGAGAAGGGCCAATACAGGAGGGTAGGCATTTCCCCCCCCCCCCATAGTCCACAATAGACCCTACTAGCCACAGCAGCATGATTGGCAAAGCTCCAGATGCCGGATCTCTTTGTTTGCTGTGGGTCCCCATGGCTAGCCCTGTTCGGCTCTCATCCGGCATGGACTCAGGGGATGATGGGGGCAGGAGGGTTACTCCATCTCCCTCTCCCTGCGGCTTGGGGGAAGGCAAGGAGGAGGAGGAGGATTCTGATGGGGAACGGGGTTCTGCCACCACCTCATCTACAGGAGTGGAGGGGGCGCGAGCAGATGGGCAGTAAGGAGGGGGGTCAAAGAAAAGCAGGTCTGTGGTGTCAGGGTAAATGCGGGGCACAGCTTGCTCTTCATAAGATTTTAATTCTGACACCCCCTTCGCCTTTATGGGTAGGATCGTAGGCTCCAAGGGTGGCTATAAGGAAGAAGGTTTAGGAGGGGGCAGGAATGGCCACACTCAGTCAGGGGGGCTGGTACAAAGGTCTTCACACATGAGAATATAGGGTTCTTGATCAGGATGTTTGTGCAGCCCTGGTCAATACACGATGTCCTTCACTCTGCGAACTAGGGAAACATGGAAAGACCCTCCCTGCAGCCATCCAACCTGAAAGGTAGGCCACTCAGCAGCACAACAGGTCTGCCACTTGCCCTTTTTGATGACCAGGGAACGATTTCGTGCACGAGTCCTTACTTCTGACCAGTGGCCCAGAGTAAGAGACAAAGGGGTGGTTTACTGCTGATCCATAATGGGAGAAATAGAAAATCAAAGGAATAGATGAGGGAAAGACGGGAGGGGACAAAGGAAGTGAAGAAAGAAGAGTTCAAGGAAATAAAGCCAACACACACCTACACACTTACACAAAAGGAAAAACAAAAACCTCAAAACAAAGATCTCCAATTAAAAGAAATAGGGTTCACCAAGACAGCCCAGGAATGTCTTCCCGCTGCGGCAAAATCGAACTTTTGGGGCGCCTCCAGGGTCGTGACCTATAGTTTTTGAACCCGTCAGTTCACTACCACCTGGAATCCATGTCGAGTGGGGACTCTCAAGTCCTCAGTCACACTACCATTTCCCTATTTCTATTTTCAACACACATCAAATTACAACCAACAATACAAGACACACTGCTATTTCCAACACACATCAAATCATGACCAACAACACAAGACACACTGCTTAGAACCCACCGAGTTGGGGCCGGAGCGATAGAACAGCGGGTAGGGCGCTTGCCTTGCACGAGCTTGACCTGAGTTCGGTCACCGGCATCCCACATGGCCCCCTGTGCATGCCAGGAAGGCGTCCTGAGCAAAGCTAGGAATAGCCCCTGAGCATAGCCGAGTGTGGTTAAAAAAAGACAAAAAAAAAAAAAAAAGGAAAAAAAACAAAAACAGAAAAAAAAACCATCGAGTCGTCGGATCACCACTCTGCTCTGGGCAGATCAAGGACTCCTGGCTGGCTCACCAAATGTAAGGCTCGTTAGTCCAGATGCTGCTCCGAAGCAGAAAAATGAAGAGACAGTCACTCAGGCAAAAGCTCAAGTGAGTTCTTTATTCTGGCCGGCCAGGATCCAGTGCCCATCCAGAACCGAACAGAAGCAAAAGACCGCGTGGCTTTCTTTGTTTATCCTTATATACCATAAGAAGGGGAGATGGGGTAGGGATGATTTCCTTATAAGGGCATAACATCCGCTAAGACATTCTGAGGTGGTACAAGGTATCACATGAGCTTAGGGTTGGTATAAACTTCCTTTTTAGGACAAAAAGGGTTAGATACAAAAAGCAGGTATAAGCATAGAAAATTACAGAATTCTGGTTACAAAACCTGACCTTTAAGTTCCATGAGCTACAGCAGTGGGGGCTGGTGTAACTAGTTGTTGACTTCCATTTTCACCTGCCACAACATGGCAGACATGCTTTGAGAGATCAAGGAGAGAGAGCTTGAGAGAGATTGTTGGTCTGAGGCTCAACCAGTTCTAGAATCCTAAAACTGAGGGACATGGTGAGACAATCTGGGCCAGATTAGAGTTTTCCTGTACCCAGCCTGGTTCAGGCAGTCGGAGGACAGGCTGTTCCACAGGTGATCCCAGCCTGAGGAACAGTGTCATGCTAGGGACCTGCAGCTGAGCCTGTGAGGGTGACAGGCTGAGCTATTCCTGGCCCTGTGGCTGGACCTATGAGGGGGACAGACTACCAATGGCCTTGCAGCTAAGCTGTGAGGGGCTGGGCTATCCCTGGCCCAGGGAGCTGCAGGGCATTCTTGTCCAGAGACTGAAGCTATGGCAGTTCCTGCCCTGCTCCATTAGGGGATTGGCTGACATGCTGACCCCTGTCACAGGGTAACCTGCATCCCCTTCCTTTGCAATAACATATACAATAGGGCTGGACCTTCTTAAAAACCAAGGCTCAGAGCTGGAGTAATAGAGAAGGGGAGGGAGGTTGCCTTGCATGCGGTCAACCAGGTTCCATCCCCAGTCTCCAAGCAGCACCCAAAAGAAGCCAGGAGTCAGCAGGAAGGACACAGGCTCTTGTCCTAGGACCCATTTACCTCCAGAGGTGACCAAACACAGATGGCCGAACAGGAGGCGAGAGCACAGGGAGGTGTGTCCACTTATGTAGTTAAAGGACGTAAATGGACATGGATGGGTCAGATGAACAGTCGTGGAAAAGGAAGAGCTGGGAGGGGGATAGGGGTAGGTACAGAGGAGCCAGCACAGAGCAGTTTTCCCCGTTAGCTAGTGGGCACAGGTGATGCAGAAATCGCAGGTGATGCAGCGCAAACTGGTAACTCTGGGGAAGGAACCACGGGCCCGGCCGTCTGACTTGCCTGCTCTTTCATGGCACATCCTTGATGTGGGTTTTCAAACCATCATGCAGGTTTGCTATAGTCTCCTAGTGTGAAAAATGGGCCTGCAAGGAAAGCAGGACTGAGCATACCAGGCGAACTTTATTTTTATTTATGTATTTATGTATTTATTTATTTATGTATTTATTTATTAGTTTTGGGCCACACCTGGTGACACTCGGGGGTTCCTGGCTATGTGCTCAGAAATTGCTCCTGGCTTGGGGGACCATATGAAATGTTTACAAGGCAAATGCTGTACTGCTTGCACCACCACTCCGGCCCCAGGCAAACTTTTATTCTTTTTTTCTTTATTTAAACATCTTGATTACAAATATGATTATGATTAGGTTTCAGTCATGTAAAGAACACCCCCTTCACCAGTGCAACATTCCCACCACCAATGTCCCAAATCTCCCTCCATCACACCCCACCCCCACCTGTACTCTAGACAGGCTTTCCAGTTCCCTCATTCATTCACATGATTATGGTAGTTCTCTGTGTAGTTATATCTATAACTGCACTCACCACTCTTGTGGTGAGCTTCATAAAGTGAGCTGGAAGTTTCAGCCCTCCTCTAATTGTCTCTGAGGATTGTTGCAAAAATAACTTTTATTTTTCTTAAAACCTATAGATGAGTGAGACTATTTTGTGTGTCTCTCTCTCCCTCTGACTTATTTCACTCAGCATGAAAGACTTCATGTACATCCATGTATAGAAAAATTTCATGACTTCATCTCTCCTGACGGCTGCATAATATTCCAGTGTGTATATGTACCACAGTTTTTTTTTTAGCCATTCGTCTGTTGAGGGCATCTTGGTTGTTTCCAGAGCCTGGCTATTGTGGATAATGCTGCAATAAATATAGGTGTGAGGAAGGGGTTTTTGTATTGTATTCTTGTGTTCCTAGGGTATATTCCTAGGAGTGAAATATCTAGGACAAATGGGAGCTTAATTTCCAGTTTTTGGAGGAATCTCCATATCGCTTTCCATAGAGGTTGGACTAGATGGCATTCCCACCAGCAGTGGATAAGAGTTTCTTTCTCTCCACATCCCCGCCAGCACTGATTGTTCTCATTCTTTGTGATGTGTGCCAATCTCTGTGGTGTGAGATGGTATCTCATCGTTGTTTTGATTTGCATCTCCCTGATGATCAGTGATGAGGAACTTTTTTTCATGTGCCTTTTGGCCATTTGTATTTCTTTTTCATCACAGTGTCTGTTCATTTCTTCTCCCCATTTTTTGATGGGATTAGATGTTTTTTCTTGTAAAGTTCTGTCAGTGCCCTGTATATTTTGGATATTAGCCCCTTATTTGATGGGTATTGGGAGAATAGTTTCTCCCACATGGTGGGTGGCTCTTGTATCCTGGGCACTATTTCTTTTGAGGTGCAGAAGCTTCTCAGCTTAATGTATTCCCATTTGTTTGTCTCTGCTTCCACTTGTTTGGAGAGTGCAGTTTCCTCCTTGAAGATGCTTTTAGTCTCAATGTCATGGAGTGTTTTACTGATGTGTTGTTCTATATACCTTATGGTCTCAGGTCTGATATCAAGGTCTTTAATCCATTTGGATTTTACCTTCATACATGATGTTAACTGGGGGTCTATGTTCACTTTTTTGCGAGTGGCTAACCAGTTCTGCCAGCACCACTTGTTGAACCAATAATGATAGGGAAGAGATGGATGGCAAGAAGGCAATCCCATTCACATTAGTGCCACACAAACTCAAATATCTTGGAGTCAACTTGACCAAAGACTTGAAGGACCTATACAAAGAAAACTATAAAGCCCTACTCCAAGAAATAAGAGAGGACACACGGAAATGGAAACACATACCCCGTTCATGGATTGGCAGGATTAACATCATTAAAATGGCAATATTCCCCAAAGCATTGTACAAATTTAATATTATCCCTCCAAAGATACCCATGACATTCTTCAAAGAAGTGGATCAAACACTTATGAAGTTCATCTGGAACAATAAACACCCTCGAATAGCTAAAGCACTCCTAGGGAAAGGAAAATGGGAGGCATTACTTTCCCAACTTTAAACTGTACTACAAAGCAATAGTTATCAAAACAGCATGATATTGGAATAAAGACAGACCCTCAGATCAGTGGAATAGGCTTGAGTTCTCAGACAATGTTCCCCAGACATACAATCACCTAATTTTTGACAAAGGAGCAAGAAATCCTAAGTGGAGCAGGGAAAACCTCTTGAACAGGCGAACTTTTAATAAAGCCAACAGACAGCATGGAGTGTCTCTCTGAAAGGACACAGAAAACCACAGCAAAGGCCCAGTAGGAATCATGGCAGGACATGGTGAAGATTCCAGGAGATGTGTCCCGCTGGAGTCAGCAAAGTGCTGGGACTCGGAGAATGGTGAGTACAGGCCTTGACTCCAGTCAGCTCTGAGCAAAGTGGGTTCTTCCTCAGGCGTCCTGGGGCTACTGTACCTATGTGGGACAAGAAGGTCCACGCTGCCTCTGTCCCCTCACCACAGCTAGCCTTCTGCTAGTCTGAGAACCTGGCCTCTCCCTCCAGCACTTCACAGAGGATTTCCCACCCTCTGTGGGAAAGTGGGGAGAAGGGTCAAAGCCAAGCACAGAGCATGAAGGGGTGGGAGTGAGAGTGGGAAGGAGGTGTGCAGGTGTGTGCAAGAGTGTAAAATGTGGGTACTGGGAACGTGAAGGGTGTGGGTGTGGATGTGGGTATGTGGTGTGTGTGTGTGTGTGTGTGTGTGTGTGTGTGCTTCTGTAGGTGTGGGTGTGGGTGTAGATGTGGTGTGAGGGTGTGGCTGTCGGTGTGGGTATAGATGTAGTTTGAAGGGTGTGGCTGCAAGTGTGGGTGCATGCAGCTATAGGGAAGGGTATGTGGCTGTGACTTTGTGTATGTGGCTGTTGCTGTGGGTGTGGGTGTCGATGTGGGCATGAGGGGGTGTGAATGTAGGTAGGTGTGGACTTGAGTGTGTAGGAGCCGGTGGTGTGTATTGCTGTGGGTGTGGTGTAGATTCCGTGAGAGTGTGGCTGTGGGTGTGGATGTAGGTGTGGGTGTGTAAAGCCTGTAGAGTGTGAGCCCCTGCCTGTGTCTGCTCAACTATCCTATTTTAGGAACCTCTGCAAACCTTTGTCCTGTGTCTTGTATCTCTAGACTGGGGATTTGATAATTGCATTTGCTGATGAGGAGAAACAAAACAGAGTCCCAGGAGCACTGATGATGAGGATTTCCCAGAGGGAAGTTCTGGGGAGGCAGAAGCAGACATCCCTTTTATCCCTAGGGGGTCAGCAGGAGAGGAAAGGGAGGAGCAGAAGGACCTAGAAGCAGAGACTGCTGTGGGGCTCTGAGCAGACCCTGAATATTGGAGGTGGGAGGGCTGGCAGGAGAGGAGAGGGAGTCCGGAATGGAGCTAAACTCAGGGGAGACGCAGGGGGAGGTGGGGCACAGGAAGGGGGCTCTCCCCTGGTGTCTTTCAGATCCCAGGCGCAGATGAGCTCCCCAAAGAACCCTGTGCCTCACATCCTTCGGGAACTGTCTTTGTAGCTACAATTAGAATCACACCCCAGAGCTGCAAGCTCAAAGTCTGTGTTCTGGGCTGTTGTTTTTCAAATTAGCAACCAGTAACAGTTGAGGGAAATGGGCAGGTGCTCCTAGGTGTCCAGATGCAAGCGCTGCCTCCACCCCCTCCTGCTCCTGCGCTCTCCCCCTCCCACAGTGATGACACAGATGCTGGGGATCGAACCTGATCCTTCTGGGTCTGCTGCATGCAAGGCAAATGCCCTACCGCTGTGCTATTGCTCCTGCTCCCCTCCTGTTTTCTTTTCCTCTGCTTGAACTGCATCCTTAGCAGTTCTCTTGGTGATAATTGGTAGGTGCTGGGCCCACTTGATCTTTGTCTGAAATTTTGTTTAGGTAGCTCCTCTTCAAAGAGTGATGCAGCAAGCCACAGGATCTAAGCAATTGGCATCACCCCACCTGGCCATGCAGGAAGGTGTGGTTCCAGTGTCTCCTGATAGGTATCCTTTGGTGTCTCTCTAATGGTTGGGTTTCCCGGCTGTGGGTATGCCCCAGCCTTTAATGTGTACCCTTGATACACGGAAGTTTCACTGCAAGGCACCTGAGTGTGGTCTGGCTTGCTGTGGCTCATTGCATTTTTAACCTGAGAGTAGAGGTGTTCTTTGGTTCTGAACAGTTCCCCTCAGACAAAGGACCTCAGAGTTAGACACCTTAGCGTTAGACATCTCAAAATCAAACACCTAAGAGTTTGAATCCTCGGGGTTAGAGATTTCAGGGATAGACACCTCAGGGTCAGAGGCCTGACACTCCACAATTAGATGCCTCCAGGTCAGTGAGCTAAAGACAGAGTCCTCAGTGTCAAGCTCCTCACTACATCCTTCCATCTGATCACTGGGCATTTTCATGTCCACCATGTTTGTCATGAAATTCTGCCTCAGGACCAGGCCTCACTGGCCATGAAATTGGTGCCAACTTGAATGGTGAGTCTGGAGTGTCTGTGGCATTTCTTTAGTCATGATCCAGTCAAACATCTTCGCTGCCAGTTAGTCATCCCTCTGTGAAGGCCTTTTTTATGTCCTCTTGCACTTTCACCAGTTGAATAATGACCTTTTCTTGCTTATGTGTAAGAGTTCTTTGTATATTGAGACAATTAACTCTTTGTGATATGAATCACAAATATTTTTTCCTATTTTGTCTTTCTTTTTTTTTTTTTTTTTTTTGGTGGTCAATTTTTCCCCCAGACAATGTTATCATTGTTTCCTTGTTATAAAACATGGTCATCTCTTTCCTTATGGCACACGAATTCCACATTCTGCTTGCTTCAGTCTGTGTAGGAATGTGACTGACACTGCTGCCCCTCCCTGTGGTC
Source organism: Suncus etruscus (assembly GCF_024139225.1). Lineage (NCBI taxonomy): Eukaryota > Metazoa > Chordata > Mammalia > Eulipotyphla > Soricidae > Suncus > Suncus etruscus. The sequence goes on along the minus strand of NC_064865.1, from coordinate 63,740,859 downwards.
TGCCCCCTCCAGTCAGGCTCAGCTGCACCCTCTCCATCACTGCTATGCCTTCAGCTGATACCTGCACAGACTCTTTGAGCTCTGAGGACAAAAGAACTCAACCCAATGGTGAGCCCATCCAGACCCTGCACTCCTGTTTCTGTTTGTTAATTTTCTTTGTGAGGGCAGTTAGAGCCACATTGCTGGTGCTCAGGGGTCATGCCTGAGGGTACTTCTGGAACCACATATGGTGCTAAGGATCAAACTGGGGTTGGCTACTTGCAAGGCATGTGCTTTTCTGCCTTAATGTCTCTCTGCCTGTGCTCCTGGAGCTCCGCATCCCATTGACTAGACATGTAGATAAAATAGAGAACTAAAATCTGGATGGGGGGAAGCTCAGACAGGAACAGCCAGTTTGAGTAGGTTGTAAAGATGTGACCTCTGTGCAGATCTGGAAGGCAGAACCTGTTTCCACCGAGTAAGCCAAACATGAGGAGGAGGGAGAAGATAGTGGGAGCAGGGTCTGAACACAAGGAGAAGGGAGAAGGCAATGAGAGGAGGGTCGGGGGCAGTGGTGAAAGGAGAAGAGGAGAGCTATGGGGATGAGTCTTTCTCCTGGAAGAGGAAGTTTTCACTGGGGAAGTAAGGATAGGGTGTTGCTTTGCATTAGAGATATTATATACATCTGTATGTCCATAATATGCAAACAACTCCTCTGAGTGCATGTGCTGTGTCTGTAGACATGTGTTATGAGTACATATCCATGTACACATCAATGCATGTACACATAACCACAGCACTGTAACCATATATGTGGAATCACAGTAAAAGTAGTACAGATGAATTTATGTAGGTCACAGACAACCAGTAGGCAGATGACAAAGCACTCGTTGTGACTTATTATCATGAAATCACAATCAGAATCACATGTGACGCCATCTCACACCAGCAAGAGTGGTACGTATCAATGCCTAGAAACAATAGTGTTGGCAGGGGTGTGGTGAAGAAGGGCCTAATTCACTACAGGTGGGACTGTGGTCCTGCTCAACCTCTGAGGAAATAGTCTTAATCTGACATGTTTTTTAAAAGAGTAAGGACAGGGCCCAAGAGACAGTACAGGGGTACGGTCTCTTGCCTTGTAGGCAGCTGATCCTGGTTCAATCCCCAGCACCATATGTGGTCTCCTACACCAAAAGTGATCACTGGGCACAGAACCAGTAGTAATTTCTGAGCACTGTTGAGTGAGGCCCAAATTCCACTCCGAAGATAAGAATAGAACTTTCATAGGACCCAGTGATTCTACTTCTTCCCCTCTCTCCCCAAACACAAAAACATTAATTCAAAAAGATACACACACCACGATCATGGCAGTGCTTAGAACATCAGCAGGATCTGACAACACTCTAATGTCCAGGGGTGAATGAGCAGTAGAAAGTTGAGATCTATATGCACAGTAGAGATAGAGAACTCTACAGCCAAGTCAAGGTGGACTCAAACCATTGGCTGGAACAGGCTGGAACTGGAGCATGTTAGGTGAAAGGGGGTGGCTGAGGGTCTGGGTCTCCAAACCCCATGGTGAGAAACTAAATGTGGTCCCTTCTAAGCTGTCCCTGCCCCCCCCCATTCTAATATAGCAGGGAAAGCAGCAGGAGAGCGCAGCAGAGGATGGAAAGTGGGTGGGTGGGTGGGTGGGGGACTCACAGAAGCCAAGAAGCAGCCATTGTGAGCCCCCGACTCAAGGTGGGTGGGGGGTCCGTAAGGCCAGGAATGCATCTCTGTTGCGAGAATGGAATCATGAAACCCTCCTCCCGGAGGGACTGGAGGATCCACCCCTTTCTGTGCTTTCTCCTCGACTATGCAGATACAATAGGGAACTCGCATCTCTAGGCAGAGCTGAGGGTGGAGCTTGCGGTGACACTCAGGAACAGTGTCCCCAGGTGCATTCCTGTTGAAGGTTTCCAGGGATGATGGCCCTGCAGGTGCCTTTCAGCTTCATTTCTTCCTTTGGATTCACACTGAGCAGTGGTCAGGATTTAGCCCAGGTTCACTCAGGAATTGCTCCAGGTAGTGCTGGGGGCCCATATGGGATATCAAAGACAGAACCCAGTCACCTTTCCACTGTGCTACCTCTCTGCACTTCAACCCTCTTTTCTGTCCTATGGTTCTGTCCTTGCAGGAACCAGCAGGCCAGGCCCCCCTGAGAAGCTCTGGACACCAAGCAGACTGGACTGGGAGGTGGCCTTTCTCATGGCCCCATCCAGGAGGTTGACCTGCCTGGAACACAGGACAGACGAAGGGACAAGGGACGGAAGGACGGAGACTTCTTCATCCCAGCCGTGCTTTGCTTGAGCCTCTGGTTGGCCTGAGTGACTCATGGCTCACTCAGCAGGTCCCGCAGAGGTGGGGAAGCAGGAAGAGGTTTGCTTCCTGGCGTCAGCTGGGTGCAGCCATGTCATGGCGAGGATGAAATGCCCCATTCTTCTCTTAATCCCCCTTCTGTTGAGGTCACAGCTGACAAATGCATGGTGAGAGGGTCCTAGGACAATAGCGGTGAAGCGCCTAACTGAGAGTGCCCCTCCTCCAAACTGGCCTGCTCTGGGGGTGTCAGACAGGCCTCCAGGAAGTGGTGAATTTCCACACCACCCACCTCAGCTGACCAAGGCCTATGTCTGGTTCCTGTTGCTCCTGTAGCACATCAGCTTCGTCTGCTGCAGAGACAAACTGCGGCCACACGGCAGACTGCCGGCCCCAGTCCTGGGCTGTGTTTGGAGGAAGGACCAAGAAGGCGGGGAGGAGGATAGAATCTGATCCTTAACATCTGGCCAGCTCAGGATGGCAGCAGAGGCGTTGGGCCCCTTGACCTTGCCGAACTGGGTGAGGGTCTGGAAACATGAGAGGTGCTAAAAAGAGAGAGAGAGAGAGAGAGACAGAGAGAGAGACAGAGAGACAGAGACAGAGACAGAGACAGAGAGACAGAGACAGAGAGACAGAGACAGAGAGACAGAGAGACAGAGACAGAGACAGAGAGACAGAGAGAGAGAGACAGAGAGAGAGAGAGGGAGGGGGTGCTGGTGTCTGAGGCCCTGGTCCCTCGATTGTGCTAAGCTGCATGCTACAAAGTCTCTGGAACTGGCAGAACTGCAGCTGGAAATCCCCCTCCGGACCCTGGACAGCACTGGGTCCAGAATCAAAATTCACATTCCTTTCTGCTTGTTGGCTACATGGTGCTGGGGAACTGGGCTTCAGATTGAGGGTGACCAGACTGAAGGTGATTAGACAGGGTGACTAGACTGAGGCTGACAGACTCAGGGTGACCAGTCCTGATCTTAGGAGTTACTTCCAGCCTCTTTCATGTGGCCTTCCTGTCTCCCATCTTCCCTAGCGTGCTGAGAGTCTGCTCCTGCCATGTTTAGACCCATGGCCTCCCTGTCTACCCCCCAAGGGTTCTGAGGGTGTATTCTTGCCATGTCCAGCCAGCATCCATCCCCAAGACAACCCTCCAGAAATAAGATTTATTTATTCATTTATTTATTTATTTATTTATTTATTTATTTATTTGGTTTTTTGGGCCACACCCGGTGACACTCCTGGCTATGTGCTAAGAAATCTCTCCTGGCTCGGGGGGACCATATGGGATGCCAGGGGATTGAACCACGGTCAGTCCTAGGTTAGGCATATGCAAGGCAAATGCCCAACCTCTCTGGGCCACCTCTCTGGCCCCAGAAACTTGATTTAAAGCATGAAGGACATCTAGATTCAACCTCACATGATCTGATCTTGATCTCCAGCACTAATGGGAGTGACTTCTGAGCACTGAATTTCAAGCCCCTCACCAAACTTCTAACCAGGTACCAGGGACGGCATGTTTGCTCACAGTTGCTGTTGTGAATGAAGCCGCTGGGTATGAAAGCTTGGCCACTGGCTACTGTACCCTCGCCTGTCAACTGTGCCCTCTGTGTGATGGGCCCTCTCTGGCCAGCTATACCCTCACCTGCCAACTATGCCTTCTTTGGTCGACTATGTCCTGCTCTGCTGACTGTGCCATCTCTAGCTAACTATGGCCTCCCCTGTTGACTGTGTCCTCTCTGACTAACTGCGTCCTCCCCTGCCAACTGTGCCCTCTCTGGCCAGCTCCCTCCTCCACTGCACATTGCCGCCTGCCTTCTGCTCTCTGTGGTCTACAGTCTGCCTGTGGTGAAGGCAGACTGGCATTCCCTTAGGGAAGTCTTGTCTATGGGGGTACAAAAGTAACCTGAAGAACAGCAGTGCCAGAATGAGGCCCCAAGAAACTTGGGGTTCAGCCGTGCCTCTTGCAGGGCCAGGAAGAGCGAGCTTCACCCCAGGACAGGGCAGGCACTTCTCAGAGCATCTCAACACCTGAGGGGCACAGCTCCATTCAGGACCCCACAGTGCTAGCTGCCCCTCGCTTGGAGCCCATCCCCAGGGCGGGTGTTCTCACTGGCACTGTGGTCCATTTGGCAGCCCTCTGGGTGGCAGATGGTGTGGGCCTGCAAGAAGCTTGAATGATCGTAGCATGTCTGGCATCACCCTGCCTACAGACATGCACCCAGGTGCCCTCCTGGATTTCTGGTGCCCTCTTGAGTTTCTGTCACTGGGGGCCAGCTGTTGCTCAGCCGGTGAGCACAGATGAATGGGGGCCAGCGGGTCCCTGCCCTTTGCAGAAGCAGCTGGAGCTCCTAGGCAGAGAAGAGCCTGGGCTGCTGGCCTGGAGCCTTTTGATGTGCTATTCCCAGGATACTGTCCCATGGCCTCCCTCATGTTCAGCTTGTTAGAGAGAGCACACAGGACTGAACTCAGAGCCAGACCAGGACAGCAGAGCCACTCCCCAGGGAGACCAAGTGAGCACTGCCTGGGAAAGGCACCCACACAGAGCACTACAACATAGTGGCTGTCTCAAACTGTCCATCTCAGAAGCTGTCACTGTGCACATTCAGCCCAACAGTTTTGGATTTTTAGGAAAAAAAACAGCAACTTGAAAATTTGGGGTTGCTGGATTGCAGAAGGGCAGGCATAGTCATGGGAGGAGAAAGAAATGGATTTTGGCCCCAGCACCACAGAAAGTGGCCTGAGCACCACTGGCCGAGCCATGCAGGACACAATTGTCTCTAGAAGTGACTGAGAAGGGCTGAGGGGGCCACAGATCCCAGACCCACTGGTTCGTATCGAGCTGGAACATCTCATGCACTGGCTGGGAACGTTTCATTAGTGAGCTCAGTTTTTTTCCCAAGGCCTGTCTGTTCTATGGGTTTAGCTAAACAGCACTTAGCACGTGACACAGTAAATCCAGGAAGACTTTGCGAGAGTGAGTGTAATCTAGATGAAAGCGGGACGTCTGACTGGATTTTAATTCTGCCTTTTTAGGTAACACATTGGAGTGTGTCGTGAAGACAGATGAAGAACTTCCTGCCTCTGATACTCCTGTGCAAGAAATAAATGAACAATCGTGGAAATGTCTGTACTTGTGAAAAAATAAATGTAGGATTCTCAGAAGAAAATAATGAAAAATCACTGGCATTATTGAAGAGTTTGCCTACTGCTTGGCACAGTGCCGAGACTGGAGCTCTTGCATCTTATTTAAATTGTTACCAAAACATGGTAGGTCTTTTACCCAGAGCTGAGCATGCATCTATCTTCACAGCTCACACTCTTTTTAGTTTTATATATATATATATATATATATATATATATATATATATATATATATATATATATATATAGTTTTTGGGTTTTTTGGAGCCACACCTGGCAGGGGTTATTCCTGGCTCTATGCTCAGAAATCACTCCTGGCCCAGGAAACATGTGGGATGCTGGGGATTGAACCCGTGTCCATCCTGGTTCAGCTGCGTGCAATGCAAACGCCCTACTGCTGTGCTACCACTTGGGCCCCTTTTTTTGGGGGGGGGTCCTTATTTATTTTTAAAATTTTTTAAATTTTATTTTTTATTTTATTTTTTAAATTTTCTTTTCTTTGGGGGAATACCTGACTGTGCTCATGGTTCTATACTTGGAGGTCACTCCTGGTAGGCACAGCTCATACTCTCAGTCAAATAAGAATATAAGGGGGCCAGAGAGATAGCACAGTGATAGGGCATTTGCCTTGCATGCAGCTGTCCCAGGATGGATGGCGGTTTAAATCCCGGCATCCCATATGGTCCCCTGAGTCTGCCAGAAGTGAATGAGTGTAGAGCTAGGAGTAATCCCTGATTGCTGTGACCCCCCTCCCAAAAAAAAGAACATAGTTTCAATTACTCATATCAGAGCAATAGAGATCATTCCTCTTAGGAAGTGCCTCACTCTGAGAGCCGAGACTCCTTTAGCCATGTATCTTCACCATTTTTAGAGGGTAGACACATGAGCTAGGAAGGAGGCCCCAGTAGACTGGCAACGTGAGCCTGTGGCAGTTAACATGCAGTCACCAGTGTTCCATCAAGTCACTATGTGTGACTCCACTCTGGATTTAGGTGTATCTACCTGAGACCCGCCCACTTCTGGGAGGGGTCTTGGGAAGTGGGTATTACGTCATCTTTACCTGAAAGACCCCGCCCATTCCTGGGAGTGGTCTTGGGAAGGTGAGATAAGGCCTTTGGGCCGAGGGAAAAGTCTTTTGGTCTTTTGCCAGGATGGATGTTGGAGGAGACATGGATGAAAGAAGTAAGATGCAGGGCTAGCTAAGAATGGCATCCTAAATGGTTAACAGCCACATCTGTTGGCCAGGGCAATAAAGATGTTATCTCTCTGGAAGCCTGCCTGTGAGTGAGTTCAGTATCATCGCTTTCCTGGACCCAGACCTGCCAGTTAATGGGGGATGGAGCCACGTGGCGGGGGCCTAAGAACAAAGGCCTCCATCCACCATCCAAGCCCATCCTAAGGGCTGTTTTTCTACAACTATGTTCTTGGGGTAAGTCCAGGCTCGCCAGTGACTCGCCTGAAGTGTGCAAACACGTGTTTTATTAGGACACGAATGCAAGTCCTACACGGGGATCATCCTGAACACATGAACACAAGCCCCGCACCCAGGACACTTTGAGTAAAGGCGCTACAGACAGGCAATACGCTGTCACCATCTGTCTGCAATAGCAGAGCCATTTAATATCAGCCTCGTCATTGACCACAGAAACAGCCACATGACTCAATCATGTCATCTACCAAGAGTCAGCCACGTAACTCAGCCACAATGTCAACTACAGTCAGCCATGTGACTCAGGCAGTCATCCACCAGAGGCAGCCACATAAATTAGCCATACTGTCAACTATAGAGTCAGACACATAACTCAGCTGCAATGTCAACTATAGTTAGCCGTGTAACACAACCACACCTTTGACCACAGAGTCAGCCATGTAAATTAGCCATCTTGTTGACCACGGCAAGTTGGCCACAGCAACTGTGCCAGAGTGGGCGATGAGGCTAGCCATGTTGGTGAGGGCACAGGCCATGACCATGGCTCCCTTTGGATCCATTTTGTGGGTGAAATGTCACTGTTTGTCATGCCACTGTGTCCTCCATTTCATGTCCACCAGACACTGTTCCAGTACCTTCTCCAAATCTGTGACCATCAGTCAGTTGTGTTTCCTCCAGGCCACCATCCCCAGTGCATCTGGAGGCCTTATGAAGACATTTCATGAACTGCATTATCTAGCCCTGTGATCTCTGTGTCCCACCTTGCTATGGTCCTTAGAGGGCACTGAATTATCCAGGTGCCACTAGGGGCTCCTCTGCTTGTTCCTTTAAGAAAGTCTATTTCCAGGGTGCTGCTGACTGATTCTGCTTCTGCAAAGGGAGATGGAGCATATTAGACCACAATCATTATTTAATTTTGTCCATTTTATATTTCTTATAACATGAGCATCAAAGTTTGTCTAAAATATGAATGACTGGGGCCAGAACAAAAGCAAGGAGGGTTTTTGTCTTGAACTGCGGCCAGCCTGGACTCAACCCCCAGCATACCATATAGTCCCCTGAGAACCTCCAGAATGATCCCTAATGCAGAGCCAGGAATAACACCTGAGCACCGCCAGCTGTGGCCCCAAAATAAAACAAAAAATTAAAATATCAATGGTCTATATCTGGAGCACATCTATTTATAAAAACTATTCATGGGGCCAGAGAGATGAAGGTAAGGCACTTGCCTTGCATGCAGAAGGACGGTGGTTTGAATCCCAGCATCCCATATGGTCTCCTGAGACTGCCAGGAGCAATTTCTGAGCGTAGAGCCAGGAGTGATCCTGAGCACTGTCAGGTGTGACACAAAAACCAAAAAACAAACAAACAAACAAAAAAAAACCCCACAAAACTATTCATGGTCATATCTTACATTTTCTTTTTTTTTAATTTTTCAAAATCACTTTATTTAAACATCGTGGTTACAAGGTTATTCATAATACAGTTGATTTTTACCCCCACACTTACAAAGTTGTTCATGACTGAGTTTCAGTTTATGACTAATCTTGGAAGTAAGGCCAAACTGATGAAACTCATGGGCACACCAATCTTCAGGCTGAAAACTATGGGACCCCCTCAGGAGTGGGACAGGCTAAAAATGTTTCCTGTTCTATAGGTCCTAAAGCTTCTGGCATATATGACTGCATAAGTTATCATATAATACCTACAAATTCACAGTTCTGACAACTCAGAAGGAGTACAGTAGATGATGAGAAAGTAGCATAGAAGCCAATGAAGCCCAATAAACAAACAAATAATAATACAGAAGGCTCAATAAATAATAAACAACACAGTAAACACTTAATAACTAATAATTCCAACATTATATAAAAATATTCACAAATTTACTTTTACTAAAATATTTCTTCAGGGGCTGGAGTGATAGCACAGCTGTAGGGTGTTTGCCTTGCATGCAGCTGACTCAGGAAGGATCTTGCTCGGTTCGATCCCCAGTGTCTCATATGGTCCCCCAAGCCAGGAGTGATTTCTGAGCATAAAGTCAGGAGAACCCCTGAGTGTCACTGGGTGTGGCCCAAAAAAACAAAATAAAAAATGTTTTTCAATAGTTCTATTTGCCATTTTGTTGTAACAAGCAATATAAAATAAATTATTTTGTGCTTACCAAGGGGGAAGATTTTGGAGGTGGGTGGGAAACTGGGGACAATGGTGGAGGGAATATTCACATCTTACATTTTCACTTGCATGTTAAGCCATATTTTAAAATATTTGTATATATTAATTAGAGTACCTAATAAAACCTTTTATAGTCATAGCATAAAGATTTGTTTCAAAAATTACTTAAGGGACCAGAGATGTTGCCTTGCATGCAGCTAACAATGTCCCACACATCCATACAGTTCCCCAAATCTCTCTGGGGTGACCCCTAAGAGTAAGCCCTATGCACAACTTGGTGTGGCCAAAATCAAAACAGAAACATTGTTTAGGCATGAGGACATAGTCTAGTGTGTCAGACTACAATGTCCATGCATAGGTGAAGCCATGGATTAGGTCCCTGGCACCAAAATGCAACATTATTTAGTATACTATTATTTTAATATTATTTAGCATACTATTATTTTAATTTATAATGCTGTTTACTCGTTTTACAACTTTTTTGTTTGCTTGTTTTATGGGCCACACCAAGCAGTGCTCAGGATTACTCTGACTATAATCTCATAAATCACCCCTGGTTCTAGGGACCAAATGGGATGCCAGGAATCAAACCAAGGTCCATCCTGGGTCAGCCGATGCAAGGCAAACACCCTACCACAATGCTATTACTCCGGTGCCCATTGTTTTACAACTTTTAATTGAATGCTATCTTTAGACTTTGATTACAAGACCTATCTTGACAAATACTACACACTAAGGTGGCTTAAACAAAAGGAACTGCTTTTCTTATAATTTTGCAGGCGATCTGAGATCAAAACTGGTTTCTTTAAAGGCAAATAATTATAATGCAATGTTTGGTATTGTCTAAGTTACAAACACATGAAAGATTCAGTCTATGGAGAAGATTTATTTTCCCTCAAAAGGAGATATTTTAAAATGTAAAATCCAAGATATAACACAGTTTGTTAATGCTGCCATTATCAGTGGGTAAATTGAGAAGTTAAAGAGCAAAGGGTGCTCCTGGTGCCAGAGGACATGGCTCTCCTGCCCTGGCTGGGCTGTCTGGATGCCCAGTTCTCATACAGTGAAGGAGGAAGAAGGATGAATCCATCTTGGCTGGAGAAGTTTCTTTTCAGGGGCTCCTGAAACAGGCTCCTGCAGGCTAGTGCAGGAATTATAGGGGTCCCTCCTAGGCCTCCTACCCAGTAAACAGGATGTGAAGCCACCACCACCCTGAATTGGTGGTCACCCAGAGCCCTGTGGAATTCCCCGAGACCAGGCAGTGCTTTTTCATGTAAAGAACCATCTTTGGAAAATGGGGAGGGTCTGAACCCTGGAATGCCAGAAGCTGGTCAAGGGCATGTCTGTCACTCACTTCGAATCCACAGAGAGGGGAAGATGCTGCTCAGAGACACCCATAGGGAAGGGTCTATGCAGTGCCTCTGACTGGAGCCCCGGACAAGACACAGCTTCTTGAAATTTCGTACTCTCATCCATTTTTGTTTGATGCCTCCCACACAGTGTTCGGGGGCCCAGGGACCAGTCCAGGTAGTGTAAGGTTCTTGGGGTTCGTGGTTCAATGCAGTCTTGGGACCAGCCAGGACATCCTTGGGACTGGGACCACACTGGGCCAGTGGCCCAGCCCAGATGGGCATAGGCTTTACATGAAGGACCCCCAAGTATGATCCCAGCATCATATGGTGCCTCAAGGATCTCCAGAGGCAACCCCAGAGCACTGCACCCAGAGCAGCCCCCGAGCACCACCAGGATTGACCAAGAACTAAACAAATAAAGCAGCAAGATGTGGGCCCGTTGTAGGGTCAGTCTAGGGCACGGGTCCGAGGCCATCCATGGTCTCCTGTAACCTTGAGTGGTCTTTGGTGCCGTTGTTGCTTGGCGGAAGGTTCCGGCAGAGAAAGGATCCCAAAGCTGGAGGTATGTCAGATCACAGAGCCAGGGTAGTGCCAGGGCTGCCATGGTGGAGAAGGGGGCATCAGCCTCACTGAGAGGTACATTCTGAGACCCCACCCAGACTCAAACCCAGAACTCAGAACCTAGACCAGATCTACACCCCAAGTCGGAAACCACCCCAGACAGACCCCACATATCCCTGCGGACCCACACACTTTTATAAAAATGCAGACTCACAGCACCGCAAACCCAAACAGCACTGCAGACCATTGCGGCATAGTGACCCTCAGCACTGCAGAAACACACAGCACTGAATATCCGGAGCTGATGTTTGGGGCACCAGCACACTCAACTCAGCCTCTTGTAGTCTCTGTGCCTCCCAATGTCTCCTTCCCCTCACCCCAGTCTGTGCAGTAGCCAAGTCAGTAGGAGCCCTGGGGAGTCCTGCGTGAACTTGACTGTGTGGTTCCTGCTCAACATCTGAAAGAGTGGAACCATGGGCTCCATGGCCCGGAAGGGGTTAACCGGGATCCCTGAAGTATGGGTCCATGGGGCGCAGGACTCCTGGGACAGGGCTGCAGGAGCTCCAGAGAGTCCTAGGCTGACTTTTCCCCTCCCTTCCACCAGCTGCGGGAAGTACAGCCCACTTCATATACAATCACATACCACCCACTCCCCAGGACAGGCAGGAGAAAGGCTGACTGACACACAGAGTGGGAAGGCAGAAGCAGCTGGCGCTGTTTTCAGAATCATTCAGAAACTCCCGAAGAACAGAGACTCCAGTGCTACGTGGGTGTGAGCTTAGGAGCTGTTTGGCCCTCCCTGCAGCCTTGCAGCAAGGGCAGGCCTGGACAGATCCCACCGACTCCCTGCATGGTCCTCAGCCCCAGATCTGCACAGCCACCAGCCCCAGGGGCAGAGCTGGCAAGGGACACACCTGGGCCTGCAGGCTGCTGAGTCTGAGCATAGCAGACACAGACTAAGCGAGTGAGAGGACGTGAGTCTGAGCACTAAGCAGCCACCCAAGAGCCGGCCTGCAGCAGGCTCTGTGGAAGGCTCTGACCATAAGAAAAAGGGGCCATTTTTCTTGAGTTACTGCTTCATCAGCCTTTCCAGCCAGGGACCTGTGTCCACTCTCTTTTTAAGAGGCATCAGGAAATAGAGCTCAGCAGTGGGCCTGGCTTTGAGTCTCTGAGCTGACAGCAGGGACAGCTTCCACCCACCCACACTTCTCTCTGCCTAGTCTGTTCACACAGCAGGAGTGAGAGGCGGCACCTGAGGCACAGCGAGTCCTGGTCAGAGAGAATTACTGCTTCTGCAGTGAATTTTTGCTTTGCTGTGTTTAGACACACACCCATTGTGTTTGCCAGCAGGAAAAGCGAATCTCATTGCATGAAAAGGAACCAACTTAGCTGTTCCCTACAGAAGACACAGAAGGCGTCACCAAGCTGTTGCACCGTCATACTTAGTTAACAAGATGATTGTGCTAGTCAGCCACGTAGAGTGCCCTTGTTCGCACCAACACTCTGGTGATGAGTCACCCACTAAGACAGAAGGTTCTGGAGGTCTGTTCAGTTCACTGCCTCCACATCAAAGCTGTGGAGGGATGCAGATCATGACACCAACAACCAACAGGCCCCAGACTGCTTGGAGCTATAATGAAGGCTGTTCCAGCGATTCTATAACCTCCAAAAAATATTAGACCCCCCCCCCCCCCGAAAAGGTCAGAGCAATAGCACAGTGGTAGGGCATTTGCCTTGCATGCGACACACACCTAGGTCCGTCCTGGCTTTAATCCCCAGTGTCCCATATGGTCCCCCAAGCCAGGAGCAATTTCTGAGCACATAGCCAGGAGTAACCCCTGAGTGTCATCGGGTGTGGCCCAAAAACAAAAAACAAAACAAACAAACAAACAAAAAATTAGACCTGAACACATGCTGCTGTTGAGAGAGGTCTGTGGACATCTGACCCACCCTACCTGGAGCATCGGCCCCAGAGCACGGCTTTCACCCTGCACTGTTGGGCTCCGTGTCTGTCCTGCTCACAAAAAGCTCAGCAGTCTTCCTCAACGAGGTGTAGCAAGGCTTAGCAGGTCTGAGCCTCTTTGTCTTCCCAGAAAGGGGATGTCAGGACCTCTGCATCAGGTTTTCTGAGCTGACTCGGGGAACAGGTTTGCCGGGTACCTGGTGCTCCCGTGGACCCTAGTGGCAGACCTGCATCCTTAGATCCTCCTCGTCCTCGGCACCATCCCTGGAAATCAAATCTCTGTGCACAGTTCTCAGAGCCGGGGCCTGCCTGGAGTGGCACCTGCTCTGGGAACTCGCTGCTTCCTGATTCTTTCCCTCTCCTGACCCCTTTCCCTGTGGCCTCCAGTTGGCGTGGAGGCCCTGAGACCTTAGGGTCCAGCTGCTTTTCTGGTTGAATGCTAGAACAGGCCTCGCCCTGCCTAAAGGGGTTGGATTTGCGGAAGGGCTTCTTCTCAGCTTTTCTCCCTCACCCCCACGGGTCGCCCCGCACCCACCTGAGGCTCTGGATGCTCTTGCCTCTAGAAATACTGGACTTGTGCTTTGTCCATACAGCCCGGTCAGCCTGACCCCTAATCCCCGCCCCCTCACACCACCGGACCCCAAATTCCAGATTAGATTAGAGCAATCTTTTTTTTTTGTGTGGTTTTTTTTGGGTCACACCCGGCAGTGCTCAGGGGTTACTCCTGGCTCCATGCTCAGAAATTGCTCCTGGCAGGCACAGGGGACCATATGGGACGCTGGGATTCGAACCGATGACCTCTTGCATGAAAGGCAAACGCCTTACCTCCATGCTATCTCTCCAGCCCCATGATTAGAGCAATCTTGACTCCCACTCTGGGACGTGGGTGGGTGCCAGCCCTGCCTGCGGGAGGCGCTCTGGAGACTCACCTGCTCAGCCCTGAGGGTTGCTCAGCACAGGCACATACACGCGCGCGCGCGCGCACACACACACACACACACACACACACACACACACACACACCCCTCACCCGGCGCGTGGCAGGCCTCAGCTCAATCTCTGTGTCCACGTAAACTTCCAGCAGTCCACTCTGTGGAAGTGCAAAACCCACTCTCCTGCCTGAAGCTTCCACGGGGGACCCCACTGTCCACCACGCAGGCTGGGGCAGCTCTCCAGGAAAAAGACTACCTGGAAAGGGGTCATGTATGTGTGAGAGTCTATGTGTGTGAAAGTATGTGAGTACATGCAATGTGTGCACATGTGTGTAAATGTGTGCAAGTGTGTTCTTGTGAGAGTATACATGCGTGCATGTGTGCTTATGCGTGTGAGTGCATGAGCTCCCATGTATGTTTATGAGTGTATGAATGTGTGTGCAAGTGTGAGTGTGAGTACATGCAGGTGTGTGCATGTGTGTTTGTGTGAACGTGTGTACAAATGTGTGCTTATGAGTGTGTGTGCATTGTGTATGAGCATGTGTGAGTGTCCATGTACCTGTGGGGAGAGTTTACCTGTCACAGAAGGCGACGAAAGCAGGAGGCATGTCCCTGGGTTCTCTTCCTAGTTGACCTTTCTGTCCTCACTCCTCTAAACACAAGCATGCGCACACGCTCACATTCATACATGTGCAAGTTCACGTGCACACACATGCCTGCACACATTGAGCTCACACCCACACACATAGATACAGACTCAATGCCCTCATACGCATTTGTCAGCACAGTGCTCAGGTCATGCGTGCACACAGACTCACATACATGCATGCACACAGAGATGCATGTGCTTATTCAAGGCTCTCACACATATATGCACGCACAGTGCTCTTACATGTGTGCACACGTGCTCACACAGCTCACCCACATGTCAGCGGTGGGTTGAGCCCAGGTGGTTGCAGGCCAGCCCATGTCCCTGTGAAGGGGAGGATGGCTGTGGCTGTGGTGGTGACTGTGCGAGAAACCCTCTTCTCAGCACCACTAGTCAGCGCACAGGAAGAAACCCTCCTCAGCACAGCTCAGCAGAGACCCCGCTTGCCCCTTTGGGAGCGGCTGCACCTAGCAGTGCTTGGGCTACTCCCCACTCAGTGCTCAGAGCTGGCCCAGCAGTGCTGGGGGAAGCGTGTGGTGCTGGGCCTCCATCTGGCCTCCTGCTCCCCTAAGGCCTGGGACAGGCGGGGGCTCCTAGGAAGGAAGCTGGGGAGAGGCAGGAGTGGACAATCCAGAGGACACAGATGGACCCACAGCCACCAGGAAAGAGTACAGAAGCTACCTCTGGACTTCGCAAGAATCCCTGCACCGGGAGAATCAGAGCAGCTGGCAGGCAGCTGCAGTGTGATTGAGGGCAGGTGTGGGGCAGAGACAGTTCTGGACATTCTCACAAGGCCCAGAGAAGCTGTTCAGGCAATGGCTAAAATGTAAGAATGGTCACCCATGTTCATAGCACTATTTGCAGATGGGAAAAATAGACCTAAATGGGACAGGACTAGGGAGGCCTGTTGTGGGCCACAGGGGGCAGCATGGGGACAGAGTGGCAGGGGCAAGAGGGGCCCAAGGGGGCAAGTCCAGAGGAAAGGACAGTCCCAGGTCTCAAGCGTCGCTGGAAGATGAGCCCTGCAGAACAAATCTGGTTAGCTGGTTCAGAACTGCAGCTGGACTCATGTTGGGGGATGTGTGGGTGCCGGAGAGGATAAATCTTGGTGTGACAGATGTGGTAGCTCTTCTCCACATAGACGCCATGCCTGACACTCTGGACTGTCGACCAACCAGAGGTTCGAGGAGGAAATGTCCGTGTGGCCACTGTCACCGAGAGTGTAGAGGGAGGCCCAGAGCAAGACCCCTGCTTCATGCCAGGGACACAGGAGAGCTGACGTAGACATGTGGGCATATCATGGCCCACAGACCACAGGTTGGAGAGAGCAGAGTCCGAGCGAAGGGTAGAGAGGGCAGGCCCTGGCCTGAGCACTGTGCAGTGATCCCTTTGCTTCAGTGAAACTGGTTCCATCACAAACAAGCACAGGTGAAAGCGTCACCTTCACAATACAATGGGTTCCACAGTCCATCTCACCCAGAAAATTGTGTTGAAGAATTATAACTGACAAGTCATGTAGAATCTTATAGGACTCATATACAACACACTGAAGTCATAGGGTTAAAGAAAAGCCTCTTTTTTCTCTCTCTCTCTTTTTCTCTATTTTTGTTTTTCTTTCTTTCCTTTTTTGGGGGGAGGCGGGGACCATACTCTTCCTTCCTTCCTTCCTTCCTACCTTCCTTTCTTCCTTCCTACCTTCCTTTCTTCCTTCCTACCTTTCTTCCTTCCTTCTTCCTTTCTTCCTTCCTTCCTTTTTCTTTTTCTTTCTTTTCTCTTTCTTTCTTTTCTTTTTCTTTCTTCTTTCTTTCTCTTCTTTCTTTCTTTCTCTCTTTCTTTCTTTCTTTCTCTCTCTCTTTCTTTCTTTCTTTCTTCTTTCTTTCTTTCTTTCTTTCTTTCTTTCTTTCTTTCTTTCTTTCTTTCTTTCTTTCTTTCTTTCTTTCTTTCTTTCTTTCTTTCTCTCTCTCTCTTCTTTCTTTCTTTCTATTCTTTTTTTCTTTCTCTTAACAAACCAAAAGAAAGTGGAGCACGTTTCAGGAGTCCCATGTTCTGAAACTGGGAGTTTTACACCCAGCAGCCGTCAGTGAGTAAAAGGGCCCTAGGAGTTGTGGCGTGCCCTGGAGCCCCAGGACAAAGGTGGAGCCTGCCTGAGCTGTGTCCTGGCTCCTGGAGCAACAACTGGTCCATCCAGTTTGCCAAGGGTCAGAGAATCCAGAGAAACAAGATGAGATCCAGATGAAGGGCTGGGACCAAGACAAAGTGAGCAATGATGAGAAGATCAACAGGAGGCAACCACTAACTGAGAAAACCAAGGCCTGCAGGAGAGGAGTGACGGGTCCTGTCCCCTGGCAGTGGGTGTCAGGAAGCCCTAGCACATCAGTGGTGCCTGGTCTCTCCTCACCCTATTCCAACTCCTGTGCTCTTCAGAGGGTCCTCAGGGGACAAGTTTGGCTGTACTGGGAGACACTGTGGGAAACTGGCCCACACTTGGGGGGGTCAGGGTTGGTGTGCTGGGGGATGCCATAGCCTTAATGCTTTCCTCTATCATATGTTTGTCCATAACACCTCCTTCGACTATCATACATGTGTGTCAAATAACATACCTCTCCCTCTACCCCTTGAAAACATTTCCTCAACACTTCCCTCTGTCATATATGTGTGCCCATAACACTTTCTTCTATCATATAATTTTGTGTCCATAATGCTTTCCTCTATCATATATGTGTATGTCTAGAATCTTCCTCTGAAAACTTATCAAAGCATAATCATGAGAAATTCTGTGACCAGAGAAATGGTATAGGGGTTAGGGCGTGTGCCATGCATGCACTGACCTAGTTTCACATGGCCCCAGACCATTGTTGGAATGGCCATGGGATCCCTTGGACCCTCACATTGAGCCACTCGCTGAGTTGGCTGAGAATCACCAGGAGTGGCCCCTGAACCCTTGAGCACTACTTGAGAGGTTCCCCCCAAATGTTAAATTTGAGTTTAAATGGCATGTGTCCTTTGTGTGTGTGTGTGTGTGTGTGTGTGTGTGTGTGTGGTTTTTGGGTCACACCCGGCAGTGCTCAGGGGTTACTCCTGGCTCCGTGCTCAGAAATTGCTCCTGGCAGGCACGGGGGACCATATGGGATGCTGGGATTCAAACCGATGACCTTCTGCATGAAAGGCAAACGCCTTACCTCCATGCTATCTCTCCGGCCCCGCATGTGTCCATTTTATTGCAATTTTCCTGTATGACTTGACTGTTTGTGATACATAGAACGAGCATACAAAATGAAGAGTAAAAATAGAAACATTCTGAAAGTGAGTGTCCCAATGCCCAATCCATACATGCATGTAACACACACATGCAGGTACACACCTACACTTTCCAGGACTTTGTCTCCCTTCCTCTATGCTGGATACTGCCATGTTGTCTGAGATCACACACATCTGTCTATGCAGCTGGAATCATTGCTGGTCCTGGGAACACAGATCATAAAGGGACACCCAGAGACACCGGGGATTTGAACTCATGTGTATGCATGTCAAGAGGATTTTCTAAGGCCCTGAGCTTTTCCTCCAGGCTCCAGGCAGGGAATTTTAGACATTTCTGGCCAGAACGATAGTATATTGGGTAGGGTGATGACCTGGAGTTGACCTCCAGCATCCCATAGGATCCTCCCAGCACTACCAGGAGTAATTCTTGAAAACAGAGCCAGGAGTAACCTTCAAGCATCAACAAAACAAAAAGTAGACATTTTCATGGAGAGAGAATTCTTTGGTTGGATGTACTAAGTAGAAAAGGAAAGACCGAGTCAGCAGCAGCTAGAAGGCAGTTTCCTGTTTCTCTCCATGAGTTTGAAGAAGCTTCCAGCACCTCCAAGGTGCTCCAAGGTGGGGCAGACTGCACGCAGCCAAGGTCTCTGCAAGGCGCCCACCAAAGGCACAGGCATTTCTTCTGAGAGCCGAGCAATAAAAGTTCTGAATTTCACTTTCCTGGAAGAGTTTCAAAGACCGAAAAAAATCTCTTCAAGGTAAAATCCACTCAGGTCTCGGGATCCCCCGGATCAGCTCACTTCACTGGGCAATGGGCCTTCTTGGAAAATGCCCTTTTCTTTGTCATGTGAGGAGGAGCTGAAAGCTTGAATTTTTTTTTGCTTCTTTACTGAGAAGTGTTGGGTCATGCCCAGTACTTGGATGTGGGGTTTGTTGGGGGTCCATGCCTTTCTTTGGGTGCTGGGGATTCCAGGGTCCTGGGTCTCATCTGCATGGGTGGTGCTCTCAGGAAAGAACTTGGGGCTTCTGCAGCACTGTCCCCTAAAAGCCTGTGGGCTCCCCTCACTGATCTGCCTCCACTCCCAGCCCTTCAATGCCCACCCCGCCCCCAGCCCTGTCTGGTGTGTCCCATCCTCCTGCTTTCTTTGGAAACTCCAGAGTCCAGGAAATGGAGCTGTGAGGTGAGGATCTGGGAAGACCCTGCCTGTCACTCCGCCCCAAGCCACCCCTCCCGCTGTCTCCTCTGTTCTCCCTGGGTCCCTCTGTGGATCAGGGCTGGAGTACTAACAAGCCCCGAGAGACCCTCCCTGGTTCAGAGCCAGGCACAAGGACAAAACTTGGACTGGGTCTGCACAGACCCACCAAATCCTCTTCCTGCAGTCTACCTCCTGTGTGTCAGCATCAGGGCTGTGACATCACAGGTGGTCTTTGTAAGGTGGTGCCCAGGTGGGACAACAGGGCAAGGCCAAGAGAGGGCCAGTAGGGCCCAGTGACGACTGGCACACGGACCTCTCCCTGCAATGACTCACAGAAGTGACAGCATTCTCAGAGCCAGTGAGGAGAGGCGACTCAGCCCTTGTGCAGGTGAAGGGGCATTGCTGAGAGCATGGGACTGGCCTATCTGGGCACCCACCCTGCTCTGGCCTCTGAGGAGGCCAAAGACATGGGTGGGACAGGGAGGAGTCCCAAAGGGAGGAGAGGGTGCAACTGAGTAAGGGGGGCAAAAGGACAGGACAGGAGGCATTTCGAGGGTCATGGACAAAGAGACAGGAATTGGTCCCAAGAACCCAAGGCCCTTGTCTTGTTGGGGTGAATGGCCCAGCCACACCGGGGTTCAGGCCCACATGACCTGCAGCCCCTGCCCAGGGCCCATGACCCTCGCCATGTTGGACTAGGAGCTGAGGCTTCGGCCCTTACAACTGAACCTCAGAGCTCCTGGGTCCTGAGGCTGCTCTTCCCTCTGGGCCTCCTTAGAGTGATCCCTCAGATGTCCCATTCCTGTGTGCACACACATGTCTGTACTGTGTGCGTGTGTGCACATTTGTGTTCATGTGTGTACAGGAAAGTGTGCCCACACACGCAGTGAGTCTGTACAATACATGCGTTGGTTTATACACATGTGACATGCATACACTTGTGGCTCTATGACCCACGTGGGTCTATGCATGTGTGATACATATGCATGTGTACACCTGATGCACACATGGTTCTAGATATGTGATGCCTATGTACATGGTTCTATAACATGTGTGATACATATACACATGTGGGCCTGTGCTTCTGACACATCTACATGTATGGGTCTATATATGTGTGATATACATGCACATGTGGTTCTATACATATGAGGCATATACACATAGTGTGGTTCTATAATGCATGACACATATACATATAGGTCTGTACAGGGACACGTGTGATACATATACATTTGTGGGGCTATACATGTGATAAATACACACATTTTTCTTTTGGGGGGCCACACCCGGTGACGCTCAGGGGTTACTCCTGGTTATGTACTCAGAAATCGCTCCTGGCTTGGGGGACCATATGGGACGCTGGGGGATCGAACCGCAGTCCGTCCTAGGCTAGTGCTGGCAAGGAGACACCTTAATGCTTGTGCCACTGCTCCGGCCCCTATAAAACACACCTTATTTTATGTAAAATAAAAATCCACAAGTTGTGAGATCATGCAGGCACCATGTTTCTAAACCCCACACAGATGGGTCTGAAGAAGCAGGGTAGCAGTGAAGAAATAATAAGCCAAGCCAGTCAAGAGAAAGTAATGGTGTCAGTGGCTTCTTGTGGCTCTCCTTCATGGTGTCTGCCAGAGCCAAAAGCAGAACTATTCTTTCTTTATTAGGCCAATCCCCAATACCAAGAGGGAGAGGAGAGGAGAGGAGAGGAGAGGAGAGGAGAGGAGAGAGAGAGAGAGAGAGAGAGAGAGAGAGAGAGAGAGAGAGAGAGAGAGAGAACCCATCCAGGTGGGCTTTTACATATCAAAGGATGAAAGAGATTATAAGAAGGATGGGGGTACGCCTTTGTTTGGGTTAAGTGCCAGGTTACAGTTCTATACATATAACGTTGTATATACATTTGGGTATGTGTGACCTATGTGATACACATACTTGTGTGGTTCTATACATATACACATGGGTCTAACATGTGACACCTATACACATGAGTCTATACATGTGTGCTACATATGCACATGTGGCTCTATTTGAAAGTGTGTGCATGTACACATTTCTTATATGTGCCTGTGTGCACACGTGTCTTACATGTATGTGGATACTGTAACTACATGAATTCATGTGTGTGAATGTGCCTGCATGCGTGCATATGTGAACGTGTATGTGCAAACGTGTTTCTATATGTGAATGCACATGCCTGTATGCCTGAGCATGCGTGCGAGTATGAGAGTATGTGTTTATATGTGTGTGCATGTGTCTGAATGTGTACATGTGCACACACGTGTCTGCAGGTACATGTGTGCACCCATGTCTGTATACACATGTGCATGTGTTTGTGTATATCTTTGTGCCTGCATGTGTAGTGTGAATGAGTGTGTGTACATGGGAGTACAGGTGTGATTGCAAGTGACGTGTGTGTAGCTCCCTTTCCCTGGGTCCTTAGTGCAGAGGGGGGGACACCTTGGCACTGGCAAGCCTAAAGTCCCGAGAGAACCCAAGCAAGAGCCTTGTGATCTTCGGGGAGTCCTGAGCACACAGACCGGGACGCTGGGTTCCCCCTACTTGCGCCTGGTTGTGACCCCTCTCCTCCCCCATTCCTGTCAGTTCAGCTGCAGGCTGTGAGCTAAGCCCACAGAGGATTGCGGGGACCTGGTGGGCTGACCAGCTGCAGGCGTGAGCCAAGGGCGCAGAGGACTGCATGCTCTTGGTGGGCCCTGCCTGGCCTTGGGAAGCATAGCAGAAGAGGCCACAGGACGCGAATCTCGCCAGACCTTCCTCGTGACCAGAGACCATGGTGAGGACCTCAGCCCAGCATGTTGGGGTGAGGAGCCCCACTCCCAGAGGGGACTCTTCTAGAGAAACAGTGACATGCGTGGTAGAGATCCTGTGACCCAGTCCACCCCCAGGCCCCTCTGGGCAGGCCCCTGAGTTCCTGTCCACCCCCCACACCCTTGTCCTCCTCCATCCTCCCACGATCTCTGCTGGTGCTGCCCAGCTTCCCTCCCGTTACGTTGTCTGCTTCTGCTCTTGAAAGGCTTCTGGGGCTGGTACAAAGGCTGTACCCTCCCTGCTCCCACACCTTATCAGAGGGAGTCCCAGCTCCTCTTTATCTCCACCTAGGCCACCCCTGCAGGAACCACCTGCTGGCACAGATAGCCCAAGCCTCGGTCTTTGGCTTAAGCAGACCCAGGGGCTCCCTGGACAGGCCCAAGGCAAAGGGGGGTGGGGGTTGGCTGGGTCTCAAAGCTGCCTCCAGAGCTCAGATCCACACTCGGAGGCGGAGAGGACACTAAGAACCAGGAAACATGAACAAGGGGGTGCAGCACTCCAGGAAAGACTGGGTGGCGTCTTGGTTTGGGGATAGGAGAGAGTTAGCCAGGGACCTTCCACAGGCTGTGGGGGCGTTGGGGAGCAGAGATCTAAGTCAGGCTCTTGCCCCTGGGCTGTGTGGGGCTCACGCCATGGGAAATCCAATCCCCAGCAGGTCTGGGGTGGGGGAGGGCCCAGGTCAGGCCACAGGGACTCCTCAGACGGTGGCCTTACTCCTGGCCCTGTGCTCAGGGGTCACGCAACAGAAGGGGCTCAGGGGACTCAACGGGCCTCAGGAAGAACCTAGTGAGCTGTGTGCAAGGCAAGGACTTTGTCCACTGCACTGTCCCCAGCTGTTCACATATTTGAGGTGTCCCACCTTAACACTCAGCTCTCTGAAGGAAGAAGTCCCTTGGCTGAGAAACTAGAAGCTGCTGGCAGGTCCCAGCCTCGCCTTTCCTCTGCTGCCACCTCCCTGCATTTCTGGTTTTATTTCTGCTTGGGGAGCTCTTTGGACTAAACCCCACTGCGCTCGAGCCAATCCTGGCAGTGCTGGGGAACCACATGCGGTGCCAGGAATGGAAGCAGGTCAGCTGTGTGCAAGGCCAGCACTGTAAGCCTTCTCTAGTGCTGGTCCAGCCAGGAGTATTCAAGGCATTTTTTTTTTTAAGTTTTTAAACACACCATTTCCCTGAGACAGCTCACAAGTACCCAAATCCTGGTTGAGCACAGCTGGTCCCACTTGAAGGAAATAGGCCTGTTCCCCTTCACTCTTTATTTTCCCTCCCTCCTACATTCACTCTTGATATCCTCTCATCTGATGGGCTCTCCGGTGAGAGGCCAGGATGGGATGTTCAGAGAATAAGATGCAATACGATGAAGAATCTCTGGCCGCTGCAGCTGGGTTGGGTCCTACGGGAGAGTCAGAGCAGATCTTCTGGTTCAGCTACTGGACAGCTGCTATGCAGGGCAGTTGCAAGAGACCCAGCTCTGTGCAGACATGGATCAAATACCCAGGGGACTCAGGTGGGCGCCCTGCCCAGGGTGGGGTTACTGGCCATCATAGAGTAGGCAGCAGATGCCTCTCAGACCCCTGACCTACCCCAACCAGAGGCAGGTGTGGGAGGTAGGCACCCTCAGGCAGTCTCCCCCCAATCCCTGAGACCCCAGCTCGAGGAAGGCACAGTCTGGCTGTGAGCTGAGCCTGCAACCCTGGGGTGCTCAAGGGGGTTCCCACTCACACAATGTTTGCTGGCTGCACCTTCAGGGTGGAGGTGGGTAGTGTAGACCCATCTCTCTAGGTCCTTGCGTCCAGGTGAGCCGGTCCTGAGGCCACTCTACCCTGTGTGACTGGTCCCTGCCTCCTCAGGGCAGGACCCACAGCAGTGCTGCTGAGGTACTGGTGAGGCCCCACTATTCACCTCATGCCCTGATCTGCCAGGCCTGGGTGTGAGTTTGGTTTGTGGAGCTGAGCTGAACCCTCCTGAGCTGGCTCCTGTCCTGGGCAGTCCAGCCTAGCCACTCCCTTATCTCTGGCCAGGAAGAGGCCTGTGTGTGCAAGATTAGCTGGTGGGGAGGTCAAGAGTGAAGTGTGTCATCCAGAGACTGTTTTACTTTATTCCTTCCTTAGGACGAGGTGCCACCCGAGAAATCTCTAAAATACAGCGATTTAAAATAGTGTGTGTGGGGAGGGGGTTGTCTTAATGTGGAAAGAAAGCTGAGTTTTGAGTTTAAAAACAAAAGGAGGAGGGGCCGAAGTGGTAGTACAATGGTAGGGCATTTGCCTTGCACACAGCTGACCCAGGATGAACAAGGGTTCGATCCCCCCGGCATCCCATATGCCCCCCCAAGCCAGGAGCGATTTGAGTGCAGAGCCGAGTGCCTCTGGGTATGGCCCCCCCAAAAACAAAGATAAATAAAAAATAAAAACAAAAGGAGGAACTAAGGTGCTGTACAGTCAACCTGGATTCTTCCTAGCATCATATACAATCCCTGATGCCACCAGGAGCAAACCCTGAGCCTCAAGAGAGCCAGGCATGAGTCCTGAGCACAGAGCCAGGAGTGAGCTCTGAGCACAGAGCTGGGAGCAAGCCCTGAGTTCAAGGAAGGAGGCACCTGAGGGAGAGGGTGTTGACCCCAGAGCGGAAGATGTTGGTGAGTAGGGTCAGTGGTGCTGACCTCAGCTCCTCAGACCCTCAGAATTTCTCTTGGGGAGCGTCGGATGACTCAGGCTGTTCCTGTCCTCCTGCCCCAGGGCCTGCGCAGCAGCAGAAACAGCCAGCCCCCCTGCCAACAGGAGTTGTATGAGAAGAGTACCCCGCTGGACACCCCATTGGACAATGAGTCCAGACAGGTGGGAGGGGCTGGGAAGGTGCAGGGTGGGGCACAGGGTGGGTTAAGGTGGGGACTCAGGGTTGGGACACAGGGTTTCGGTGCAGAGATCACAGG
The DNA here is from genome assembly GCF_024139225.1 of Suncus etruscus. Taxonomy (NCBI): domain Eukaryota; kingdom Metazoa; phylum Chordata; class Mammalia; order Eulipotyphla; family Soricidae; genus Suncus; species Suncus etruscus. The sequence goes on along the minus strand of NC_064865.1, from coordinate 63,716,121 downwards.
ATGTCCTGACCTTGGGACCTGGCAAGGGGCTTCTGCCACCTGAGACCCCCAATTGAACAGGCTCCGAAGTGGGTTGTGTTTGCCTGAGACTGCATGGGTCTGAGCTCACCGGGGATGCCCACAGTGGATCATGTGTCTGGGGGAAAGAGGCCACTCTTCGTATGCCCTTGGTGGGCTGCGCCCGGTCAGGATGTGTTTCCGGTCCTGCACGTGCACTCTCTGGAGCAAGCCTGCATCCCAGTCCCCACTGCTTTTGGGAACAAGTGATTAGGAGGGTGGATTCCCAACCCACAGCATGGACCTTTGCCCTGGGGTCCCTCCAGACACAGGGGCACATGGTATCACATTGTTAGCCCCAGTCAGGGCCCCAGAAGGGAGCAGGATAGGCATTGGGGACCCACGGGAGCTGCCCCATCCCACCCCTCACACGCCCTTCTAGAATTTTCTTGTAGTGTTGGGACCTTTGTCTTCCACGAAGTCACCTGGCTGGAGTCAGGGACATGCAGCCCCACAATACCATGTGGGGTAGGGCCTATTCCAGGGGAAAGTGCCTGACTCACTGATTATCATCTCTGCAGTCCAGGTTCTTGTTGACCCAGAATCGTACTGCCATGAGAACAGGGTTACGACACAGTGTCACTAATACTTATAGACTTTGGTAACTGGATGGTGTGAGTTGTATTAATGAACCTCAGTACTGAGGAAAGGAAAGAAGAAAGAAGGGAGGGAGGAAGGGAGAAAGAGAGGGAGAGAGAGGGAGGGAGGAATATTCAAGGAGTGCAAAAAGAAATGAATCTTGGTGAAGGAAGAGAAAAGTGGTGGAAAAGAGAAAGAAAAGGCAGAAGCCCAGCACCTCCGGGTTGTCATGAACACCCCTGAAGATTCTGTGGGCTCATCCCTTTGATCCTCAGAGCTTCCCTGAGTCTTCCCTCCCTGGAGGACATTGACAGAAGAGGAGAAGACCATTTAGCTCCTGCACTAGAGTTGGAAGGAAGTTGGTCATCCTGGAGCTGAATGCTTCTTCTCCCAGTTCGGATAGTAGGAAGGTCTTGAGCGTGGAGGGGCCTGGAGGCCCTAGTGATAGAGGACTCTGGAAACTAATTCCAGCTCTGTCTCTGTCATTCCAAAATCAGTGTCTCTAATTCTAGATTGGCCATTCTAACTTGGTCTCTGTAATTTCAGTTTTATAAACTATTTTAATAGATACTCATTTCCTGCTTTATTTCTCCAACATATGATGTCTCTGTCATCTGAAAAAACCAAACCAAAAAAGTCTAACTTTTTTAAATGGGTGAATAAAGGGCTGGAGTGATTGCACAGTGGGTAGGGCATGTGCTTTGAATAAGAACTACCGGGAATCGACCTGGGTTCAATTCCTGACATCCCCTCTGGTCCCCCAAGCCTTCCAGGAACAATTTCTTAGTGCAGAGCCAGGAGTAACCCCTGAGCATCACCAGGTATGGCCACTCCCCCAAAGAGTGAATAAACATTTATTTATTTATTTATTTATTTATTTATTTATTTATTTTGGTTTTTGGGTCACACCCAGCAGTGCTCAGGGGTTACTCCTGGCTCTATGCTCAGAAATCGCTCCTGGAAGGCTCAGAGGACCATATGGGTTGGCAGGATTTGAACCACCATCCTTTTGCATGCAAGGCAAATGCCCTGCCTCCATGCTATCTCTCCGGCCTCGTGAATAAACATCTTTTTTTTTTTTTTTTTTTGGTTTTTGGGTCACACCCGGCAGTGCTCAGGGGTTACTCCTGGCTCTATGCTCAGAAATCGCTCCTGGCAGGCTCGGGGAACCAAATGGGATGCCGGGATTCAAAGCACCGTCCTTCTGCATGCAAGGCAAACACCTTACCTCCATGCTATCTCTCCGGTCCCTGTGAACAAACATTTCTATGTAAAAAATAAATGAACAAATTGCCAAAGCTAGTTGGGAAGCCAAGCCAGTTAGAAAGCTAAGACAATTTGGCTTTTTAGGGTTGATTGTCAAATGATCAATGGGTGAGTGGATGAAAAGATGAATGGGTGGGTGAGTGGATGGGTTACTGGATGAATGGATGATAATTATATGGATGGATGGATGGAAGAATTGGAAGAACTGTATGGAAGAATTTTGTTGGCCCACACCTGACAATGCTCAGGGTTCCATGATGGCTCATGCTAATTGTTGTGTTAAATAATTAGCGATGGTTCTGGATGGAGGTGGATGGAGAAGGATAGATGGAGGCCTTTATTCTTAGGCCATGGCCACGTGGCTCCGCAATCTCCATTCAGCTGGCGGGTCCCAGGTTTAGGTGAACGGCGGAATCAGACTCATCCAGAGACAGGCATCAGGAAGCATCAACTTTATTCATGCCCTGTCCACCACAGGTGTGGCCTATGTCATAACCTTTTAAGCATTTGCTATTCTTAGCTAGCCCTGCATCTTAACTCCTTTCAGCCATCTTCCATTTGACCTCCATGCTGGCCAAAAACCAAAAGACCAAAGGGCCTAATCTCCTGGGTCAAAGGCCTTATATAACCTTTCAAGACCACTCCCCGGAATGGGAGGGTCTCCGGTAGGTACACCTAAATCCAGGGTGGAGTTACACTAATTATGGTGAGAATACTCTTTACAAGCATCAGTTTTGATTATTTCAATCAAGAAACTAACCCATAAAATGGAGAGTATGAATTAATAGATATACCAAAAAATGTCTGAGCTTGTCAGATGCAACTAAAGAGAGAGTCGCTCAACTGAAAGATAGATGATGACTTAAAAGAAAGTACCTACAGTGAAATGAAACAAGAGTAGATAAATTGTAAGCTCTGAATTTGAGATCCATCCCACCAAGACCACCAAGGAAATGAACAGCACTGCAATAAGTCATGAGGTCACCCCTCTAAGGCAGTGACCCCTTTCTGAGCTCACAGGCTCCTTTTACTGAGTTACAAAGGCTTCAAATCAGTACAGTTAACCTTTAAGTTGATTTGTTATTGAAACTGGATGTTCTGGCCTAGTCTTTGTTCCTTAAAACTTCTTACTGTCTTGTTTAGCTTAAGTTCTCTGTGGTAAAGTTCTGGCTTCCACTATCCACTATCCTAGTCAGACTAGTGACTAGTACAGTGTTCAGTTCATTATGACTAGTCTATTACAACCAGTAAGTACACTTTCATATAGGTTACCCAAGAGGAGTGCGCTTCAAGTTAAGCCCACTAGAATGCATTTAATTCAATCAGCTACAAAAAAATAATTTTTCTCTCCACCTTCATCTTGAACCTTGCCCTATATCTAAATAATCTTGGCTTGTTCCTTTGCATAAATTCAGTAAGGCAGGAGAAATCTTCATTTGGGGCACCCCATTATTTACAGAGAATTTCTGGAGATTAGTTAAGGGACAGAGCAGATGATTTACCAATAAAGGCATTACTGGACCTGCTCCTGTCATTTAACCTCAACCCCTTTCAATTCTGTTTCCCTAAAAGAGGGCTTTGGGGTTCTCTAGCTGACTTTAAAGATGTCCTGTTTGCATGAGGAATAGTCCCTACTATAGAGAGGAAAACTTCCTGCCTGTATTTATGTAAGCTATGTGGGGACATGAAAGGCGCAAAGATTTGGGTCTCAAGAAGGAGAAAAGAGTTAGTCTTTCCCAGAGAAAAACAGAATTTCCCAAGCTGGTGAGAGATATTATCTTCTAGGTTCAAACAATTATATGCACCCACACATAGGATAAACACGATACTCAGACCCATCATAGCAAAAATTCTAGAGAATTCGAAGGAACAAAGGTTGAAAAGATTTTATTATGCAGAGGTGAAAATCATAGACAATCAGGTATAGTTAAACTACTGAGAAATATAACATTATCAAGCTAGATTCCTATATGTGGTTATTTAACATTGCATCCAGATAAAATAACTGTGTTGGGAAAAAAAAAAAAAAAGACTGCATTAATGACATGTAGAAACCAGTATGCATTCCTCAATCAGAAGTTATTCAAATAGATTGGAAAACAATAACAAATAAAGGGCAATAAAGTAGCATGAAAATGGGGGTAAATAGAGATAGCACTGACTACAAAAAATACTCATGCCTTTGGAGAGAGTTTAAGTGCAGACAATAGCAGGAAGGGACTCTGGGGGACAGTGCAGGGAGAGTTTACTATAAGATCAGTGACAATCTGGGGCCTGGACAAAAAGAGTCTTCTTTGCTACTGTATTACCCAGAGAAGCAGCAATGCTGTATCTGAGAGATGCACGTGATCTCTTCTGGTGCCACCCTGGTAAGAAAGACCAGACAGAAGAGAAAGGAAAGAAAATCACTCATACAGTGAACATCGAAAAACAGGACAATACTACAGACCTGGCCAAGTTAAAAGCCTGCAAATGGACTGGAGTAATATCACAGCAGGAAGGATGTTTGATTTGTACAACATTGACCCGAATTCGATCCAAGCATCCCATATGGTTCCCCGAGCCTGCAGGAGTGATTTCTGATTGCAGAGCCAAGTGTGTGGCCCCTAAACAAAATAAAGATGTTAAACATGGCCAGAGCAGCAATAGCAGAGCAAGTAGGGTGTTTGCCTTGCATGCAGCTGTCCCAGTTTTGATCCCTGGCATTCTGTAAGGTTCCTCAAGTATCACCAAGAATAACCCCTGAGCACAGAGCCAGAAATAACCCCTAAGCACTTCCAAGTGTGACCCTCCCAGAAAAAGTAAACCCTGCGAACAATTCGATGGTACTCAATTAGTTTTAGATTACCTTAGAAAAATCAACATAGGAAAAATTAGAGCTTAATATCTTAATAAATTAATTTAGAGCTTAATTTTTAAATTAATTAAAAATGTAATCTCTCAGAAACCCTTCTGATAAACCTGCTTAGGGAGTGGGGGGTTTCACCATGAAATACAGACAGATATTTAAGGAAGAAACTATGGTATACCACTCTCTCTTTCTCTCTTTTTCTCTCTCTTTCTCTCTTTCTCTCTCTCTAGCTCTCCCCTCACTCTCTTCCCCCAAATGGTAAAAGACAGAATGTGGATAACAAAATTGATAAGGGCTTAAGAGGAGAGTTTCAAGCCAGCCTTTCTCTAGAATGTAGATTCAACATTCTAAACACATTAGCAATTTATAGGAAAGTTAATGTATCAAAACCCAGTTTGGAATATGAAAGGTTAGCACAGTGGGTAAGGCACTTGCCTTGCATGCAGCTGACCCAGAATTTCAGACACTGCTTAGAATCCCTCAAGCCCCACCAAGAAAGATCCACTTTACTTTATTTCAGAAAATAATTTGATTTATAATCAAAGAATAGGTAATATAAAGTGGGAGTATTGAAATCCTACAATAACTTTAATAGAGGATAAACTCCAGTACCCCAGTATTTGCTCCTCTCTGTTGTTACCTGTGTGATGTTGGATTAGGTGGCTTTGGTAGACATGTCAGTGCTGTAATCACACACCTGGCCATGGTCCGCTCTGGGATTGCAGACAGCAGGGTTGCTGGGATCACACACACGCTGGCTCTGGGAGTCAAACTAAAGGCCCAGTCTCTGTAATCATCTGGTCTGCAACTTGAATATTTGGAAATGAGGAAGGGCCTTCCTTAACCTTGAATGATTCAAGGAGCTTCCAGAAGCAAGGACATCAACAGCTAGCCCTCTTATGTGAGGGTGTCCTCTTGGTGCTGCTGCCCCTCTACCCCATGTGACTTGAAGTCTGAAGTGCTGTGCACCACCTCATGGCCATGCTAAACCTGCACAGTCATCAGCACATTCATTCACCAAGTGTCTGTTGGGAAATGATTCGAGAAACATGATGCACTTCATTTGGGGGTCGCAGCTGGGAGTGCTCAGGGACCACTCTGGGCACAGTGCTGGGATTCTGTGCAGTGTTGGGGTTCTTTTCAAGCCATCCTCCAATTAAAGTATCTTCCTGTTTGTTGAAATCAGCCAGTGTAGTGGTGCAGTCACCCCCTGTCCACGCTGCTGATTCCCTGTTCTTCAGAGAAGCCATGGCAGACCTTGAAACCAGCAGTAACAACTACGCCCACCTCTTGGCCTCATCTCTCCATGCCTGTTGGTCCTCTGAACCCCAGCCCTACTGTGTTTTTCAGACTTGGGGAACTGTACTCCTTCCAGCTTGGGCCTCCCTCCCCAACAAGGATGGAACGAACAGAACTGGGTGCTTTGGAAAAGCATTTTGAAATGTGCCTCCCAAACGCCTCAGCGTGTGGACTGCCTACACCTGCTGTAAAATCACCCCCCACACTGCATTTCCCGCCCCAGGTGAACAGGTCTGAAGAAGGGTAGCCACAAATAGTTAATAAACCAAGCTAGTTAGAAGAGAATCATGGAATCACTCTGCTTCTTGCCTTTCTCTGTGGACTACACCAGACTGACCTTTCTTTAGTAAACCAATACAAATTCACCAGGAGGGGGAAGGTCAAGTGGAATTCAGATGGACTTTTACATATCAAAAGAATAGGTAAAAAGGAAAGAGGACATTGGGGGAATGCTTTTCTTTTGGGTCATCTAACAGCCAGGAATTCAGTGGGTATCATGGCACAGGGGCTCAGGTAATCAAGGGGTCCTGAATGAGGGTTGGGGGCAGGGGCAAGGCCACACAGTGGGCAGTGCAGGCTCCTGGTAATTGTCCACGTTGATTCTCTGACTGGTGGGTGAGATATCAACAATCAGACCAATGCGACTGTGGAAACTCTGGGCACTGTCTTTACAATCTGTCTGCAAATGTCCATCTGCTACCAACCATTTATGGCGGCAACTAAATTAGCCTTAGCAACAAAAGAGAAGTGCCTGCTGCCTGCGTGACTGTGCACAAGTTGTTCCCGTCAGGCTTGAAGTGAGCGTGTGATCCCAAGCCAAGGACAGGTGCGGTGGTGGTGGGGGGGGGGTAGGTTCCTGGGTCTGCAGGTCTGTAAAACTTGACAGGCAGTCAGAATGGCGGCTTTTTCCCAGATGCCCACCAACTGTCTTTCAGGTGTGAGATTACTAGAGGATGATTTGTCGGTGATTAGACTGCTGCATTTTGCTCCTTGTCTAGTGTTCTGGAGGAAGCAGCAGACCAGCACTGTCCCGGGTCCCTGGGTGCTCACAGGCCTCTGTTGTGCCCCTTCATTGTAAATGGCTTCCCATCTATCTACCCTTGTATCCAGCTGTCTGCTATTGTCTGTCCTCAACGATCAGGACCTGCCTGAGGGCAGGAATGATGTGTAGGAACACCAGTGAGCAGTGGGCTGGTGTCAGCAACCACTTGCTGACTGGCTCCCTTCGCCTCATAGGAACCTCGGCTTCCCCTTCTTGAAAAGAGAAGCTAGAGAAACTAGTCTATTCGGAGGTGCGCAATGGAACTTTTGTTTGGGAGTTAGCCTGTTAGCTGTGGTGCTTGTGGAACTGAGGAGGCTAATATTTGTAAAGTGCTTAGAACAGCTTCCAGCACAAGGGAAGTGCTTCTAGTTGGTGCTTACTTTTTTTTTTAAAGGTCATGGCTGTTGACCAAATTAAATGACGGACATTGCAATCTGTCAGGGAGATTTCCAGGGAAATGTCCCCAGATTCTTTGGAAAGAAAAGACCTACAGAACAAAGTCTTTATTTGGAGTTGAAACGATAGTGCAGTGGGTTAGGCTGTATCACAGCACCCAGCATTGCATGGTGCTCCAAGCCTCAACAGGAGTGATCTGAGCATCAGCCAGTGTGGTCCCCAAACGAAAAATTACCCTAAAGCATGCGATAATGTACCAGTCTGGATGGACATCGCTGTAGAAATCAGGAGAAATAATCCAGATTATAAAAAGGGTTTATGAAGCCAGGAGGTGCTCAGTGGGAGAGAGAGAACTGGCCATGGCTTTGTGAGGTCCTGGGGAAGCCCCTCCCAAAGCTTTTTTTTTTTTTTTTTTTTGCCTTTTTTAGGGGGCCACACCCAGAGACTCTCGGAGATTACTTCTGGCTCTGCACTCAGAAATCACTCCTGGCAGGCTCCGGGGACCATATGGATGCTAAGGATTAAACCCGGGTCTACAGTGTGCAAAGCAAACAAACACTACCTGCTGTGCTATCAATCCAGCACACATCCCCCAAAGCGTTTTCTGAGATCTTTGATCTCTGTGAAAACATATAAACTGGGAGTTGCTATCACTTGGCATTCAACATCCAATGAATGCACACGGGCGTTGTGGGCACACGTGAGTAATGGAGGCAGCAGCCCCTGTTGTTGGACAGTCAATGCACTGTTTCTTCTCTGCTCTGTGCATTCCCGACTAGTGGATGTGTGTGTGGGAGAGGACGATGGGAAAGGCTCTTGCCAGGTCCCTCCCCCAACGACCTCCAAGACTTAAGTTTTGCGCATTGCCTGGTGTGGCCCCCAAGTACTGATGAGTATCAGTTAAAATGATAAGAAATATCCACTGATGACTTGATCTCGTGGCCAGACTACAAACGAACAGCCACCTGTCCCCCGCAGTGCTGTGAATTGCAAGTCTGGTCCAGCAATGTCGGAGTGAGCCTGGTCCTGAGATCCGGATCCAGGTTTGGGCGCAGGACCTTGTGCCTCAGCGTGTCCACAGTTCCCATGGCCCAATTCCACGTCCACGTCCATCTCCCTTTCCCGTTAAGTGGCAGGGCTGCAGTGCGGGTGCAGGAGAAGGCCCTCCAATGGGTGGGGGCAGCACATGCAGGGACCCTACAGAGCTGTCCCTGGGTTCTGACCGGCTGGGTGGCCAGAGCGCCACTGTTGGCTGGGCGCTTCCTCACCCCAGAAGAGAGAGCAGTGAGGACGGAAAGGGGTCACCCACAGGCACCACAAGCCTCACTGGCAGCCTCTGGGTGGGAACTCCCAGTTAGAAGAGAGAGAATAGGGGCCGGCGAGGTGGCGCTAGAGGTAAGGTGTCTGCCTTGCAAGCGCTAGCCAAGGATCAGGACCGCGGTTCGATCCCCCGGCGTCCCATATGGTCCCCCCCAAGCTAGGGGCAATTTCTGAGCGCTTAGCCAGGAGTAACCCCTGAGCATCAAACGGGTGTGGCCCGAAAAACCGGAAAGAAAAAAAAAAAGAGAAAAAAGAAGAGAGAGAATAGCAGTTTGAGTCCGAGGAGATGGGCCAAGAGGGAGAGGGGCTTTGCGGGGCCTAGCGAGGTCCCTGGAGCAGTCAGCAACAGGGTTGGACCCAGGGGCTGGGAACGAGGTTCCCGGGGATCCAGAAAGCGGGGGACGAACTCGCTCGCCAGAAGGGAGAGGATCGAACAAGCTTGGACCTCGGTCTGTCCCCCCAGCTCTGGGTCTGTCTGGAGGAGGTGGCGTGGGGTGAGTTTCCTTCGGTTGCAGCACACGCCGGGCCCTCCGACCAAGCGCATTTGTTTTTCAGGGGCACCGCGCCTTCAGTTCGCCCCAGGTGGGCTGGGGAGGAGGCGCCAGCCGGGTGGCACTGGGGGTGGGGCGCGCCGTTGGAAGGGGGAAAGGCTCGGCGGCTGACTTTCAAGTGCCCGCGGGCCTGGGGGCTTTGTGGACCCGGCGGCTCCTCCCTGGAGCGGGATTCGCCTGCAGACGCCTCAGGGCTGGAAAGATAGGACCTCGGATAGGGAGCTAGCCTTGCTCCCCCGCCGCCGGGCGTGTTCGACCCCTAGGCTCCAGGGGGGATTCCGGAGCGCTGAACCTGCGGATCTCCGGCGTCGATCCCCAATAAAACAGGACAGACTTAAACGTGGGTGTCATGGAGATGCTCGGGAGAAATGCGGGTCGTGTGTGATCCAGTTCCCGTCGCTGACTGGGTGTGCGGGGGGGGGGGGAAGGTTCGGTCCACGAGACCCGCTCCTCCCGGCCCCGATCCACGACCCCGACGCGGAGTCCGGCCTCGCTCGGCCGTCTGAGGGGGCTGGAGCTGGCGGCGCCTCGGCTGCGCTCTCGTGCCACGCGTGCGCGCGACGCCCCCGACGTCCCGGACCCTGGTGGCTCCCAGGACTGTGCGGGAGGGAGCGGACGGACCGAACGACGCCGGACGGAGGCCGAAGCAAAGGGAGCTTTCGCGGCCGCCTCGGGAAGCCAGCCGCTCCGTCCCTAACCTGCCTGGGGTGCCCGAGTCCGGCCCGGCTCGGACCGGCGGGAGCGGTGGGAGGCGCCAGGACCCACGGGGCGACCTCAGGTCCTGCTCGCCGCCCCCCGTCCCCACCCCAAGTCCCTTCCCGGGTGGACAGCGCGTCCCGTGTGTGTCCCCTTGGCGCGCCGGGCCACTGCGCACGGCGGTGGCGCAGCCCGCCCTTCCCTGGGAGGAGGACGCGCGTGGGCGAGCAGGAGCCGGTGCCCGGCCAGGTCCGTGGGGCGCACGGCGGGAACAAGAGGGAACCCGGGGGTGCCCAGCTTCCCGGACACCGGGCAGGGAGGGGATCCACCGCGTGCCCAAGTGCAGCGCGCGCTCGGGAGGTGCCGGCTCGGGGTCTCCATTTGCGTGCTGGCACACGAGCGTGCCCGTCCGGCCCGGGGGGGCAGTGACCCCGCCAGGTCCGGTCCAGAAGCCCCCAACCCCAGAGCTCGGAACCGCTGGGTCCAGGCGCCAGGGCGGGGCGGCCGCGGGGTCCCGCCAGGGGAGAGCCGGGGCAGGGGCTTCGCGGGCAGGTGCGCGCGAGCTCGGTGGGTGGACGGCGTGCGGGTCGACCGGAGATGCGGGGATCCGGGCCCGGGGTGGTTCGGTTGGGCGCGGGGCGCAGGAGGCAGAAGGCGCGCGGCCTGGGTGGCCCGGGGGAGCCGGGAGGCGCGAGGGCCCTTCCTTCAGGCAGACGCGCCGCGGCTCCGCTGGCAAGTAAGTCCTTCCCCGGCGGCCCTGCCCGCGATTGCGCAGGGGACCCCCCCTCCGTGCCCGCGGCCCCCGAGGGACAGCCCCGGGGACAGCGCAGCCCCGGGAGCCCGGGCCCGCGCGGCTCCTCCCAGAGGCCCGGGGAGGCCGGCGTGGGGTCGGCCGCGCCTTTTGCACCGCCCAGCCGCCTGCGCGCCCCGAGGGCCGGCAGGACCGTCCGGTCGGCCAGGGCGCGCGCTCCGGCTCCGGGTCTTGGCGGCGGCCGGAGGGAGGGAGGAAGGGAGAGAGGCGGCCTGCACGTGGGCGGGCGGGGAGCCACCCGCGGGCCGTGCGCGGTCGGTCGGCTCCCCGGGGGTGCCCCGTGGACACAGACGCCCCAGCGCGCCCCGAACCTCGGGTCCCGTGTCGATCGGTGCAGCGCACCCGGGAGCCCGCCAGCGGCCCCACCTAGCCCCGGGCCGGCGAGTGCCGCAGGCGGGGCCACGCCCAGGCCACGCCCCTCGGGCCCGCCCCTTCCTGCCGGCGCAAGGGGCCCGGTCGGCTAAGCCCCGCCTCTCGCCCCGCCCCGGCAGAGAGGCTCCTCCCCTTCCTGCCCGCCAGCGCGCCTGTGAGCGGCTGCCCTTGTCCCAAGCCCCGCGTCTTCAACAGGCTCCGCCCCGAAGAGGCTCCCCCCCTTCCTGCCCTTCCAGAGTGCCTGAGTGGTGTTCAGCCTCAAGCCCCGCCCCCTCCGTCAGGTCCCGCCCCCGCTCTTTAGCCGGCCGCGGAGCCCGGCTATCAAGGCCACCGCCCCGTAGAGGCCCCTCCCCTTCCTGCCCACCAGCGCTCCTGTGAGCGGCCGCCGTTGCTGAGTCCCGCCCCTTCTTCAGGCCCCGCCCTTGCTCTTTCCCTCGGCCCGTGGAGCCCAGGTCGGCTTGGCCCCGCCCTTAGCCTCCCCTTCCCGCCCGCCAGCGCGCCTGTGAGCGGCTGTCCTGGCCTAAGCCCCGCCCCTTTGCTAGGCCCCGCTTGCTTCGCCGTCGGCCCGCGCCGCTCCCAGGCCCCGCCCCTGCCGCCCCGCCCCGCGGCCGGCCCCGCCCCTTCCTGCGCGCTTCCCGCGGGAGGCTGGAAAACCCGGCGCGGAGCGGAGCGGCGCGCCCGGCCCGGCCCGGCCCCGCACTGGGCATGCTCAGAACGGGCCGGGTCCGGGTCGCGAGTCGGAAGCCGCCCGCGCTCGGCCCGGGAGGGCAGCGCCGCCGCCTCCTCCGCCTCCGCCGCCGCCGCCGCCGCCGAGTCCGCGCCGCCCGCCCGCCCGACCGCCCGCCGCACGCACGCACGCACGCAGCCCGCCCCGCGCGGGGCCATGAGCCCGAGCCCACGCCGGCCCGCCGGCCCCTGAGGAGCGCCGCCCGGCCCGGCCCGGCCCGGCCCGCGGCGGCCGCAGCGGCAGGAAGCGCAGCAGGCCACGCACGCCGAGGGCGCGGAGCGAGCGGGCGAACAAAGTGCGGGCGCCTGCCCGCGCCATGGCCTCCGAGGAGCTGTACGAGGTGCGGGTCCGCGGTCCGCGCGTCCGGCCCGTCATTCATCGGCCGCCGGCCGCCAACTTCGCCCGACTCCCGCCCGCTTAGGGACGCCGCTTAGGGACGCTCGGGCCGCGCTCCGGCCGCCCGCGCGCAACTTCGCGGCCCATCCCGGCGGGCCGCCTCCCTCCCGCCCGAGTGGGGCCCGGCCCGGCCGGCCCCCGCCCCGGGACCTCCACCTCCACGTCCACCTGGCCGCCCGCCGGCGGCACCCCGGAACCGCCGCGTCCCCCCCCGGGAGTCGGGTGGCCAGCCCCCGAGCCGGCCGCCCGTGGCTGCGTCCGCGTCTCCTCTCGGGAGTTGGGGTCCCGCGCGTGGCCGCTCCCTTCTGCTGCTTGCTCGGGCCGTCCCGCGGGCGCGGGGCGCTGGGGTGCGTGGAGGTGCTCAGGGCTCGGTGCGCGCGTGCTCGGGGCCTCTGCGAGCTGGGGCCCCCGCCCGGAGCCCCTCGCCCCTCGCACCTGACTGGCCCCTCGGGACCCCGACGCGCCCCAGAGGGCCGCCGAGCCGAGCCGTGGGTGCCCTTCGTCTGGGTGGCTCGAGGACGCTGGGTTTGGGGCCGGGACTGCGAGGCAGGGAGGTAGGTGACTTCCCTCCCGGGTCGGGTGTCGCCGGCTCCGGCTTGCTTGCTTACCGCCCGTCTTCCCCGCGTAAGGAAGGCTCGGCCCCCACAGATGCCTCCGAGAGGGTGTCCCGCCAGCGTGCGTGTGCGTGTGCGTGTGTGTGTGTGTGTGTGTGTGTGTGTGTGTGTGTGTGTGTGTGTGTGCGCGTGTGTGTGTGGCGCTTCAGGTCCCTCGGTCCGGGTCTCTCCACGCGGCTGTCCCCCTGCCCTGCACGTGGGGGACCCTCTGACTCACTCCAGGGTCCCGGCGGGGCCTGTGCCCGTTGGATATTCCGGAGCATCGTGGGGTAGTTTGAGGTTGGGCGTGCGAGAACCCCACGCCCCACTTTTATTCAATGGCTTCGGCTCTTTTAGGGTCCATTCAAATTGGGCGATAAAAAATTTTGTTTTCAGTTGTAGGAAGGGAGCTTGGTTATGGTGTGTCCTATGTTTGTGGATTTGTGTACATTACTGTGTCTTCCTCAATACCTCCGTCTCACACTGAGTGAGCCCCAAGGTCCTGTCTTCCTCAGCATCCACCCAGCACTCTGGGGCTGTTTCTTTTGGGGTGTTTGCTATTTTGTTTAATCTCCACACAAGATGGGGATCACCTTTGTCTCTTACTTCCCAACTCCACTTACCATGACTTCCCTCTTACTTTGGCCAAGTTCCAGCCAAAGCAACAGCCAAAGTGGCTCCGAAGACCTGGTTCACTAGGGAGGGTGCTTCTTGCCTTGCACTTGGCCAATCCAGCCGCAGTCCCCGACACTACACAGGATCCCCTGAGCCCTGCCAGGAGTGACCTCTGAGCATCACTGGCTGTGGCCTCAAAACAAAACAGAAAGCAGAATGGCGCATGGCCCTATCTATCTCTTCACATAGATGAGTAGTAATGACTGCTCTTGGACATTTGGGTTGTTTCCACATCTTGGCCTTTCTAACAGTGTTGCGTGAACATAGTTTGTTTCTTTGGATTCATGTTTTTTGGGTCCTGGGCAGTTGCCGGGGAGCGGAATTGCTGGATGGAAGTTCTGTTCTCAGTTGTTGGAGATGTCGCCAAACCGTTTTCTATATTCTATAAAGACTACACAGCTACAGCTGTGATGAGAGTTCTTTTCTCACACTTCCTCACCAGCACTTCGCGTTCCTTGACTTCTTTTCAATAGACCATTCTTGCTGGTGTGAAGTGATGCTTCATTGTCTGTATTTCCCTGATGGTTAGTGAAGGTGAACATTTACTAATGAATTTAACTCAATCAGCTGTTCCTCTCCCTATTTATTTTTGATCAGTGGGCTGTTCTGCAGTTGAGCTTTGAATGTGCTTCGTATACCTTGGACATATAAGACTCCCTAGATATTGGCCATCTCGTCATCTCACAGGTGATTTCTCTGAGGTCAGAATTGTTACGAGCTCTGATTTTATTTGCTTCAGTGCATCTTAAAAAAGAGCAGGCCCAGTATCAAAATTTTTATTTCCATAGTGCCCACACCTGTTGGTGCTCGGGGCAGATCCAGGCCAGTATCCGGGCAAGAGCCCTTCCTGCTGTGCTATCACTCCGGCCCTGATATCGAAGTCTTTGATCCCATCTTGAATCAAACTTGTACAGCGTAAGAGAACAGCCGAATTTCATATTTCCACACGCTGCTCACATGCTGCAGTTGTTTTTTTCTGTCGTCGTTGAACAGGCAGTTTGGAAGAGGTTTTTCTTGCTCACTTCACATACAAAACCGTGTGCTAACGAGCTGGCCTTGCCCCTGAGGGTTGGTCCCCCAGCTCTCAGCTCCTTCCATGCTGTTTGAGTTACTGTAGCTTTGTACTAAAGTTTAAAGTCCAGGAGTGGATTCCTCCCACTTCCCCCTTTCTCAGGATAGTTGGTTATTCTGAGTCTGGTTGCTATGTAGTTCAGAATTATTTGTTCTGTTCTTGAACAGTGTGCCCTGGGAACTTTGATAGGGATGTGTTGTGTCTGCAGATCGTTTTGGGTAAATTGGTCGTTTCTAGTCCCAAACAAGGACTAGACGTATTGACATTTCCTTGTCTTTCATTGCTATCAGAAATGATTCATGATTTTTACTAAATGCATCATTCACCTTCTTTGTTGGATTGGCCCCTAGAGTTTGATTTCGGGTGATTTTTGTTTGTTTTGCATAGAGTTGTACATGGGATCTTTTCTTTTCTTTTCTTTTCTTTTTTTTTTTTTTTTTTTTTTTTTGGATTTTGGGCCACACCCGGCATTGCTCAGGGGTTACTCCTGGCTGTCTGCTCAGAAATAGCTCCTGGCAGGCACGGGGGACCATATGGGACACCAAGATTCGAACCAACCACCTTTGGTCCTGGATCGGCTGCTTGCAAGGCAAACGCCGCTGTGCGCCGCTGTGCTATCTCTCCGGGCCTACATGGGATCTTTTCTAAATCCTTATTTCTCTTCTGTAGTGTTGTTGGTCCATGTGATTTTTGTGCATTACTAGATAGTTTTTTTTTCCCCTAGGAACTTTTGGTGTCATCTCAGTATCATATCTTCTGCAAACAGAGAGTTTGATTTCTCTCTCTTGCCTACTTTCTGTGGCAAGAACTTGTAGTATTGTTGAACCGTAAGGGTGGAAGCAGACCTTGGACCTTCCTGTGAAGGATGATGTTACTGCAGGCTCGTGGTCTGGCCACCAGGCTCCTTCAGCCGATGAAAAACAGTCAGCAAGAATATTTGCATCTTGTCAACTGCTTCCTCTGCATCTCTGGAGATGGTCCTATGGGTTTTGCCCTTTTACTCATGTGCTGTATCACATTAATTGGTTCACATTTATTGGACCTTCCTTGTATCCCTGAGAGAAATCCCACTTGGCCATGCTGTATGAGAATTTAGTAGTGTTGATTTTGGTTGGCTGAGATTTCATTGAGGGATAGTTTTATGACCTTGAAAAGTGTGAGTGGATTCTGCCAGGGCTCGCCCCTCGCCATGGTTTCCATGCCAGATGGTCCATTCCCTTCTGTTTCCTTGTGTCCCTGTGTGTGTCTTTGGGGAAAAATGAGACATGGGGGCCGGGCGGTGGCGCTAAAGGTAAGGTGCCTGCCTTGCCTGCGCTAACCTTGGACGGACCGCGGTTCGATCCCCCGGTGTCCCATATGGTCCCCCAAGCTAGGAGCAACTTCTGAGCACATAGCCAGGAGTAACCCCTGAGCGTTACTGGGTGTGGCCCAAAAACCAAAAAAAAAAAAAAAAAGAAAAAGAAAAATGAGACATGGCTCTTTCTCTTCTTTGGGCCAAGCATGGTTGCTCCTTTTTCAGCCCCAAGAATTTTTTTTTTTTTTTTTTTGGTTTTGGGTCACACCTGATGGCTCTCAGGTTACTCCCGGCTCTGCGCTCAGAAATTGCACCTGGCTGACTCTGGGGACCATTTGGGGTGCCAGGATTCGAACCACCATCCGTCCTAGATCAGCTGGGTGCAAGGCAAACGCCCTACCGCTGTGCCACAGTGGAGCTGAGGGCTGTGGGGTCCATCCCGTGGTCGTGGTCAGTCTCCCGTGCTTCATATGCTCCCTGGACCAGCACCTTGAGAATTATGGGTGCAGGCACTGTGGAGGCCAGGAAGGTCCTGCCCCGGAGAAGCTGTTTCTGCCCTGAGCTACGGCTCCCTGCTCTCTGAGCCCGACTCCCTGCTCCCAACTTCGGACCCTGGTTCCTGGCCCCAACTTCTGCAGAGGACGGCAGGTGCAGTCCTGCTCTACATCCCTTCCTGCCCTGCCATCCCAGGGTCTTTACTCTTTCCCATCCCTCGTTCTGCTGCTGTCTCTGAGCTGGGCTTGGCTCCTGAATCTTCCCACCCCTCCTAGTCTTCTTTCTTTTTAGAATGAAACCGTGTGCACCAGGATTATCCCCAGTCTTGCCATGCACCCCAGAACCTCTCCTTCCTCTCAAACCACCTCTTCCGTGGGCTGCTGCAGGGTGATCCATGGTGTCTGCTTCTCCCAGGAAGTGCCAGGCCACCTAGTGGTGCTGCCGCGTGTGGCCCCTCTGGGTGGATAATGCCCACTCGATGTCATTTCCTTGGGTGTCTCTGAGCAGCTGCAGACAGAACTCACTCAGGCCTTTCTGGGCATCCTAGCCCCGTGTGCTGGTGTAGACGTGCTGTTCCTCATCTCTCTATGCAGCTCTTCAGCTGGGTATAGAGCGTGTTGGTTGGATATCTGTTCTCGGATAGTGGACTCCTGAAAATCTTGAAATGAGGCACTGCTCCTGGGGGCAGTCTCTGGGTGGGTGGGAGTGTGACCGATCCTTGCGGAACTGTGTCCCAGCATCTCGGGGTGAGGTAGCCTGGACAGTGCCCAGAGCAGCCTGGTTGTGTGATGGCTGCACTGGGGGTCCTGGGGTGCTGAGGTGTCTTTGGGGGCAGGATTGGAACTCGCCAGACTGTGCCCTGACAGGGCCTCCCCTCCCTGTAAACCATGAGAGGGAGGCCCCATCCTGTACCTCTGGTGGCTCCAGTACTTAAATGCTAAAGAGAAAACTCACTCCAAGGAAACATCCTTTAGGGATAACTCTTGGCCTGGTGTTCGGTCACGCTCTGACTTATTTTTCAGTCCTGGAAACACGACTTTAGCTTTAGACACAGACATTGCCCGTGTGACGTGTGTGCATATATGTTTGTGTGTGTGCACATCTGTGCACTCTGCCCTACCTGCCCTGCTGGTGCCCTGGAACATGTGGTGTCTCCACACCTGGTCTCCGCCCCTCTGTGCCGCTGTCTGTCCAGTCTCTGTCCCTCCAGCGCCTCTGTAGTGGCTGGCACTTTCTGTCTGGAATGATGAGGGTGAGCGAGTTCATGCCGGCTTCTCCTGAAACAATAGGAACATCGTTCTGGATATACCGCTGATATATCCTGGGAACTCCTCACACTGTGTAACACTTTCTGGTGCTCTCTAGAAAGGACTAACACTGTTGCTATACCTTCTGATACATGGAAGTTTTTAACTCTGGGTACGTGCTTCCTGACACTCTAGGAACTGCTCACTTTCTCAGTGATACCCTTGATCCTTTAGGAATTACTGAGACCCTGGATTTCACTCATGAAAAGGCTGTGGCTATACCCCTGATTCTCGGAATTGCTAACATCGTGATGATATCGCCAGATGCTCCGGACTCTTCGGCTCTTGATCATACTCTTGCTACTCTGGGAATTTCGAATGGAGTGGATATACCCCCAGATTTACTCTGGAACAACTCTGTGGTGGAAAGTACTCTTGATACTGTGGGAATTCCTAACACTCTTGATTACACTCAGGAGAGTCTTGGAATTCCTAATTCTCTGATATTTACTGCTCAGATACCTGGAATGCTTGTGTGCTGGATAGTACTCAGTACTCTGGGAAGACCTATTTATAATCATGACATTCTTGGACTCCTAATACTCTGCATATGTGTCCTGGTAATCTGGGAATGCCTAACACTAAATGGACTTCTGATACTCGGAATGCCAAATGCTCTGGATATACATCCTGGTACTTTGGGAACTGCTAGCGCTGTGGGTATACTTCTAATATTCTGGACTCCTAATTCTTTGGATGGCAGTCTTGGTGCTCTGGAATTCCCATTGCTGTACCTCCTGATACTCCAGGAATTTCTGGCACTGTGGTGATACTTTGGAACTCCTAATGCACTGGGTAATCCTCTTGATACTCTGGAACTACCCCTGTTAACTCTGGTAACAAACAGTTAACGCTGTGGATGTACCGTACTCGGCAACTGCCAATGCTGTAGATCTGCCTAATACTCTGGACTTGATAATGCTGAGGATGTGCCTCCGGGCCCTCTGGGAACTGCAGTGGCCTCTGGGAACCCTGAACACCAGGCTCTACCTCTAGCCCTCTGGGCACCCATCAGCTCAAGGATCTGTCCCGATATGCTACTAACCAATGGAGCTATTTCCCTCACTTGGTTTTGCAGCATTGGACTTTCTCTACACCTTGGTGCTGACACCCCACTCTGGTGTCTGTATCCAGCTGTCTTTTTGTTGGTTTGTTTCTGGTTTTGTCTTGGGGTCACACCCTGCAGCCCTCAGGGGTTACTCCTGGCTCCGTGCTCAGAAATCGCTCCTGGCTGGCTTGGGGGACCATATGGGATGAAGGGATTTGAACCACGGTCCTTCCTGGATCAGGTGCATGCAAGGCAAATGCCCTACCACTGTGCTATCTCTCTGGCCCCATGTATCCAGCGTCTTAATGGTGGATGATTCTCTTCTCAGATCATGCTCGTGTGCTCTGCCGTCTGCTCTCATGGCTGGAATGGGGCTCTCAGCTCTTGGGTGTGGCTCCTTTTTCTACCAGGCCCAACAGTCATTCCAGAGCTTTGTATTTCCAGAGCTCTTGAGAATTTGAGGGTGCTCAACCCTGCACCACCCTGTCCACAGGGCCCACTTGCCAACCAGTCGTCTGGGCACCTTGTGAACTTCTGTCTTCCTGGGCCCAATTCTCAGCCCTGCCTGAACCCTCTGTCCTCTTCAGGCTGCAAACACCTGGTTCCCCAACCTTGGGCAGCATCATTCTCCAGTGAGACATGAGCCCCCTGGTCTGCATCCCTGAGCTCACACGCTACATGGCTGGCATGTCCTCCCCCGATGGTCCAGAGTATAACAGGAGGTCCAGGGCTTCTCAGCTCTTTCAGTGGCTCTGTGACTCCCTTGCTCCACCTCTACTCATGACCGTAGTTTCTACCCTCAGGGTAGCCCATCAGGTTCAGTGGTCAGCCAGCCTCGAGATACTCCTGAGTATGGAACCAGCCTCTGCCGTCAGAATACGTCTGAGTGTGTGCTCAGCCTCTGCCCTCAGGATACTCCTGAGTATCTGTGCCCAGCCTGCCCTTGGGATACTAGAGCATCTGTGCCCAGCCTCTCCTCTCAGGGCACTCCTGAACACCAATGCCCACATTTCCCCTGGGGATACTTTTGGGTATGAACTCAGCCTCTGACCCTGGGACACTCTGATTCCATGCCCAGCCTCTGGCTTAAAGGATATTCCTGAGTATGGGCCCAGCCTCTGTCTTTCTGATACTCCTGAGTGTTAGTACCTAGCCTCTGCCCCTGGGTTACTCCTGAGTATGGGCCCAGCCTCTGCCCTCGGGGTGCTCCTGAGTATTAATTTGTACCCAGCCTCTGACCCTGGGGTACTCCTGCAGATGGGCCCAGCCTCTGCCCTAAGGATTATTATTATTAGTGCCCAGCCTCTGCCATCGGGTACTCCAGAGTATCTGTGCCAGCCTCTGCTCTCAGGACCCTCCTGTATATTAGTACTTAGCCTCTTGCCCAGGAGACTCCTGAGTGTGTGTGCTCAGTCTCTGCCCTCGGGAGACTCCTGAGTGTCTGCTGCAACCTCGGCCCCTGGGATACTCCTGAGTATGGGCCCAGCCTCTGCCCTCAGAATACTTCTGAGTGTCTGCTCAGCCTTTGCCCCTGGGGTACTCCTGAGTATCGGTGCTCCGTCTCTATCTTGGGATATTCCTGAGTGCCAGTGCCCACGCTTGCCCTCAGGGTACTCCTGAGTATGGGCCCAGCCTCTCCATGTGTGCACACAGCTGCTGCTTGTGGCTCTGCCCTGCACAGCCTCTCCTCCCCCTTCTCCACACTTGTGTTCTCAGGATCTCTGTGTTCATCTGTGGAGCTCTGCATAGCTTTAGTGTCTCAGTTTCTCCCCGGTTTCATCATCGCTCACGTCTCCTGGGCCTTCCCTGGCACTGATAGGTCAGGAGTGCCTGAGCCATCGCCACCACAGACTTTCCCTGTCCAGTGGGAATAAAAGAAACAGCACGTCCTGGGAGGCACCACCCGAGTAAGCATGAGCAAGTGTGAGTAGGCCAGCATGTGTGTTAGTGTATATGCGTGTGTGTACTGCTGGTGTTCGTATGTGCGTGCATGTGTGTGTAGCCCAGTGGCCATCTCCAATAGTGGCTCTGTCCAGCCTCTTCAGCATGTGGCCATGCCCCGCCTCCCTGACTGTTGACCATCACCGTTGGCCCTGCAGAGTATGTGATATGCCTGTGCTGGCAGGATGAATCGGAGGAACGTGGGCAAGGCTTTGCTTGCGAGCAGAGACCTCAGATGCTCTGACGTGTATTTCTGTGGCTCTGTTGGCTCGAGTGCTAGGCATGGTCCCCAGGTCTTGGCCCCCACCCACTCTGAGCACCACAGCCCCGTCATGTGAAGTGGCCGTTGGACTTTGCCTGTTTCTGGAACTGTGAAAGATGAGAACCTGGAGGGCTCTTCAAGGCCATCCTCTCATGGGGCCCGGCTGTGCTCAGGGCCTGCGATTCCCTTCCTGGTCTGCTCATTACTTTTGTCCTGCCGGCTGACCCTCCAGCCCGCTGCTCCTCACGTTTGCCCCGTGTTGGGCTGAGCTCTTGGGCACATGGAGCACAGGCGATGCCAGCCCTGGGGCTGAGATACGCGGATGATCTGCGTGGACTTTTTCACATGGACAGTCACCCTGGAGACCCATAATATCCCCAGGCTGCTGACTTGCCACGGGGTGTTGCCGTCTCAGATTCAAGCCCATACCCGCAGGCACCACAGCCTGTCTGGTGTTGTCCTTGGGTTCCCCTGTGTGTGACTGTCCACATGTGGTGTGTCTGAGCTTCCCTTCCCTTCCTGTGGGCAGCCACAGCTGTCAAGAGCAGCAGCTTTCCTGAGTGTCTATGTGGTCTGCACACACAGATGTCCACTCGGTGAGAAATTCCACATGTCCATACCTGCCTGTCCCTGAGCTCAGAAGAAGAGGCCAGGCTCTGTGCTGGGCCTCGTGGCTGTCCAAGGTCACCCACATCTTCAGTTGCTGGTGCTCGGCAGGTGGTGGCCATGTGGTTTCTAGACTAGCCTGAGCTGCCCCATACTGAGGCAGGCAAGACCTTTGCTTGGCTGCACCCCCAGTGACTATCTGGCTTTGGGCACCCACACCCTCAGCAAGGGACCAATGCCCCTGTGTGTGCTGCAGCCTTGGTCTCGGCTCTGGGGGTCCTGGGCTAGCCCACGTGTAGCCATCAGCTCATATGTGTCCCCTCCAGCCGTTCTGAGCACACTCTTGTTTGGGGGCTCCAGTGGGCCTTGTTGGGGTGGGTAGCGATCTCAGGCAGCAGCATTAGTAGAAGCTGTGTGGGACCAGCCTGAGACCAGCCGCCTCACCCACCTTTGCTTGCTCTTCACTGCCTCTTTGCTGACCCGACACCAGGGAGGCAGGGCCAGGGCAGGGATGCTTCGGAGCTTCCCAGGCTTGGGATGAGCTGGGGAGGGAAGATGTGTGGGGTCTAGGAAGCCTTGTGCTGTCCCCTCTGTCCCCTGCACCGTGCTTCCTCGTCTGCTCCTGAGCTTAAGCAGAGGGTCCCTGCACCCTGGTGACAATCTCTTTGTGACCCAGTGCCTGCTAGTGTAGGCACTGGGCTCTATCCATGCCTCTCCTCGACCTGGCCATGTGTATTGTGGGCTCTGTTCACACCTCCTCGCTCAAGGACCTCCTTCAGTCCTGGGGTCTCCAGTGTGGCCTGTGCTCTGTGTCGCCAAGTGGTCGTTGCTTGGATGGACGGATGGGGTCCCCTCATCACTACCTTTTCCTTCTTGGGTCGGTACTCGTGTCCTCTGTGGGGAGTTGGCCATGTCCAGACGATCTCTGATCACCATCTTAAGGATTCCCCGTCCCTTCCCCGCTTTGAGTCACAGTTTGATTTCCGCAAAGTTGTCCATTGTTTCTTTTTGGGTTTCTGAGTAGCAGTCACTAGTTTGGTCATTACCCCATGATCGCCATGGTGGTCACTAGTACAACTGTAGGTGGGCAGCAGAGCCTGTGTTGGCCGGGCTCAGAGTTAGATGCCCAGTCTCACTACAGGTTGCAGGCTGCTAGTTGCAGAGTGAGTCCTGGGAGGGACCCGTGCCCCCAAGTTTACTATGGGCCCGCATGGGGCGCTTGTCCCCCTGCCCATCGTGAGCCTGCATGGGTCTCGCGCCCCTTTGGTCAGGTCTTGCAGACACCTCACACTCTCGTGTTCTGGGCAGGTGGAGAAGATCGTGGACAAGCGGAAGAACAAGAAGGGCCGCACGGAGTACCTGGTGCGCTGGAAGGGCTACGACAGTGAGGACGACACCTGGGAGCCGGAGCAGCACCTGGTCAACTGCGAGGAGTTTATCCACGACTTCAACCGGCGACACGCAGAGAGACCCCGTGAGGGTGTGCCGGCCCGTGCCAGCCGCACCTCACCCAGCAACGCCCGGAAGCAGATCTGCCGGTCCACACACAGCAGCCTGGCTAAAGTGCCCTCCAAGGGGCTTGTGATTGGCAAAGACCCCGAGCCCAAGACTGCCCAGCTGCTGGCTGCTGGCCAGAAGTTCCGCAAGAGTGTGGCCCCATCCTTGTCGGGCCGGAAGAATATGGACCTGGCCAAGTCAGGCATCAAGATCCTGGTGCCCAAGAGCCCCATTAAGAGCAGGACTGCGGTGGATGGCTTCCCCAGTGAGAGCCCCGAGAAGCTGGAGCCCGCGGAGCAGGGCCAGGAGGACACAGCGGCACCTGAGGTGGTAGCCGAGAAGCCCGTGGGGGCGCTCCTCAGCCCGGGTGCTGAGCGCGCAAGGATGGGCAGCCGGCCCAGGGCCCACCCATTAGTGCCTCAGGGGCCAGGCCCCGCCACTGCCACTGCCGCCATGGCCACAGGGCTGGCCGTGAATGGGAAAGGTGAGTGGGGATGCCGGTGTGGTGTCCACTGCCAGGGCAGCTACAGGTTCCCCAGGATCCTCCTGGGTTTTGGGGTACCTTTGAGTCCACCTGTGATCTGTCCACACTAGCCCTCACTGCCTGGCTATGGGGGATCATGGTTCTCATTTGTGCTGGCCCAGTGGCTTTGCTCACACACCTGAAATCACGCTGTGTGTGCTCACCAGTCCAGGAGGCCCCTTTTCTGCACCTGTAGTGTCTCCTATGTCTTGTGGACTCTGATGCCTTGCTCGGGTCTCTGGTTCCAAGTGGATGAATTCATGCCTCTGAGACCGAGGCCCCAGCTGCTTCAGGTAGCTCTGGCCACCTGCAGGGTATTAGATCCCAGGTCCACATTTTTCCAGCACTCCGTGCTCCTATTGCCCAGCCTGTTTTGTCCCCTTCAGCCCCCACTTCTCTCAGGTCCTGAGCTTCAGTATGACCTGTGTGGTCGGCTGAGCGATGGAGCTGACGTGCCTCTCCTCACAAGTAGCATCTCCCTCTAAGGGCCTTGCTCTGGCCGTTGTCACCCAGAAATTTGTGCAGGTGCAGGGGCCGGAGCAGTGGAGCAAGCAGTAAGGCATCTGCCTTGCCTGCACTAGCCTAGGACAGATCACAGTTCGATTCCTTGGTGTCCCATATAGTCCCCCAAGCCAGGAGTAACCCCTGAGTGTCACCTGGTGTGGCCCAAAAACAAAAAAAGAAGAAAAGAAATAAGAAATGTGTACAGGTGCAGACAGCGTCCTGGATGCTGCGTGGGGCGGCCGCCAAGGAGCAGGAGTAGATGGCCTGGCCCTGCCGCAGCACATGGGTGAGCCGGCCAGGGCACCTCGGGGGAGCTCCAGTGTCTTCATGAGCACTGCAGGGCCGAACACCCTCAGTGCTGAACACCTCAGTGGGGGTCACCTCTTCCACGTTCCACTGCAGGAGATGAGCAGTTAGGCCCTTTCCAGTTAGGCCGAGATGCTGTTAGCATCAGACGGTACATGCTGGTGGGTGAAGGGAGCAGGTTCTGCTGCAGTGTCCAGTGTCCAGTGCAGCCCTGGACAGCCAGCTCAGCCCCATGATGACCAGTGTGTGGGACAGGCCACCTCCTCTCTGTGGCCTCCGAGTCACTCAGGTCTTTGCACTGGTTTCTGGTCATGTCCCAGTCTTGGATGCCAACTTTGGTCCCTCAGTTTTCTTTGTGGCCCAGCACCTTCAGGCCTGCCCGCCTTCCCCAGAGACTGGTTCTCGGTGTTCCTTTGCTGGGTCCTCACACACAAGCAGACCCACATCGTGGCTTACCCGCAGTTCCGTGTTTGCCTCTGCCTGTGTCTAGGAACCCCTGAAGTCTACATGGCTGCCCTCGAGCACTCCCTGTCAGCCTGTGACAGCCCAAGGATAAGAATGGCATTTTTCCTACAGCTCAGTGCTGCAGTGTTTGACGCAGAATCGTGCTGGCATCTCCCATCCTCAGATCTTCTGGGTGGCCTTGTGTGTTTTTTCTCTGCACCGGCTCTCAGGCCCTTGTCCTTAGTAGTCACAGCAAGGCAGCGGGGGGGGGGGGGGGGGGGGGGGGGGGGGGGGGGGGGGGGGGGGGGGGGGGGGAATCGAGAAGCACTAAATCTAGAAGTGGTTTCAGTCAACAAGTGTTAGGGTTTGGGGGCCACAGGACTTAGTCCTGCAGGGGCTCTGGGCCGCTGTGGAAAGGGGAGGGGAGGAGGGCAGCTCAGCTCAGCACTGCAGGGGCTGTGAGTTCAGGCCTGACTTGGGTATACTGGCCTCCTGGGCTCTGAAGGGCATCGGGCAGGCGGCCTAGCCCATTCAGGTTACCAGGCCCTGTGGTGTTCTGTCTGAAGGCACATTCCTCACCCCCCCCCCCCCATCTGATCCCCTTTGTCCCTGTCACACTTGTTCCTCATGCCTGGCTACCACACAGTGCTCCTCCTGCATAGTCACACTGTGGTCCCCCACAGCCATGTTAGTGCTCCCTGCATAGCACACAGTGCTTCTCCTATAGCCATGCAGTGCTCCCCTGCACAGCCACCCTGTGCTCCCCCACAGCCACACAGTGCTGTCCTGTAGCTGTGTAGTGCTTTCCTACAGGCACACCGTACTCCGCGACAGCCGTGTAGTGCTCCTCCAATGTTAAGTATTTCGAAGCTTTTATAGTATTTCTCTTTGGTAAGTTTCCCTGCCTGCTTTCCCACCTACAACCTTCCAGGTAGGGGGCGCTGTTTAGACCTGAATAAATGGGAGTTGAGCTGGGAGGAGGATGGGGTCCTTTGGCAGCTAGCTAGGGAGCTCTAGTGTCTTGGAGCAATTGGCGGGTCGGCAAAGGATTTTGTGTCTGACCTTCTTGTCTCTTTTTACACTCCTGTCTGTGGGTTATTTATGGGTATCTATAGATCTGGAACTGCTTCGGGGAATGGGAATTGCCTTCCCTCCCTGGAAACTCTGGGAATCAAACCTTAACCAATCTTCTAGAAAACATGACACTACACTCCTATAGCCATGTTGTGCACCCCTGCGTTGCTACTGTGCTCCCCACAGCCACAGACTTCTCCCGGCCTCAAGGTGACCCCTCCCCTAGAGCCACAGCCTGGGACAGGCACAGTCACCACTGGGTGACCTCCCTGCATTCACTGTGCTGTGGCCTCCTGACAAGTGCCAGGTGGCCCCTCAGCACTGCCCCAGAAGCACCAAGTTGCCAGTGCTGGCCTTAAGCCCGTTGACCATTGGTGTCACAGTCATAGGCGGCAGGTGCGTGTCTGTAGTGGATGGCAGCTCTGCCCCCGCCTGTTGTGCCTCTTGCTCTCATTGCTTCTTTCCGCCTCTCCTGGCAACACCGTCGGGTGAGTTCCCTTGGGAAGCAGGTCCTAGACAGGGAGCTCACGGTGGGGCTCTGCCCACAGGCACATCCCCCTTCCTGGACGCGCTCACAGCCAACGGCACCACCAGCAGCCTGCAGACATCAGTGGCTGGTGTGGCTGCTGGGAAGAGGAAGTTTCTGGAGGAGCGGCGGGAGCAGCCCTTTGACAAGCGGCTGAGGTTCAGCGTGCGGCAGACAGAGAGCGCCTACCGGTACCGTGACATCGTGGTGCGCAAGCAGGACGGCTTCACACATATTCTGCTATCCACCAAGTCCTCCGAGAACAACTCCCTCAACCCGGAGGTGAGTCACTGAGCTGGCTGGCCTGCCCAGTGGCGCAGCCTTCCAGAATGCTCCAGACAGCGGCAGGGCAGGTCAACAGAGACACACTGACCACCCAAAGCAGGAGGTCACGGGCGGTGTTTCTGGGTGAGGCTTTAGCCCTGGGTCAGGCAGTGCCAGTGTCCAGGTCTGCCTGGGTTATGGCCCACTTGCTTGCTTGTGCCCTGGAGCTCCAAACGGCCTACCCAGTGCATACCGCTAAGCTGAGTTCAGCCATCTGCTGTGTGATGTCGCCTGCTGTCCCGCGGGTCTCAGACATCCGAACACCAGCCCCATGCCTGTCCTCTAGGTTATGAAGGAGGTGCAGAGCGCCCTGAGCACAGCGGCCGCTGATGACAGCAAACTGGTGCTGCTGAGCGCAGTGGGCAGCGTCTTCTGCTGTGGCCTTGACTTCATCTATTTCATCCGGCGCCTCACGGACGACAGGAAGAGAGAGAGCACCAAGATGGCAGAGGCAATCCGGTAGGTGATGCAGGGCATCCTAGGAGAGGCCCAGGAGCCCTGTGCCACATGGAGCACCATTGTGGGCACTCGTGGTCCTGCTGCTCCCACCCTGACTTTCCAAAAACCGTGAAAGGATCGAGTTTGCTTAAACGAAGCCCAGTGCACAGCCTGCACAGGTTCCTGCGGTTAGCAAGAGGGCCAGGGTCTCCCTACCCAGTACTCCATGCTGCTCACCCACCTTTTGGGGCATTGCCCCTCAGGATGCACCCACAAGGCCACGCCCATCGGGCCTGTCCATCCTTGAGCCCCCTAAGGACCCACCCACCAAACAGGCTGTATCTCTCAGGACCAATAAAGCCAGGACCTGCCTGACCACCTGAGCCCCACCCTATCCCCACTCCCCACCAGCTGCAGACCAGCTCTCCTTGCTGGAGAAAACAGACCCTTCTGGACCATTCAGCCCACGCACTCCCCAGCTTCCTGTCATGGGCTCAGTGGCTCCAACCAGATAGGAAGGCAGTCTTCTCTCAGGGACTCCATTCTCCTGCCTGGGTTGGCTGTGGCCTCTCTCCCCACTGCTGCCCCAATGGCTGACACTCCTTTTGTCCCTGATCTCTGGATCAGGGGCAGTTTTGCGAGGAGGAAGGCTCCTACCTGCCTGGTCTACCCAGGGAGCAGCAGGGCACCGGAGCCTATGGAAAAAATCACTTCAGATCCTGAGACAGTGCAGCCACCTTTCTGATTTTTTTTTTGTTTGTTTGTTTGTTTTTTCGGCCACACCTGTTTGATGCTCAGGGGTTGGTTACTCCTGGCTAAGCGCTCAGAAATTGCCCCTGGCTTGAGGGGACCATATGGATGGATGCTGGGGGATCGAACCGAGGTCCTTCCTTGGCTAGCGCTTGCAAGGCAGACACCTTACCTCTAGCGCCATCTCACCGGCCCCTCAGCCACCTTTCTGGATGCTTCAGTGATACCACGCACATACTCGTGTATGCACTGACACGGACACACAAGTCACATGTTCATGCATGTACTCATGGACACTGGTCACGTGCTCGTGCATACACTCACATGCACAGTCCCATATGCTTGTTCACGCACTTACAGGCACACTGGTCACAGGTGCTCATTCATACACTCCCATAGGCATACTTAGGCATATATGTGCCTGTGACCATGTCCCCTTACATGTGTACATGCACTCAGGCACTCAAATATATACTCGCACTGACTTGGGCCCAAGAGCAGTACTGAGGATCAACCCTGTGGCGTCAGGACCTGTCCTCCAGACTCCTCAGACCATATGAGAGGACCCCTGGGCCAGGCTTATAGGTGACGGTGCTCCACAGAGTCCCTGAGACCCTGACCAGAACCATGGAGCACTGCTGGGTGAAGGCATGTTTGTGTTATCTGGGTGTGTCTGTCCTTGCTCCCATGCAAGAGCCCTAGCAGCAGACTCCCTGGGCAGGGCCTGCCTGTGAGTAGGAGGCCTGCGCTGCCACTTTCCCAGTACCAAGGCTCGGAACCAAGTGGGTTCTGCCATCCAGCTGTGCCCCCTGCAAAGACCTCTAAGACCAGGCTAGTGTCGAAGTCACTGTGCCACTCCTGCAGATGTTTCCAGCTGTCACTCCTCTTCTCCCTTCCCTGGTTTTTGTACACACAGGAAGCATTTGGCTCTGGGCAGCCCTGAGTGGACAAGGACCTTCTGGCCCCTCTGCAGTGTCCATCAGAGCTGCAACTGCTCAGTCAACGCCTATGTAGCGGGGAAGTGGGGAGAGGGAAGAAATGGTCACTAAGCCCCAGAGCCTTCTGGCAGGCCAGGTCCTTTGGCCTCCTGGTCTCGGAATGTCCCCTGGGTCCTGGCAGCATCTGAGACTGGGCTTTGGGGGAATCTGGGCCACAGGTTCTGTGTTGCCGGAAGAAAAACTGCTGCTCAGTGAGTTCCCATTTGTTTCTGTTCAAGAAACTTCGTCAACACCTTTATCCAGTTTAAGAAGCCAATTGTCGTGGCTGTCAATGGCCCAGCCATCGGGCTTGGTGCGTCCATCCTGCCACTGTGTGATGTCGTGTGGGCCAATGAGAAGGCCTGGTTCCAGACGCCCTACACCACCTTTGGGCAGAGCCCTGACGGCTGCTCCACTGTCATGTTTCCCCGGATAATGGGTGGTGCTTCGGTGAGTCTCATCCCTGCCACATCCCCTGGCCTCTTGTCACATCCCATGGCCTTCCAGCCCCGTCCCATATTCTCTGTCACACCCCCTGTCTTCCCAATCAAGTTTTCTGACATGCACTTCTTTTCTTTTTGAACATCTTGATTACATAAATGATTGTGATTAGGTTTCAGTCATGTAAAGAACACCCCCTTCACCTGTGCAACATTCCCACCACCAGTGTCCCCAATCTCCCTCCATCTCACCCCACCCCCACCTGTACTCCAGACAGGCTTTCCAGTTCCCTCATTCATTCACTTGATTATGGTAGTTCTCTGTGTAGTTATTTTTATAGCTGTACTCACCACTCTTTGTGGTGAGCTTCATGGAGTGAGCTGGTGTTCCAGCCCTCCT
Organism: Suncus etruscus; assembly: GCF_024139225.1. NCBI lineage: Eukaryota > Metazoa > Chordata > Mammalia > Eulipotyphla > Soricidae > Suncus > Suncus etruscus. The sequence continues at coordinate 63,686,262 of NC_064865.1, read as the reverse complement.
CTCATTGTCTCTGAGGATTGTTACAAAAATGACTTTTATTTTTCTTAAAACCCATAGATGAGTGAGACTATTCTGCGTCTCTCTCTCTCTCTCTCTCTCTCTCTCTCTCTCTCTCTCTCTCTCTCTCTCTCTCTCTCTCCCTCTCTCCCTCTCTCCCTCTCTCCCTCTCTCCCTCTCTCCCTCTCTCCCTCTCTCCCTCTCTCCCTCTCTCCCTCCCTCCCTCTGACTTATTTCACTCAGGACATGCACTTCTTTTTTATGCACACATATCCCCACTGTGCCATCCTCATCACATGGCCTATCGTGTATTTTGGGACAGCTTTGTTTCTCACGTGGCCTTCCTGGACGGAGTAGCCATGGTCCAGTAGGGATCCCACCATGATCCTGCTTCTTGCAGTCAGAGCTATGGAGTACATGGTTTGTTCCACACATACATGTATGCATGCACACATATGAACAAGTGCACATTGTGTACAGCCAGCCAGTTGGTCCCTCAACCATGAGGCACTGTGTGTATGTGTCGGGGCTGCTTGTGCAGCCTCTCATGGCCCCCTCTGCTCCCTGCAGGCCAATGAGATGCTGCTGGGTGGCCGGAAGCTGACGGCACAGGAGGCCTGTGGCAAAGGCCTGGTATCGCAGGTGTTCTGGCCCGGAACCTTCACCCAGGAGGTCATGGTCCGCATTAAGGAGCTGGCCTCCTGCAACCCAGCGGTATGTGCCATGTCTGTGCCCACCTCCCTCCAACAGTCCAGCTAAAGTGGCCACATGGTGGGTGGAGTCTGGCCTGGTATTGGGGGGGGGGGGGGCTGTGCATGGTCCGTACCAGCCACAGGTGATGGTATGAGCCCATGCGTCTGCTGCCCCTCCCAGGGCTGTAGAGCTGGTGCTAAGGGCATGGGCAGCACATATGTCCTTGCAGGAGCATGGCCGGGTCCTCGTGCCGTGCTGTTGGTTAACTGGCTCCCACCTCCCTACACGCTGCTCCATGCGGAAGCTCTGACCCTTCTACCCGTGGCACAGGTGCTGGAGGAGTCCAAGACACTGGTCCGTTGCAACCTGCGCTCGGAGCTGGAGCAGGCGAATGAGCGGGAGTGTGAGGTGCTGAAGAAGATCTGGGGCTCGGCGCAGGGCATGGACTCTATGCTCAAGTACCTGCAGAGGAAGATTGATGAGTTCTGAGGCACGGCCTCGTGTTCTCCAGGAGCTTTTCCGTGCTGTGACTTTGAATAAAAGCATACAAAGCTCCGTGTCCGGGGTTCTGCTTCGGGACCTGACCAGCACTTCCACGGCTCTGTGATGTGGGGAGCACAACAGCTGGCCCAGCCCAGCCCTGCTCCACTGCTGCTGGGAGGCTGAAAGCTCTGACGACGTCTATCATGTTTCCTCCGAGACCCAGAATTTAAGCTAAGTGCGGGGCAGGCCTCGCCCCAGAAAACTTCTGGACCCCCACCATGGCCTGCGCCGCAGCCACAGAGGCCTTGGGAGCTTGGCTTGTGCTGAAGCCCTGAGGCCCAGACACCACGTGCTTCCTGGGGGGGCTGCCCGCTTTCCCCAGACGGAGGGAGCTCCGGGCTCTCGTTTGCAGTATTAGTGAGTCATAGACACTTTGCAGGGGCATGTGGGCTCTGCCCGCCTCGGGGCTGTGTCGGACCCCTGAGAAGATGCAACACAGGGATATTACTGGGTGAGAAATGCAACTTTATATGCAGTTTGGGTTTTGTATTTGCAGATGATTGATGTATTACACCAAAAAAAGTATTTTTATGTTTATAAAGTGTAATTTTTAGGTTCACTTAGAAATATATTTTATTTAATAAGTTAAAATTTTTGGGCACACTATGAAACACAGAAACTCCTTTTTAAAGAAGAAATAAAAGAGCTACCTTCCTTCCTGATATTCATGTCCTTGCCTTCCCGTGGTCCTGGTAGTCAGTGGCTTGGGCACAGCTTGACCTTCCAGGAGCCCGGGGCTGGCTTTGAGCTGGCAATCATTGAATGTATGAAGAACGAAACAAAATCCAAACCTTATTTTTGTAGTTTTGAAGTTTATACGTAGAACTGACCCCCTCTCCCAGTATTTTTGCATCAGTGGGCCCTGTTTTCGTTGAGTAGTTTGAGCTATATATAAACTGTACAATCTGTAAAGTTTTTATAGAATAAATATTCAGCTGTGAAACTGGTTAAATAAAACTAATATTTCTTAACACATTTGAAACGTATCAGGTTTCTTGTGGCTCTCGGTGGGCTGGATGGAGAAGAGTCTGGTACCACCTGCTGATGGACCTCCCAGGGCAAGCAGAGGGGGAGGGAGTGCCCTTGTCCCCCATCTCCCCACAGAGCTAGGTGCATGGGTCATCCATGTCTCAAACAGGCACTGGGCCCAGACAGGACAAGTGAGCTTTGTGCTGTACCACAAGCATGGGGGAACTCAGCCCTGTACGAAGCTCGGGCCAGAGGGCACAGCAGAATGGGCACAGGGCTGTGGGGGCCCAGAGGCTGCAGCCAGAGTCCTGCCCCTACACCAGTCTCTTGGCACACCACCAGCAGTGGCTCAGAACCTGTTAAATGGTGAAAATAGGATGGGACTTTGAGCTGCTGGTCCCCAGGTGCAGATGGGATGGATAGGTGTGGCTGTCGAGGGCTGGAGCCAGCCCCGATGCATGTTGGGTCATGACTCCTCGTCAGATGACCTGGCAGAGCCAAAATGTTTGCATTGGCCTTGGCCATGTTCAGAGCTGGGAACCCACCCCCAGCAGGTGGGTGCAGCACTCAGTAGCACCCCACAGTGGCCAGTGAGTCCTGCATTAGGGAGCCGGTGGCTGAGCCAACAGTCCCCCCTGTGGCCTGTCCACTTGAAGGGAAATTGGCCCCTCAGCTGGAGTGTGCTGCATATCCAAGGCCCTAAGCTGACCCCAAGCTGTGCCGCAGTGTGCTGAGCCTAGTGTAGGAAGAGGGTTCTAGTTCCACAAGGTGGCAGGAGTGGGGATCTAGCCCACGGCTGAGGATGCAGGATTGGGGGATCTAGTGCATCAGCAAGGGGGCATGTCAGGGGAAGTGAGTCCATGAGCAAAGGTGCAGGATTGGGGGGTGGGGGGGATCTAGTCCACCAATGAAGGGGGCAATATGGAGAAATATAGTCCACCAGTAAGGGGGGCAGGATCGGGATCTAGTCCACCAGTGAGGGGACAAGATCAGAGAACCTAGTCTACCAATGAGGGGGCAGGATTGTGGGATCTAGTCCACAAGTGAGGGGCAGGATTGGAGAATCTAGTCCACCAGTGTGGTGGCTTCAAGTGTAATCCAGCCTTGACGATGAGTGTGCTGGGGGCAGGCGGAGGACCAGTGCAGGGGACCGGGCTCAGAGAACCCTGCCCAGAGCAAGTCCATCTGGGGGCTTTTCTGTGTTCTGAATTCTCACGACCAAGGGCAGACTCAGAGTCAGATATGGGCCAGTATCGCCAGGGAACCAAAGGAAACAACCTTTTTTACTGGGTTTGTGGGCCCCGCCTGCTCTTGCTGGAAACCAGCATCAGAGCTACATGCTGGTCAGTCCCCTGAGACCCTTCTTCCAAAGCTGGTGATTGCCCACTCCACTACTGTTGGTGAACAAGATGGGAGCTTTGAAAGAAGCTGGGGGCTGAAGGTGTACCCAGCCCCCAACCGTCCCCTCTCCGCGGGGACCTCCTCTGCCAGCTGCTGCTCTGCTGTGCTGGGGCCATTCTGTATCCTAGGGCTGCAAGTGGGTCCGGCCATGGTCACACGTGTGCTGAATCCGTGTAAGAAACGTCCCATCCTGTGAGCCATCGTTTCCATCGACAAGTCCAACAGCCACCGTGAGGAGACTCGGGCTATGTGTCAGGGGGGACACTCATCCCGGGCACCCACAGCCATCTGCAGCCAGTAGTCCTGGCTCCTGAAGACAACAAAGCTGTACAGGTGCTCACCACTGCCCCCGAAGCCGTGCTCATTCTCAGCCCAGGACACGGGGCTATCAGCAAAGCCCTGCACAGACAGCACAGCCCATGGGGCCAGCTTGGGCTCCTCGAAGAATCGGCTGCAAAAGAACAAGGCTGCTCAGCTGGAAGCAGGGGACATAAGTGGGGTACAGGATGGGCTGGAAGGATCAGGGTACAGGGTGGGCTGTTTCAAGGTGTGGAGGCTGGTCAGTAGGTGGGGCTCAGAGCTGCCACTCACAGCTGCAGCAAAAATGCCTTAGTTTATTTTTCTCCCCTTTTAGGCCACACTTGGTGGCGCTCAAGGGTTACTCCTAGCTTTGCACTCAGGAGTCACTCCTGGCAGGATTGGGAGACCATATGGGATGCTGGGGATCGAACCCAAATCAGCCATGTGCAAAGCAAACACCCTCCCTTCTATATAATTGCTCCAGCCCCTCATTCCATTTATTTATTTAATGTTCTCTCTCCCTCTCTCCTCTCTCCCTCTCTCTCTCTCTCTCTCTTTTAGATCACACTCAGCTTTGTTCAAGGCTCACTCCTGGCTCTATATTCAGTAATCTCATGGTGGCTGGTGCCTAGGAGACCATATGGGGTGCCAGGGATCGAACCTGGGCTGGCTGCGTACAAGATAAGAGCCTTACCTGCTGTGCTATTGCTCCGGCCCGAGTTTCCATTTCCAGTGGATACATGTTCCCCCAACCCCACACACAAACTTGGAGTCTCTACACCTGTAGCCACCACACACCTGCGCCCGACACCTGCATCCCCCAACACACCTGCAGACCCCTCCCCCGTACTCCCACCCTGTGCCAGGCTCCGCCTCTCACCACAAATGCTCCAGCAGGGCAGAGACGAGCTCGGGAAGCAGGAAGCCCGTGATGGTGCACATGCAGGTCCTAGCAGTTACCGTGCTGGGCTGGGGACAGCAATACGTGGACACAAAGCTGTCTGGCTCGTTAATCCTGTTGTGGACACAAGGAAGCAGCCCTTCAGACCCGCCCCTTCCGTGAGGGCCCCATCCGCAACCCACGCTGTGCCCCACACACAGGTCTGCTCCGATGAACACGGCCCCCAGCCACTCCAGGAAGTCAGGGGCACTGCAGGCTTCGCCGGGCTGTCCCCGAGGCTCTCTGCTCTGCAGTACGGGGCACTGTAGCTCAGGAACCGAGCTCAGGACCACTTGCGGGCGGTGCTCCCGGATCGAGTAACTGGAGAAGTGTGACATCACCGCCGCATCCTCTTTTCCTGAAACATGCAGGGGGCCATATAAGGGGGGATCCAGAAAGCCCCCAGCCTCTTTTCTTTCTTTTTTTTTTTTGGGTTTTTCGGCCACACCCAGTGACGCTCAGGGGTTATTCCTGGCTATGCGCTCAGAAGTCGATCCTGGCTTGGGGGACCATATGGGACACCGGGGGATCGAACTGCGGTACGTCCTAGGCTAGCACTGGCAAGGCAGGTACCTTACCTCTACAGCCACCATGCCGGCCCCACCCCACCTCTTTTCATGGGAGATAGCCTAACACTTCCCATCCACACACCTGTGAATGCAAAGCTGTAGCCGGGTGCACTCACAAGCACATATGTATTCACATGCATGCTGGCTCACTCATGTTTACATGCACACGTGATCATGTGAATATGCTCACACACATATGTGCTGCTACTCCTTCGTGTCTGAGCACATCACGACCTCGGAACCCCCTCAGTTTCCCCAGCATGCAGAGATCGGCTGGAGCCACCGGAGCCCTCCCTGGCTCACCTGCATGGTGCCAGGCCAAGAGAAAGTCAAACTTCAGTGGCTGCTTCTCCCCCAAGGCCCAGCGAACCCTTGTGGACCTCTTTGAATCCGGGTTCAAGGCTAAATCCAGCAAATCAATGGTAACGACTAAAAGAACAAGGAGAAGGATTTTCTTGGGCAGCACTCTAAGGGGACTCGAAGCCTACCGGCTCCTGAGAGCCACAAGGGCAGAGCAGGACTGCAAAGGACAATAGAGACAGGCAGAGGCGGGTTTCCAGGGAGAAGTGAAGGACAGGAACTTCTAGGGAGGGGTGAGAGACGGGGGAGAGCCGAGGTGAGGTGCAGTTAGAAGCACTGCTGAGCTCATACTCACTGAATTTCACGGTTTTCTTGCCAGAGTGTTGGGCCGGCCGGCCCTGCAGCCCAGTCTCCTCGTACGTGTCCTTATCCAAGGATAAGATCAACTTCCCTACAATAATAATTCCCAGAAAAGACATGTCGGAAACAGAACGTATGGGGCCAGGGGTGCAGCTCTGCTTGGGACAGTCCCTGGGTTCAAACCCCAGCACCCAGCCAGGCCCAAAGCCAAATCAGGGGAGTGAGGATGACCCAGGTTCTCGGACAGGACGATTGAGTGGTCAGAGAGCAGCGTGCAGTGTGTACCTTCTTGGTAACAGATGGTGACCCCTGGCCCCACCCCACAGATCCCAACAGATGTAAGACCAGTGACACCAGAATCCTCTGACATCTGAGGAAAAGCCACTCTGTCCCCCTACTGTACTGCAGTCAGAGGTTCCAGAGGCTGGAGAATGTGGTTACAGGATCCATACCAAGGAGCCACAGTCCATCCCTGTACTGTGGCTGCCCCCAGAAGAGACATCACTGATAGCTGGCTTTGGGGAACAGCAAATAACAACTGTAGGATTTCACTTTGTGAAAGAAAGAGGGGGAGCGGAGATGGAGCCTGACTTCTGGGGCCTGGAACCACGAGGCTTCAGATTTGAGGTGAGAGGGCGGAGGATGGATGAGGAGGGCAGAGGACGAGGAAGAGGGCACTCACCACTGGGCAGCAAGGCAGCCGAGTTGTCCTCATCAATGTGCGTGTTGAACGTCAGCGCATAGAAGGAGCCTGGGGAGATCAAAGGGGGCAGAAGTCACCCCGCCCGCCCACCTGCTCCAGTCCCTCCTCCAGTCCACCCCATCCTGTCAGGGCAGAGGAAGGGCGGACCTCGCCTGTGTGCCACTGTGTGTGGACAGACGGGAGGGAAGTTGTGGGTAGTGGTGGACTCTCGGCTGAGGTCCCACGGGGCAGGCAGGACTGAGGCCTGTCAGAGAGGGGGAAATCTCTCTAGGCTGCCATTCCCGGCTCAGGCTCCCCACAGGTTTGCACCAGGCAGGGTCCAAGTCCCTGCGATTTGAACTGATTAGATCATGGTCGGGTGTGAGCCACCGGTGGCACGTGCCGACATCTTCATGCTCACCGGGGAAGCAGCACTGAGGGCACACGCGTGCCACTCCCCAGCCAGCAACAGGGTCGGGTGTCATGCTCCAGGGCATCCCCTCGCACTCAGGGCCGGGGACACTGGACGCTCAGTTCCTGCAGCTTTGTCCATCGTGCCCAGGCACGTCGGAGCTGCGAGGGCAGGTCCGATGTGCGACACTCACCTTCCTTCACGAACCTGCTGATGAATTCCAGGGAGAGGAATTCCCTCAGGGGCAGATCCCTGACCGAGAAGTAGGGGCCCGCCTCAGACAGCAGCTTCCTCAGCTCCGGGGGCAGGACCCCGCACTCAGGGACCAGCACAGACACCTGCGGGCCGGGCAGGGAGATCGGATGTTGGGGAGGACACTGCTCGCAGCCCCTCCCCAGTTCCGGTGTCCATCTGCAGACAAGGCACGGGCCACTCCGTCCTGTCCGAAGCATGGAAGAGCGAAAGAGCCCAAGCGCAAAGCCGCTGCAGAGGCACCGCGTGCGAGAGGCCCTGGCCCCCGACGCTGCTTCCGTGGGGGCACTCACCCGGCTTAGCTCAGGGCCCAAGCGACCGGGTCTGCCGTCCCACCGGCCCTGGCAGAGGCGGCCGCGCCGCGCCCCCTGGGAGTCGTAGTGCGCAGCTGCAGGCGCGGCCGCGGCCGGAGGGGCGCCGAGACTACGACTCCCAGCATGCCCCGCGGCCTCGCGGCCGGCCGGGCCTCCGGCGCCACTCACCCGGCAGTTGTAGTAGTGGGTCTCCACGAGGCGCCGGTGGCGCGACCTGCTGTGGCCGAAGTTGGACTTCTCGCACACCAGCAAGTGCCGCGGGACCTCGCGCAGCCGGCGCACGGCGGCCATGCTGTCCCGGAAGGCGCCCGCGCCCGCCCCGGCCACGCCCGTCGCCGGTACGCGCGCGCGCCGGCCCGCCCTCGCTCCCGGGCATGCGCAGTGCGGCGGCGGCGGCGGCGGCGGCGGCGGCGGCGGCGGCGCGGCGGCTCCAGAAGCCGGACGGACGCGGCCTGGAGACAGACGGCCGGGCCCCGCTGCTCGCCACCTGCCCGGCCCCTCCGCCAAGCTCGCCCCGGCTTCCTCCAGCCTCGGTTGGGCCCTGGCCGAGTCCCACCTGCCGCTTCCGAGGCCTCTGCTGTCCGCTTTTCGCCAAGGCCAAGCGAGCCGGAGACCTGGAGAAGCGTCGGGAAGCCTGCCTTGGCCTGCGAGGGCAGACGGAGAGGAGGGGCGGCACAACCTGGACCGTTTCCCCGAGCCCGGCGCTGCAGGCACCTTCCTGACGCTTTGTTAAAGTCCCCGTGCGAAGCGCGGCGTCCCCGGCGGCGCGGCGCGGCACGGCACAGAGCCCCGAGTTCTCCGGGCGTGGACTGGGTGCAGACGCTATGGACAGCAAGGCCTGTTTTGGGGCGCGGGGGGACTAAGACCAGAGAAGCGCCGTCCCCTGCTCACAGGCCAGCACGCGGCACCCCAAATCCTGGACCACTCCCACGCTGTCCCTCAGGCTCTCCACCCTCCCATTGACTGTTCCCTGGACCCGCTTTGTGAGGATGCGGAGGCAGTTAGCCCATGCAGTCTGGGGTCCCCTGGCCCTTCCAGCCTCTCTCCTCCCTGCTGACCCCAACGCTGTGGCCTCCGGAAGACCCTGTCATGTTTATTTCGCCTAAGAAACGGGCCAGGACACACTCTGCAGACAATTTCGTTTATTGGAAGAAACATGTTGGGAAACACTGGGTTCCGTGGTCTTCACAGGAAGCGGGGAGCTCCTGTCCCCAGCCTGCAGGGTCAGCCCTGGTTATATCTGTGGCTCCAGGCAGGTGAAGACTTGGTAGCCCGTGGCACAGGTTGGCGGGGCAGCGGCCTGTCCTGGGGATCCTGGCCCCTAGGCCTGGGGCTTGTCATGGTCCTCGATGATGAGTTTGTCCGTCATGTACAGCTGCCCAACCTGTACCTGGGGCACACACATACTTCAGCCCCTGCCCAGCACCCGGGACTTACTGCAGGTCTCAGTGCCGAGAAGGGGGTTGCTGGTTATTGTCCAAACCCTTTGAGAGAATCCCCACATTCCCTGTCCCCAAGACACCTTGGCTCTCATCAACCACAGATTGGGTTTAGGGGCCCAACCTGGCAAAGTCTGGGGGTCAGTCATGGGAAGTTGGGGATCAACCCCCATTTGCTAGGCCCACTGAGGCATCCTCTGGCCCCTGTGGGGACTACAACACCTGCCCCTCCCTCTCCCGTCTTCTCAGCCCACTTCATCTATTTTACAAGTGGCACTTGGGTGTCCCTGTCAGCAGAGCCTCAAAGTGGCGGGGCCCCCTGGGCAGCTACCTGGTTCCCAGCATACGGAAAGGGGGAGCAGTAACCCCCTCCTCAGACTGTGCCCAGCCACAAACAAGTGGTGACAGTGTGGACTGCAACACACACACACATACCGACTCACTCATACTCTCAGACTCGCTCTCACAGACTCACACACTCATGCACTCTCATTTTCCACTCACACAAATCCACACCTTATGTCCTCACACTCACAACCACACTTCCCTTACTAACGCATCTGGAAACTTGGAGATGGGGGCTGAAGGTCTGCTGGAACCACCCTGTCCGTCACTCCAGCAGGTGGCAGCAGAGGCTGCGGCTCTCTCAGCTGTCCCATCTCTAACTCCTGTTCCTGCTTTTTCCTGACTAATCCTCCACAGACCTAGTCCTAGCAAGGCAGAGATGCAAAGGCTTTTCTGCCACAGCAGCTGCAGGGCCCAGGGGTTCAGGGTCCAAGGGCCTGTGTGGAGCTGAAATTGCTGCCAAAAAGGCGTCTGCATGGGCAAGGCAGCAGCTGGCAGCCTTCAGGCCAGCGACTGCATGGACAGATGTGGAAGATGAGCAGACTCATGGATGGGGGCACCACCTTACCCCGTGGTCACCGCCCCTGGGGTCCTGGCGTAGACAGCGCAGGCCTGGGGTGTTGTTTTTAGGGGGAGGTCTTGAAGTGGCTGCTTCCTTGTAAAGTAAAGGCTGCTCCCTCTCTGTCTGCCTGGTACTCCTTGCCCCAGACTCTTGGGTGCTCCCTACTGGGTCGTACAGGAGCCACAGCTTGGTGTGAGGCAAATTCAGGTCTGTCCGCACAACAGACACATCTCAGAGCTGATGATTCAGTAGAAGCACAGACCAGGGGTTGGGTGTGGGGGGGAGAAGCTGCAGGGATGGGGGCAGTGTAGGTGTAGGGACAGGTGCAGGAGACAGGCAGGATAGGTGATGGCCCACAGGCACAGTAAGATAGAAGGCACACTAGTCAGAACTCTGTTTTGAGGATAGAGGTAAAGAGACTGAGCAAAGTGGGTGCTGAGGCCAGAGGGGACTGCTCAGGAGCAGGACTTGAGAAGCAGAAACGCAGTGCAGGGAACGGGCAGTGGTGCAGGGAGGAAGAAGGGGAGGGCCCGAGTCACAGATCTGAGAGCCAGCGTGGGCCCTTGAACTGTCCCTCCACCCTCATCTCTTCTCCAAACAGACTTTCTAAAGCTTTCTACTCCGCCAAAACAACCCTGCTCACATCCTTCAGTCTTAATTTCTGCACTTTCCCTGAAGTTTCCTCCCGGCCAGAATGTGATGTCCTCCTTCATCTGACCACTGGGAAACAAAGACCAGAAGATACCTCGTAGTGAGAGAAAAGAGACTCGGTGTTCTGTCAGTGATCCACATGGGAGTTGGTATCTTAGCTGAGTCCTTGGAGGATTTCCTATTTATTCCAGTCTCCAAACTCGTCTCAGCACTCGATCCCCAAAACACACACACTTCCTGGCCTTCCCCAAGACCCAAGAATAGAGGTCACAGTCCCAGCTCGCGGACAGAGCAGAGAGATGGTGCTGTTCCAGGTCCTGGGCTAAGAGGACAACTAGAGAAGCAGTCAGCATGGCTCAGAGCCAGGGAGGGGCGAGCTGGAGCCCTCCAGCATGGAGCTAACCTCCTCTACTCTGTGGCCCTGGGCTGAGACTCCACAGCCCTCTCCCCCAACATGAGAGTGGTGGGGAACTCGGTGCCACTTGCACACTAGATCAGAGGTCAGCAGGAAATGTGTTTCCCTGGCTGGCTACATGCTGAGGAAAGAGACCAGTGTGCGTGTAGGGTGCACATATGCACACACACAGACACACACACACACATGCGCACACACACACACACACACACACACACACACGGCAGTGTGGGGTGTGGCCTCTCCCTAGCCTGTCCCCAAAACTGCTGTAAGAGAAGCTGCCCTCGAATGGCACAGTTGACCTCGAGGTACAGCTGCTCCTAGATGGTGTGGGGGAGCAGAGCTCAGGCCTGGTGAGGGTCCTGTAACTCAATCTCCACCCTCATTTCTCTTCCACTTCTCACACACAATGGCAGGCACAAAGGCACGTCAAAGCCTTGATTCAGAATCTGCCACAACCTTAAAGCTCATATGGACAGAGCAGCAGAGACTGGGGAACACAGAACAGAACTGCCCATTTTGGAAGGCCGAGGCCTGTGGCTGGGCCCTATCTGTTCTCAGCAGCCATGGTAGGAGCCACTAAGGGCGGCCTGCTCCATCCTACTACTCCCACAGGAAATGTCCCAAGCCGCTGGCTCAGCAGAGAACGAACCTTATTCGTCCAGTCCAGGACTAGAGTCTGAGGGTGTGTCTCATCTCCCCCTCTAGTCCTGTATCTCTGAGGACACTACATACCCCAAAAGACCAAAGTCTGGCCCCTCAAAGCAGCTCCAGATTCGGGAAGCACAAACTGCTGGGGTGCAGGTAACGTGGACAGGAAAAGCCAAGGTCCACATGTCCTGAGTCCATGCAGCTCCAGTGCAGCTCCCCCACCCTGCTGCACCACTGACCACAGGCAGCCCTGGGGTTAGAAGTGGACAACCCCATATTTGTCCCTACCAGCTCCTTCCTGACTCCCTCCCGAAATATCTGAGATCTCTCTCAGATATTTAAGAAATGTCTATCTCAAATCTGGGAGAACTTTTTCCCAGCAGATCTGAGAGTTCAGTGTGGACGTTAAATCCCAGAGACAGTTCTCAACATGGCCTCTGGTTTTTGAATTCTGTCCAGGGCCAAGCAGGGAGACTGGCCAGAGCTGGACAGCGATGGCAGGGACAGGCCGGAAGTCATTCATTTATTCATGTTACAAGTGAGGACGCCTTGTGATATGGCAAAGGGGGAGAGAGAGAAGGTGACAGGAACCAGGGAATGTGCTGTGGGTGGAGTGAGCTAGGCAAAGAGGCCGTGAGAAAGGAGCAGATATCCTGACCCAAGGGTGCATGAGAGGAACTGGGCGTCCCTGCACACGTCAGTCCTCCTCTGCTTCTAGGTCATAGCCTGTGTTCTCCAAAATCAGAGGATTTTGGTTCTGATTTGGGCTACTGCCAAAGGCAGGGAAGGGGCTGACTGAGGTGATAGATGGCAGCCCGGGGCCCTGAGTACCCTGGAGGGGGTGTGTGTGTCCCACAGAAACGTAAGGACACAGGGGCCCCGAGTCAATGACAAGCACCCACAGAAACCCGAATCCCACCTTCTGGGTCCCCTCCCAGGATCCAGTCCTGAGCGTCTCCTGGTGGGTGCGCTCCCCGAAGCCCCAAATCTCCTTGGAGCAATGCCGAGCCTGGGGGTCAGGCCGGGTGGGCCAAGTCCTACCTGGCGCCGGATGACACTCAGGTCCTGCCGGGCTCTGTTCACCAGGTTCTGGATCTCTCGCGGGTCCTTGATGCTCCTGTTTTCTCGAAAGGCGTCTCGGACCCTTCTAAGGGCATAGGTCCTGCAAGGGCGAAAGGAGGGTGATTCGCGCACGCCTGGACGCATGCAGGACCTAAGGTGGCCCCAGGTGCTCAGGGGACAGGCTTGCACTACGCAGGATCAAGGGGCCCGTCCCGCGCCTCCCCTGACCCCAGGACCGCCCTGCGCTGCAGGACCGACGGACACCTGTAGTTGTAGGCGCCGAAGCGGCGGCTCTCCCGCAGCAGCGCCCGGTACAACGCCAGGACCTGCGCGCGGCAGGACGCGGCCATCTTGGCGGCGCCGGGACTTCCGGGTGGGGTCCCCGGGTGGTGGCGCAGGCGGGCGGCGGGCAGCTAAGGGCCGGCCGGAAAAGGCGGGGCGAGAGGACCGAGGGGACCGCTGATTGGTTCCCGTCGTAGCGCGCGTGGTCGCGGGGACACGGAAGCTCTGGGAATTCGCACGGGGTTCTCGGCGCGCGCAGCTTAGGGACGCGTTGCCTTGGTTACCCCTCGCCGCCCCGCCTCCTTCATGTAGCCCCGCCCTATTACATCTTTCCCACTGATAGTAGCCCCGCCCAAGCCCCGCCCTCCCCTCTAGCTCCACTTATTCGCGCGCGGCTGTCCGCGGCGCTGCCTGAAAGCCGCAGTGGGTTTTTTGTTTTCTAGGGCGCCTGGACTTCTAGACAGGCTCTGTTACTCTACGAAACTGCTTTCTGGGTGCGCAGAATCGGAGGCGCGCGGGCGCAGGGCTGGCAGCGAGGAGCCGCACCTTCCCGGCGCTTGGGCTTCGCTCAGGGCAGGCGGTGAAGGGTCCTCCGTTGCGAGGACCCCCTCGTGCCAAGATGGCCGCGCCCAGGGCGCCCGGGAACTAAACGGGGCGGCGAGGCGAGAGCGGCTGCTCCGGCTGAAGCCCTCGGCCCCGGGTCAGCAGGCCACCGTGTCCGTGCGCGCCGGGGGATCTCAGCTCCCGGGAGTCCCGAGAGGGCGGAGGGTGAGTGCGGTGTGCTGCTGCCGGTGCCCCGAGTGGGCGGACGGGGCCTTTTGGCCTGCGGGCCTTCTCGGAGGCTTTGCACCTTCCCGCTGCTCCTGAAACTTGCAGCTGGTCCGCTTCGCTCTTGGGGACGCTTTGGGGTCACTTTCCCGGGCGGAGCGGGAAGCGCGACCCGCTTGCAGCTCTGGACACCGAGCGGGGTTTGGGGGTGCAGCACTTGTTGCAGGGAGCAGCCGCTGAGGCTTTCCGGGGTAGGCCAGCAGTTGCAGGAGAAAAGTCCCCTGTGCACCTGCGAGGCTGCGACGGCTCCTCTGACGGTCGCCGGCCCTGCAGAGGACACTCGGCTTCCCTAGAGCTGACCCGGCCTCATTAGTTTACCTGGCGGCGGCAGCGCGGCCCTGCCAAGCCCCCAGTCACGCAGGGGTCTCAAACTCGCGGCCCGCGGCCCGCAAACGGTCCTCCGTACAACATTTTGTGGCCCTGCTCTAGAGGAATCTTGTTTTGCTTTGTTTTGTTTTTATTTAGTTGTTTGGGTCACACCCCCCAATGTTCAAGGCTTACTACTGACTTTGCACTCAAGGATCACCCCGACTTGGCCTCTTGCGGCCCCTGCTCCGGTTGGGTCCTGCAAAGTTCGCACACATCTCTAAGTCGCAAGATCTCTTAATCTTAAGTGAGTGGGTTTTGCTGGCTGTCAGAGGTTTGTGATTCTTTACTGGGCCTTGGGCATTTGCAAGATCCAGTGATACTGTACGTTATTATAGAAGTCACTGAATCAATATGCCGGAGAGATAGCACAGCAGTAAGGCGTTTGTCTTGCACACTGACGATCCAGGACACACTGTGGTTTGAATCTCGGCATCCCATATGGTCCCCCTGCCTGCCAGGAGCTATTTCTGAGCACAGAGCCAGGAGTAACCCCTGAGTGCCACCCGGTGTGCCCCCCCCCCAAAAAAAAAAAGTTACTGAATCCTTAAAGTTTTACACGTTAATTTCTGTACCGGGGGGGGGGGATGACATCATGAATGTAAGTGGTACATGGAAGAAGCCATCAAAGCTAAAAGAAATGCATAAAAAATTGATTTGGCTTACTTAGATATAGTAAAGAGCCAGAGAGACAGTACATGGGGAAGGTATTTGCCTTGCATGTGATGGAGCCCAGTTTGAACCCTGTTACCACATATATTCCCTGGAGCTCTGCCAAGAATGTTTCATAAGCACAGAACCAGGAGTGACCCTGAGGACTGCTGGGTGTGGAAATGGTTAGAAGCTGCAGTGGCCCTTCCTCATTTTGCAAGTATCTAATTTGGGTTGACAATTAAGTAGTGACCTGTGGTACCCCTCCTCAGTCAAACCTCATTCCTCCTCTCTGGCGAGAGCGTTCTTCAGCTGAACAGGCATTTCATGGTTTACTGTCTCCAGTGTAAAGGAAACCTAGTCTAAATGAGCAATGTGATGTTTAAGGTGCCGGGAAGATTTCACTCTAAGCATGGCCCTGAGTCTTTGTTATACACTATCATCAATTCTGCTTGCTCACCTTCACTAGCAGCTGAAAGATACTTTAGACCTCTGGTAACTCATCTAAGAACGTGCTGAAGTGCCATGATTGTCAGGCTCCTCACTGAACTCATCATTTAGCCCTCACACATTACTCAGACCCCTGTATGTGTGTTGACCAGGCCCCTCCTGTACACTGACCCCTGCACCTTTGCTGTATTTCGGGGCACAGTCCTTCTTGCCCTTTGATCCTTGGGGAACTAGCTAAGATTTGAGTTCATTTTAGTGTGGGTTGGGCCAGACACCGTTTCAGGTGCTGAAACATCGCTCAGCCATGACCTGTGAGCCTTCCTGCAAACCTGGGCCTGTGTCTGTTCTCATCACGGAGGTGATGAGGTTGAGAAGTGAGGTGCTAGGACCCTGGAGCTCTGGAACTCCAGAACTCCCCAGTGTCCTGCAGCTACTGGCAAGAAAGGCCAAAGCTCTAGTATGGTAAGGCTGCGTGCTCATATTTTTGGCTCTCAGTGCACATATAATCTTGCTTCCCACTTTATGATGACTGAGCTCCATGGAGGCCGAGTTATTTCATTCCAAGCATGATGCTGCTATTTCAAAACATCTCTGTGAGCCGCTGTTTCCCCGGGCAAGGATTGGAGATAGTTGAAGGGATGGGGATCAGCTGAGTGTCCAGTTCTGTTACTGCTGCCTTCAGACTCTTCGTGCTTCAGATCTGGAAGCCCAGGATTCCTGAGTAGTTCCAGTTGCCGAACCTCATGGCTGCATATTCCTGTGATTGGTTGATGAGGTCACATTGGTGATTTCCCCAAAGTATGTTTGCCTGTATGTGGCACATGTGTGCACCTTTGTGTACTGTTATGTGGGCGTAGCAGCATGTGTGCATTCTTTTTTTTTTTTTTTTTTGGTTTTTGGGCCACACTGGGCAGTGCTCAGGGGTTATTCCTGGCTCCAGGCTCAGAAATTGCTCCTGGCAGGCATGGGGTACCATATGGGACGCCGGGATTCGAACCGATGACCTCCTGCATGAAAGTCAAACGCCTTACCTCCATGCTATCTCTCCGGCCCCATGTGTGCATTCTTGTACGCAGTGCCTTGTATGGGTGTGGATGGGCACATCTGTGCATGGGGGTGATGTGATTCTGTTTCCTACTTAGAGCTCACCTGTGTCTCATCACATGGCAGCTCTGTAGCCATAGTCTTGCGTCCTGTCTGTGCATCGCCCTGTGTCTGGTCATGGGAGCCACTGTCCCTCCTGGGTGCAGGCACTTCCTGTTTCCAGTTTCCTGTCTGTGCATCTCCCTGTGCAACCTGTCGTTTCCTTGATAGACAGCAGCTCTTGGAGCTCCCAGAGAGACCCTACTGCCCACTGACCTCTCTTCCTGTCACATGTAGAGGCCATCACTGTCCTGGGCCAGTGACACTAGGATGCTCCAGTACCCTCTGCATATGGGGGATGTGGGCCTCGAGCAAGCAGCCTCATGGGAGCAGCCCCCACTAGAGTGGGATTTGGTATCTACAGGCTGGTTGTGTGGGCCAGCAGTGACCTCCTCTGCCAGAGCCTTTGGTTTTCATGCCTGTGTGTGGGTGCTTCTCTATAGCAGAACACAGGGCAGTGCGAGTGGCCCCTGAGGGCTGGCCACAGCTGAGCTTAGACCTGCCTCTGGAGTTAGGGACGGGGCAGAGCCGTGCTCATGGCTTACAGTAGGGGACGGGGGCGGGGGTATTGGAGCCAGGAGAGGGCTGGAGGGTTGGGGAGATGGGTGGGGCCAGGGAACTGGAGTGGGAGACAATGGGAATGGGGAGACAGTGGGGTCAGGAAACTGTGGAGTGGGGAACAATGAGATTTGGGGACAGGAGGGTCAGGGGACAGTGGGATCGAGGGCGCTGCTGGCTGAAGATCCTCTGACCATGTGCCCTTCCCTCTGCAGAGCTGAGAGCAGCTGGCAGCTGCCATGGGCTCCCTGGGCAGAGCAGCTCTTGTGCGGATACCCCTGGTGAGATGGGCTAGTGGCGTGTCCCATGGCTACCGGCACTCTGGCCCGAGCCCCCCACCCACAGCTCCTGAGCCCGAGCTGGAGCTGCTGGGTCGCTCGTACCCTCGGGATGGGCTCAGCAACGTGACGCGTCGGGTGCTGGCGTGTGTGGGCCGGAGACTGCACCAGCAGCCGCACCACCCCTTGTGCCTGCTGAAGGAGCGCGTTAAGGCTCACTTCGACCGGCACCACCTGGTCCGTGCTGGCGCCCCACGTTTCTCCCTGCACGACGACCTCAGCCCCGTGGTCACGCCCTGGCAGAACTTCGACAGCCTCCTGGTGCCCTGCGACCACCCCAGCCGCCAGCCGGGCCACAGCTACTACCTGAACTCGGCCCACATGCTGCGGGCCCACACGTCCGCGCACCAGTGGGACCTGCTGCGGGCAGGCCTGGACGCCTTCCTGGTGGCCGGGGACGTGTACCGACGTGACCAGATCGACTCTCACCACTACCCCGTATTCCACCAGCTCGAGGGCGTGCGGCTCTTCTCCCGGCACCAGGTGAGTGGGCAACCAGCGGGTGGGCTCACCCTGGGACTTGCACCCACGTGCTCTCTCCTATGCACTCACACACACTCATTCCTATATGCACACTTAGACACACATTCATTCACGCTCACACATTTACACACATTTGTATCCACACGCACTCGTGTGCATCCACTTACACACACATATACTCTTACTCTCTCATTTAAGTTTACACACAGTCGCCATATTTCTCAAACTGTAAGACACACGTTTTTCTCTCAAAAGTGCTTCTTGTGGAGTGAACGCCACCTGGAGCTAAAGCCCAAGTGCAGGGGAGGAGAACAGCTAAAAACTTTGTGCGTGGGACCGTAGAGATGGCACAGTGGTAAGGTGCTTGCCTTGCACACAGCTGACCTGAGACAGACCCGGGTTCAATCTCCAGCATCCTGTATGGTTCCCCTGAGCCTGCCAAGAGCGACTTCTGATCGCAGAGCCAGGAGTAACCCCTGAGCACCACTAGGTGTGGCCCCAAAACCAGAAACATTAAAAATAAAAACGATATGCATCTTTTGGTCAGGTGGTCTTTTAGAGTGACAAATATGGTATGTGCACATCCATTCACATAGATTCTCTTACTCATACACACATTCATATGCACAGTTGTATACATATTCACACATATGCTCACATATTAATGGTTGCACTCACAAACATTCACACATGCACGCTGAAACACACAGTCACACTCACACACACATATGCACACGCACCTGCATCACACACTCCCACTTCCACTCCACAGCCCCGCACTCACCTGCCAGTAGCCTCTCAGCTGGCATGGAATAGAAGTGCCTGTCCACCTGGTCACCTCTAAGCTCACTCCTGTCACTGTCTTTGTTGTTCTCAGCCACTGTGGTGCACAAAGGAGGGGCTGCTGAACTGTTTCAGAGTCGAAGAAACTAGGATCAGTAGGAGTGGGGGTCAGGGTGTGTAACTGTGCCAGCTGCAGAGTCTCATCAGGGAAGCAAAAGGGCATTCGCCACCTGTGGTGCTTGTGTCCGGCCGAAGTACTGGGTTCTGGCCCCTTTCAGCTGGGAAAGTGGAAAGCTCTGTAGAAATCCATTGTTTTAAGGACTTGTCTGACTTAGAATATGGCGGCACAGACCCCCCTCATAAAAGGGGGACAGGTAGCACTGACGTTTCCTGTTTCCCAGCATCGAAAGGGCATTTAGTGACGTTCCTGACTGGCCACTGTGGGGGCAGGAAAATCATCCCTCGTACCTCAAATGCTACTCATGTTCTCACGAAAAACCTTGGATGGAGTGACGTGGGTCTGTGCTCTGGGAGTCCTCGAGAGCCAGTCTGCTGTTACACCTACAGTTCCCCATGGGACCTGGTGCTCATTCCCTGCACAGGTTGATCAGGGAAGTGGGGGCCCAGCGCCTGCCTCATTGGTACCAGCATTTCCCAGCCAGGCTGCAGGGCCAGGGTGAGGGGAGGGCCAGTGAGCAGTGTCTGTCGCCTTAGCCGGGTGGGAACCGCTGAACCTTGAATTGTCTGCACAGTACTCCTGGGACAAACGCCAAATTTCCAGGGTGAAGTCTATGGACAGGTTAGTGGGCAGAACCCCACAGTGGAGGGGGTGGGAGCAGTTTGTGTGTATGTATGTGTGTCTGTGAGAGAGTGTGTGCGTGTGCACAGCATTCCTCAGGTAGGCCATCCAGACAGGAGACCCCCAGCTCTGCCTCCGTTGAGAGCTCTGGACATAGAGTTCCCCAGCTCGACATGCCTGTACTCTCTGTACACACATGAACACACATGTGTGCCACTGACATGCACACGTGTGTTCACTCACAAGTTTTGCACATGTTGACCAGACATGCACCGTATACACAGATGCAACAGCTATGCCTATGCTGACACATGTGGTATGCCATACATATAGTCACACGTGACACATACGCACAAGTGCACATACAGCCTCACTGCTCTTTGGGGAGGTGGGTTTGCGTGAAGAACATTCCTGGGAGTAGGAACCCTCAGGTGCGACCAACATCACATGTGAGGGGGGAAGAGGTAGATCTGGCTCTGTCATGGTTTGCAAGTCAGACAGCCGATCTTTTGAGGTGCAGCGGCTTTCTGGAGGTGAACCCCCAAGAGCCCGGCTGCATCTGATTGCACTTGATTGAGACTTTTCCTTGGCAGAGAAGAGCAGTTTTCGGTGCCGGGCTGGCCCACCAGAGGGAGCCCTGAAAATCCTCTGTCTATTTAATAGGATTTGGAAATTAATTGAAAAGCTCAGCCCTGGCCCAGCACTCCGTGGAGCGGTTTTCCCGTTGTCTCTGGGGGAGGATGGCCATGTCTCTGTCTGTCTTAGTGCCTGTGCGCTCTGTGTGTGTGTGTGTCTGTCTGTCTGTGTCTGTGTTCTGTCACACTCTGCCTGTGCATCTGCGTGTTCTCTGCACACACTGCCTGTAGCTCCTTCACAAAGCTGCTTTGTCTGGCAACCCTCCCAAGTGCCGGGAGCTGCTTGGCATGGTCCAGATTGGCGTGCACGCGTGCACCCGTGTCCGCATGAGTGCCCAAAGACATCCTTGCACGAGCTTGTGTGTGACAACTAGTGCAAGCATATGTCAGTACATGGAGGGCCGAGCTTCCTCCTGGACTCCAGGGGATTCATTCGTACTGGGCTGGAGCCTTCAGAGGCCTCAGTGGCCCAGAGCTGGCTCCCGCTTCTCTGGTCTGACCCTGGGGCCTCAAAAGGGCAGGCTGATCTCCAGCTGACCACCAGGCAGAGCTAAACTCAGGGTCGTCTGGGTCCCAGCAAGGCCATGCCAGCTGAGCAGCTCGGGGCCTCCATCTCCTGCTTAGTTTCTCTGGAGGGAGAGCCGCTGCCCTTCTGGCTCTTCGGCATGCGAAACCAGGCGTTTCAGGGCAGTCAAGCTTGTGTGCACACGTGTGACAGCATGTGCACACATGTACGAGAGGTTGCATGCACGTGAGATGGCATGCACACAGATTTGATGCTTCAGATGTGTGAATGGGTATTATGTGCATCATGTGAGGCCGTGTGTGAGCATGTGCACATGTGTGGTGGCGTATCATGTGTGATGGTGTGTGGTTTGTGTTTATGTGCCCTGTGCACACATGACAGTGCACATTCACATGCCACGTGCACATACATGTGAGACTCACACATGTCTTGCATGTGCATGGCAGCATGCACGTGTGATGGTGTGTCACTGTGCATATATGTAGGAATGCTTGTGGTGTCCACACATATGGCTATATGTACGTGGCACTGCATTGTGTGCACGCGTGTGCCTATAAGTGCATGTTCGTGTCTGCTTGCACATGTGTGTATGGTATGTGCCCCTGTTCCCCTTGCCTCCAACTTTCTCAAGACTTGATCTTCCTGCTGTTCAGACTATTCTTGGGCTCCAAGCCTTTCTCTGTGTGACCGCCTGCAGTGTTGCCTGTGGGGTCTGGGCGCACATGCCCCAGCTCATCAGCAGGTGGGCAGCGGCGGGGGATTATCCAGCAGGTGACGCCATTTGGGGACATGCCAGCATCTCCAGACTCCATCACGTGCCTCACCTGGTCTCTGAAGCTTCACGGCTACGCAGGCAACACCAGTGTCTTTTCTAGCAGCGCTGAGTAAGGCCTGTTTGTTTTGGCTCCTGGTTGTCATTTTGAGATGCCCTGAGCAGAGTACTGGCTTAAAACATTTTCCTTGACGGTTCACAGCCCACTCTGTCAGTGAGTAATAGCACCATGAACGTTTTCCAGTGGAGACAGGCAGTGTCACAGCACTCAGTTTACTTGGCTCTGCTTGGCTCTGTGCTCGGGGCTCACTCCTGGCTCTGCACTCAGGTATCACTTCTGGCAGGTTTGGGGGCCATATGGGCTGCTGGAGATCAAATTCAGGTTGGCCAGATACAAAGGCAGGAGCCCCCTGCTGTGCTGTCACTCTGGCCCCCTCCTTCCCACACTTGATTCTGTGTTTCTTAGGCTGCGCTTTCCCCGTTCTGAGACTGGGCCTAGCTCGTCCCTGCTTTGTTTCCCATTTCCAGCACTTTGTCATGGACCCTTCCTGCTCTCCCATACTTTTCCTGGACCCCTTGGGCCCTTCTCCACAGTGCTCAAACTGTGGATTCTCAGGTTCTTCTGTTTGTCAAAGTGTGAGTCTTGAGGGACCTGTCTTGTGGTCACACCTAGCAGTGCTCGCTTCTGGCCCATTTGGGTGTTGGGGGTGGAACTGCGGCTGCCTCACCGTACACAAGAAACAAGAAAGCACCGAGCCCTGTATGTGTGTATGCACCAGGACCATCCTTATGGTTTCCCTTTGCTCCTGGCTTGCAGCTGTTTGCGGGAGTCCAGGACGGGGAGAGCCTGCAGCTCTTTGAGCAAAGTGTCCGGTCAGCCCAGAAGCAGGAGACACACACCATGGAGGCCGCCAAGCTCGTGGAGTTCGACCTGAAGCAGACGCTCACCCAGTTGGTAGCCTACCTCTTTGGAGACGGTGGGTGCAGCCCTGCTCCGAGGTTCCTTTGGCAGCCCTGGGGCCAGGGCAGGGTTGGACCTGGCTGTGAGGTCCCGGTCTGAGCTCTGGGAGGCACCATGGCAATACCCTGGGCTGCACTTGGAGGTGACAGGGACCTGTGACTCTTCTCCTGACCTGGTTAGGATGAGCAGTTGCCTCCATCTTACGGGGTGCTCTTGTGGCTCTCAGGGTTTGGAGAGCCTGATAGTGAGAATTGGTGAGGGAATCCACAACTGGTCCCAGCATTTCTGGGGAGAAGAGCCGGAGCCCACCTGCCTCTTTTCCACTGCAGTTCCCTGGACCAGGAGACCCCAGAAATTCTGAGTGGGGCTCTGGCTAGAGACACTCCCTGGCCTGTCTCAGTGAGGGTCCCAGGCCTTCCCCAAGCTTCTTTTTTTTTTGGTTTTTGGTTTTTGGGCCACACCCGGCAGTGCTCAGGGGTTACTCCTGGCTGTTTGCTCAGAAATAGTGCCTGGCAGGCACGGGGGACCATATGGGACACCGGGATTCGAACCAACCACCTGTGGTCCTGGATCGGCTGCTTGCAAGGCAAACGCCTCTGTGCTATCTCTCCAGGCCCTCCCCAAGCTTCTTGCATGTGGGTGCAGTTAGTCTCCTGTGAATGTGGCCCTCAGAGGCCGGGCCAGGCTGCCACTCACGCTGTGTTCCTGCCGCTCTAGCACTGGACGTCAGGTGGGTGGACTGCTACTTCCCCTTCACGCACCCCTCCTTCGAGATGGAGATCAACTTTCACGGGCAGTGGCTGGAAGTCCTGGGCTGCGGCGTGATGGAGCAGCGGCTGGTCGACTCAGGTAGGGAGATGCCTGTTCCTAGATTGACCCTCCAGAGCCCTCGTCCCTTTAGCTCCTCACTGGAGGGCCCCCGATTCCTTAAAGTCCTCACTCCAGTGACCCCATCTGCAGGATGTGAATGTGTTCTTCCGGTCTGTGCGGTGTGTTTCTGTGGTCTGCAGGTATATTCTCATAGTCTGTGCTGTGGTTTGCGGGTATATTCTCATGATCTGTGTGATATATTGTGGTCTGTGTGGGTGCGTTCTCATGGCTCCTGTGGTCTGTACATGGATGTGGTATGTGTGGTGTGTTCTCATGGTCTGTCCGGTATATTGTGGTCTGTGTGGGTGTGTTTCTGTGGTATTTGCAGATGTGTTCTCATGACCTTTGTGGTGTATTGTGGTCTGTGTGGGTGTGTTCTCATGGTCTTTGTGGTCTGTGCAGGTGTGTTTTCATGGTCCATCCAGGAATGTTCCCAGGTCTGTGAAGATGTATTCTTATGGTCTGTGCGATGTATTCTCATGCTATGTGTGGGTGTGTTCTTGTAGTCTGTGCAGGTTTGCTCTCATGGTCTGTGCGGTGTATTCCTGTGCTCTATGCGGACATGTTCTCATGACCTGTGTGGTGTTTTCTTGTGGTCTGTGGGTGTGTTTCCATAGTCTGTGTTAGTGGTTCGTTCACATGTTTGGGATGGGCCAGGCCACTGTGAAGGTTTCCCAGGGTCTGGCCATGGATGGTCAGTGTGGAATGCTCGAGATCAGCCTGTCAGCAAGCAGGAGGGATGGCAGCAGAGAATGGGCTGGAGCCCTGGGACCCGTGGGGCTGTGTGGGAGGCCTGGATAGGTGCTTGTAGTGGATGATTGAGCAACGCAGTGTGAGGGGGGAGCACGAGCTACAGGAATAGGGTGTGCGGGGGCTCGGTGTCTTTGGGGGATATCCTGATGCTCAGGTAGGACTGCGTCTCAGGAAGAACAGACAGCTGGGCTCATAGTGCCAGCTGGACAGTTACTCTGCACGGTGGAACCAGGGTTCCCTTTTGTCCAGGAGTGCCACTGGGCTCTTCACAGGCAGGGCTGGACACTGGACCAGACCCTCTCCTACCACCACGCTGTCCATGCTGGCAGGGGAGGGTCCTCACTTCTGCTGGTGCCTTTTCTGCAGCAGCCGGAGCTTTCCAGATCGTTCCGGATCTATAGGAAATTATTCACTTGTCGACTGCTGACCTCTCCTTCTTGTCGGGGTGGTTATTTGCTTTTTTTTTCTTTTTAATCTTCCTAGATCCCAGCTCCATGACAGCAGGGCCTGAGGTTTATTTATTTAATTTCTAATCCCCAGCAGCACCTGAGTCCTGGACATAATGAATATTTAATAGGCTGAAATAAAGAGATCGGATTCTGCGACGGGAGCTGGAGCGGTAGGAGTGAGCGTATGGCTTTCATTCCTGCGCCTCTAGGGGAAACTGAGTCAGACCAATAAATTACTCATGAGTCTGTCTCTGGGGCCCACTGGGGGCTGCGTGAGGGCCGGAGTTGTCATTGTGTCTCTGGCCGCATGGCCGCTCCACGGCTCCCTCTCCCTCTGCTCTCGAGCCTGTGGGGCCATCTGAGCGTTCTCCAGCTCAGAGGCCAGAATGCCGGGTTCCCCTCCCAGCTAGACCCACACTGGCCCTGCTGACCAGGAGGTGGGGGGGTGGGGGGTAGGGGGGTCGTCAGTGGATGGGCCTATGAGAGTCTTAAGTAGACAGGGCCACGTGCTGCTGTGTGTCCAACTGCCTCACCCACATGCTCATGGGCTCGTGAACTATGTGTTTAGACACTAGGATGGATGAGCTGTCCTGTTGGGCTCCTAGGCCCAGGGAAGGCTCCTCTGCCAGCTGAATGGTCAGACACAGACAGACACAGCTGCATGGACAGACACTGAGACAGCTGCATATTCACATGAATACAATCACACAGCCACATAGACAGTTGCACAGGCATGGCCTCACGGACACAGCGGCATAGACAGTCGTGCAGGCACAGCCACAGCCACCCGTGCCTCCTGGTTGCCAGCATCCTCGCCCTCTAGCCCAAGGCTCCGATGACCCTTCAACATGGCGTGGAGGTGCTCCACAAGGATTGGTGGATGACCTGGGTCTTTCCCATGCATCAGAACGTCCTGCTTGGTCCTGCCCTCTCAGGATTCTTTCTGCTGCTGTTGCTCAGTACTGGGGGCTCTGGGCGTGGGTCACTGGATTCACGGATACCAGGAAATGGTCATATATGCCACAGGGTCCCAAGCCTTCTTTCTGTCCTGTACTGGGGAGATCTCTGTTACTCTGTGGTCCTCTTGGCTCTGACCAGTTCACAGGTCCTGTCCTCGCTGTTGTCACCTCTCTGGGCGCTGAGCATTGTCCTGAGATGAAGTGGATGGGACAGCAGGTGGCCAGGTCAGAGAGCAAGTTCTTCCCTTCAGGTCCTTGCATTCCTGTCCCCTAAGAGCATGCAGAACCGCTTGGTCCCTGGGCTTTGTCACTTGTGTCGCCTCGCAGGTCCTAGGTCTTCCTCGGCACAGACGGGAACCTGGTGATGCAGAGGCCCCTGGGTACCCCAGGGACAGGTGTAGGGTCTCTGCTGAGCTGGGTCATGTGCAGAGATGGACTGTGTGCAGAACTACCGTGTGCTGGGCCGTACGCAGAGCTGGACCAGGTGTTGGATGTGAGCACAGGTCCCTGTGCCCTGGCAGACAAACTGGAGGCTGCTGGCACAGGACAGGAGTCGGTGTCCGCCCCTTTCCTTCCCTGAGTGCTGCCTCTTCATTGACCCCTTCAGTGCTGGCTGTGCGCAGCCCCGGCTCCCTTGCCCCCGCCCCCCAGGAACTGTGGCCTGACCCTCCTGTCCCACCCAGGGCCTGCCACTTTCGCAGCAGCAGAGGGCATTCAGGATCCAGCCATGCCTCCTGGCACCCCAAGGACATCTGGCTCAGCCATGCTGGGGCTGGTGGAAGCCCAGAATCCTTGGATCTCCCTGGTCTCTGAAGAGGGGACAGGAGTCCCAGGGCATCTTCCCCCCTCTGCAATGACAGGTCTTAACCTACAGGACTTTTTTTTTTGGGGGGGGGGGGGTCACACCCGGCAGTGCTCAGGGGTTACTCCTGGCTTCATGCTCAGAAATTGCTCCTGGCAGGCACGGGGGACCATATGGGACGCTGGGATTCGAACCAATGACCTGCATGAAAAGCAAACGCCTTACCTCCTTGCTATCTCTCCCGCCCCAACTTACAGGACTTTTAACAGCACCTGCAGGCAGCGGCTCCCACAGCCCTATGCCTGAGGTGAGGCTGAGCTGGCTGCAGTCCTGGGGATCCCCGAGCCAGAGCCAGGCGGGGCTACAGGGCTGGGAGACTCGGCAGCTGGTTGCTATGACAGTGCGGCTGGCACAGACCCCTCATGGTGGGCAGTCTGTGGGTCCCCTGGAAGAGGGACACTAATGAAGGCCGTGACTAATAGGATTGGGGCAGAGGCAAGGCTGGGCGGTGCTGACCCTTCTGGAAGCCTCAGGGGCTCTCAGGCCCTGGGGGATTTGTCCAGCATATGCGTAGCTGTTAATGATTGAAAAATTACCACAACAATTAGTCACGGTTAGACGCCTGTGATGGACAAGGTGATTAAACCTGCCGGGAGGGGCGTCCTGAGGTCTGTGGCAGTCGGGTGTCCCAAGAGGCTGGAGCAAGGGGGGCCGGTGACAGGAGAGGGCTGAGCAGCCCATCCAGCTGGTGTCCCTCATTCTTCTGACCCTGGGTCCCCGCAGCCTGATTAATCCTGCTTTATTGCACCTTTCAGGCACCCTCTTATTTACATCTTCCTTAATTCTGTGGAGGCGTGACTGATTAAATTCTGCCCCTTTCATGTTTTTAAATTTAGAGTCAGGTTTCCGCATTTAATGTGGCGTTTAGGTGGTCGGGCACAATTATCTGAGCAGGCACCAGACAGAACATGTCCCATTGGACACAGCTGAGTGCCCCAGAATAAATGTTGATCTGCGGTGCCGCCCAAACACGGCCTGTTGTCTGTGGGGGAAGGAGTCATGTGCACGCCTACACAAACACGCATACACAACCCAGAGCAGAGGCACACCATGTGTGTTGGGGGGAGAGATTGGGCGAACAGAAGCTGTGTCGGCATTTGGACAAACTGCAGAGACAGACACGAACACACAGAAAGACACACAAAGACTCAAACACAGGCATAGATACACACACGAACACATATAGACACATACACAGAGACAGACATGAAGACACAACATATACAGCACACACACCATCTCCTCCCACCCCCTCTCCCTCTCTCTCTCTCTCCCCAAACCCGTTGTCGGGCAGTCCCTGTGCTGGCTCTGGCTGTGCTCGTCGCAGCCTATTTTTAACAGGCACTTCCCACCCCTCTTGCTTCATGTGTCAGCTTTGGCGGTGTTTGCATTTGTGGGTAAAACACAGAGTTTAAAGAATGCCAGGAGGGCGGGACACCAGCAGCCTCAGAGCCTCTGTCTCTGTCTCTATCTGCCTGCCAATCCTACTCAGGGCTCCACAAGGGACCTGCCCCCCAGGCTGGGAGACTGGAAGGAGGGGGAAGAGGTGGGGTAATGGGTGGGATGGGAGAAAGGGGCCTTAGAGGATGGGTGGGGCCAGGAGGGGGAAAGGGGTGTGGGAGGAGATGGGGAGTGATGAAGAGGTGGGTGGGGCAAGGCTCCCACTGCTAAACCCCAGATAGAGGACCATGGTCACAGCTCTCACTGCCCCTGGGATTCTGGGTCTCTAAGACCCCAATCTGGGGTGGGGAGACACCTGCTCCCCCATCCCCCCATGCTTCTCCACTGTGATCCCCATCTGTGTTTGCCCTTGGCAGAGAGGGCTGAGTGGTCACTGCTTTGTGAGGTGCTTGGGGACCTTCCCCTGTTCCTCAGGCCATGGTGTGGAGGCCAGGCTGGGCAACGCTGGGGCCAAGCGCTCCCTGGAGCAGCCCGGGGACTGTCCAGCTACGAGCTCAGCCCTGGCCCTCCCCCACTTCTGCCTCCGCCTGTGAGTCCCAGGACCTAGCTGGGTGGCCCTGCCAGACCTCTGGGTTCCAGGCATCCACCAGACTGTGCCTCCACTTTATGCTGTGCCTACAGTGCATGTTCCTGTAACACACCTGCTCTCTAGGTGACGGTGAAGGATGGGCCACATCTGTGTGGGCTGCAGAGGTGTAAAGTGTGGAGTGCAGGGTACAGAGGCATGAGGTGTGGGGTGCAAAGGTGGGAGATGCAGAGGTGTGGGGTGCGGAGGTATGAGGTGTGGGGTGCAGTACTGTGGTGTTTCCTACACCACTTGCTCCGTCACCCTCACCCCCATGGGCACCTCCAGGGCCTTTGGATCAGCGGCTCCTCAGGGCTCTTTGGGGAGCTTGGGGCTCCCTGGGAGCCATAGGGGGCCCAGCCCCTCCTTCTTGTCCCTGCAGCGCCCGCAGGTGGGGCGAGAGCAAAGCCTCTGGGCATGATAAAGGGACTGCCGTAGCCAAGCAGGAGTGTATGTCAGTGCCTGGCTCTGCCCTGCCCTGCCCTGCCCACACACCTCCCAGGAACTAGGCCAACAGCACTCCTGTAGGGGAAGGCTGAGCCCAGGGAGTTCCTGTTCCATATTTCCGTTGTACAGGCTTTGTGGGTGCTCCAAGGACACGCACATGGGCGAGCATGTGTGTGTGCAGTGTACACATGCATCATGGAGGAATACCTGTGTGTGCTGTGCCTGTGTGTGAACAGGTCTGTGTACTTGTATGTACGTGAGTAATCTGTACACTGCATGTGTGTAAACATGTTTTTGTGTTTGGTGTGTGTGTGTACTTTATACATTGTGCATGTGCACGAACAGGTCTGTGTGCTTCTATGTGCATGAATACTTTGTAGACTACACATGTGTGAGCAGACCTATGCTTGTATGAACATGAGTGTGTGCTTTGTGCAGAATGGGTGCACGTGTGTCTTGTGCACATGTGTTGTGTGTGTGCGTGTCTGTGCTGGGTGAGTCCGCTCTACCATCCACACTCCAGAGAGCTTGCTGCCAGGCCTCGGTGGCCCCCAGCCCGCGGGGGTGGGTCTGGCTGCCACTGTGCCATCTCACACCTCCCTTCACTGAGGCGCTGGCCCTGGCAGGGGCTTCTGGCACCATCTGCAGGACGGATGGACCACCTGCCTCATGGCCTGGGGAGCCTTGTTCCCTGTCTTGCCCACCACATGGTGGCCTGGTCACCAGCCAGTGTTCATGCCAGGAGCCTCTCCTCAGCATGGGTCTTCACCAAGGGTCCTGTTTTATCTTTGCCAGCTGTCACCCCCACACCATGTGTGGTTACCCAGTCTCATTCCCCACAGTGGGCAGGTCAGACACTGTGACCAACTGACCTGATGTCCTAACTGGCCTGCCCCGCCACAGCTACTGGGCTGAGGTTCCCCACCCCAATTTGCCCTGAACCCCGGCCAGTAGCTCTGGCGTGCCTCACCCTCCTCCCATGATTTTCTTGTGTCCGGGCCCCCAACCAGGTACTGTTAGCTCACAGCGTCACCTCCAGCATGCTCGAAAGCCTCACCATGTCCCACTCTTTCCCCCTCCAGAGCACTCACAGGATGTGCCCCTCTGGGCAGCCTCCCACATCACCTCCGCAGGCTCGGGCCAGGTGGACACCCAAACCTGGGCCTTGTGTCTTGGTTGGTGACACATAGCCCCTGGGGCAAGCCTGGGCACCCACTGTTGCCTGGCTGGTGGCCACATTTGCAGGTCCCTGGAGCTCCATGGAATGCTTGCATGGATAGTCTAAGCATGGAATGGTCACCTCAGTCCCTGCTGGCTCAGGACTCCTGTCCCTGCTGTCCTGTGCGGTGCTGACCTGGTGCCCGCTAGCTCCCTGGCTGCCTTTCTGAGGCCTCTTCCTGAGCTGAGCAAGTCTACTGCATCCCCGGTGGCCCTGCCTGTGTCTAGACTGTACCGGCCATGCTGTTCCAGTACCCCCCATGACCCTTCCCATGTCAGGCATCCCTCCCTTCTCTGTGCTGCTGTGCCTTCCAGCCTTGGTGATACCCTGTCCTCATTTCCCCCCTCTGAAAATTGCCTGGTGAAGATGCTGAGTAATGCTCCCTGTTCCGTGGAAGCGGCAGAGAAGGCCCATGGACTACATGTCTCTCCTGCCCTCCGAAGCAGCACTAGATGGTTGCATTGCAGGATTGCAGTACAGAGTTGCAGGGCTACCTTGCAGGGTTATGGGGTTACATTGCAGGGTTACAAGATTACAGTGCGGGGTAATGCCTGTGCTGGACTGTTTTGCTTTCCCTCACCCTTGGTGTCCTGAAACCACAGTCTGACAAGCAGGACAAGGCAGCTCACGGCACTCCTAGAGTTGGATGTGCAGGAGGTGTCCCTGTTCCCCATCCTGTGCTCCCCTTATCCAAGGTCTGGACTAGCCTGTGGGGAGGCGGATGCTGTAAGGGGCCTATCTGCGGACCAGAACTGTCCTCTTTGCAGGGAGCTGGGCAGTTCCTCCAGGGCTCCTTGGAACTGGGGCTAGTGTCTTGCTATGAGGGCTAATGTGGGTGTGCATGCCAATACCTGGTACAGGGATGAGGCAGGCTGCTACCTCCTTCATTTCATGCCCCTGTGACAAAAAGGCCTTTTTCCTGCCATGACAGCAGGAGAGGAGGGTCAGAGACTGAGGTGAGTGACCACTCGGAAGCAGCCGAGGGCACCGCCGTGAGACAGAAATGGTGCGTTCGCTCAACAGACCTCCCAACCCTCATTGTCCTTCCATCTGCAAAGCTTCTCGTGCCTTCTCTCCCCTTGGTGAGCCCCTGAACTCCCAGTGGAACTAGGAGAAATTGTACAAGGGCTTTGATGGGCTGCCAGCCGGCTGTGATAATTAAAAGTGAATTGAAAGGTGAGCAGGGCCAGCACTCGGCCTCGGGCCTGGGCTTCGCATAATAGAAACAAGGAATGCGAAGAGAGCCAGAAGGGCCGCCCCCGTTGGGACCACCCGCCATTTCCCCTCGTTCACAGGTTCAGAAACCTGCGTCTGTCTGTCCTGAGTGTGCCCGCAATGCTGAGGCCAACTTCATGCTGGCAGGTCTAGCAAGCTGGTCCCGAGTGCCCCATGTGTCTCTCTGCGTCTGTGTCCACATCTCTCTTCTCCTGGGGTCCTGGGCCTGCACTTGCCCCTTTTTCAGAGTCCAGAGGTTTGGACTTGATTCCAAAAACCAGGGTGTGTGCAGCCTGCAAGGGAGGTGGGGGCTGGGGTGCTGATAGCCAACAGCTCCTGATGCCTGGGACTGAGTTGCCTTCACCCTGCTCTGTCCCAGCCTGCAACCTCGACTCCAGCCATGTGTGTCACACCCACGTCTGTACATTTGTACGTACTCACATATGCCTGCACACTCACAACTCACATACTTGCACACAGTCTCAATACACATACCATGGGGCAGGGTGTAGGAGGGTTGTTGGACAGGCCATGGGGCCAGTGTGGGGCTGGTGTGTGTCTAACATCCCCCCATTTTTTTGTGTTTGGGCCCCACCCAGTGGCGCTCAGGGGTTCCTCCTGGCTCTGCCCTCAGAAATTTCTCCTGGGGGGGGGTGCAGAGGGATAGCACAGTGGTGAGGCATTTGCCTTACATGCAGCCAACCTAGGACTGATGGTGGTTTAAATCTTGGCATCCCATATGGTCCCCCGTGCCTGCCAGGGCCAATTTCTGAGCATGAGCACCTGAGCACACACCTGAGCACCGCTGGGTGTGACCCCAAAACCAAGAAAAAAAAAGAAATCGCTCCTGGCAGGCTCAGGGGACCATATGGGATGCTGGGAATTGAACCTGGGTCTGTCCCAGGTCAGCCACGTGCTAGGCAAACACCCTACCACTGTGCTATTGCTCTGGCCCATGGCCTAACATTCTTGTCCCTGTGTTCTGTTGTCTCTTACTGGTGCTTTGGGTAAAGAGGGAGAAAGATGTGAGTCGGTGATGAAAGGAAACTTTAAGAGGCTGCAACTCCTTCCTTCACGCGTTCCCAGGGATGACATGATGGCATCCTCAACCACGTTTCCTTCAGTGGCATCTTTCCTCCAGATCTTTCCTGTGTCAGGAGCACCATAGTGCCCCAACAGGAAGCATATGTGTTGGTTCTGGAGCAACACCGAGGTCTAAGGCAAGGTCCATTCTCCCAGGTGGACAAAGTGCCCACCACACCACCCCTGGGCTCCTTTACCCATGGGAATGACCCTGGTCCCCTTTGGGGCGAGGTGGGCAGCCTGTAGTGTGGATGTGTGGAGGCCTGGATGCTCACTCAGGAGGAAGCTGCCCATCTTGCACCTGGCCCCTTCTCTGGGCCGTCCCCGCTCTCCAGAGGAAGTGGCACTCTCCAGCAGCCTTCACCCAGTCCTGACCAGCTCCTAGCTACACTGCATTGGGACTTCAGGAGGCTGCCACATACTTACATAGGGGACAGGTGGGGACAGGGCTGGACGTGGATATCGGGGGCAGTGGGGTATCCCCTCAGCAACTCTGTTATCCCCACAGCCGGCGCACAGGACCGGATTGGCTGGGCCTTTGGCCTGGGGTTGGAGCGGCTGGCCATGATCCTCTATGACATCCCTGACATCCGCCTCTTCTGGAGCCAGGACGAGCGTTTTCTGAAACAGTTCCGGGTGTCCCACATGGACCAGGTGGTGAAGTTCCAGGTGATGCCCCTGCCCCCGCCGCAGCACAACCTTGATCCCTGACCTCCACCTGCCCCAACCCCTGAGTCTGAGTCTCAGTCTTCAGCCCACCCTGACCCCTGACCAGAGGTCCTCAAACTTTTGTCCCTCAGACAGAGGGCCGAACTATAGTTTAAAAAAAAAAAAAAAAACTATGGACAAATTCTTATGCACACTGCATATATCTTATTTTGAAGTAAAAAGTAGAATGGGAATAAAGTTAACAATATTTAAAATGAAGAACAAGTAAAGTTAAATCAACAAACCAGTATTTCAGTGGGAACTCTGGGCCTGCCCCTGATCTTTAACCATCCTAAAGCCTGACCTCTGCCCTACTCTGACCCCTGACCCTCAGCCCACCCTGACCCCAACCCCAGCCTGGCCTAGTGTGCACACTCAACAGGAGTTGTGCAGGTTCCCTGGTTCAGGGTGAGCCGAGACATCACCGTGTAATCATGGCTAAGTGGCTTTTCTCCGCTCTGTGGGTGTCTTTCTTCTCTTGCAGCCACCGTACCCACTGTCCCCCTCACCCAGGCCCCAGTGTAGACTATGATTCCTCTGCAATCCCCCTGCAGTGTAGACTCTGATTGCCCTTTAGTGCACGTGCTGTGATCCCTCCTGCAGTGTAGACCATGCAATCCATGCAGTGTTGACACGGTGATCCCCCTGCAGTGTAGACACTCTACTGCCTAGTCTGGTGCCCCATGTGTGTCCTCATAGCCTTGTGGGTTGCCTCTCACTTGGCTGAGCCTTTGTTGTTTCCTGCTGCTGGGGTGGGTGGTGGGGGAGACTTGGCGGGTGGAGGGAGAGAGAGAGAGAGAGAGAGAGAGAGAGAGAGAGAGAGAGAGAGAGAGAGAGAGAGAGAGAGAGAGAAGAGGGAGAAGGAGAAGAAGGAGAAGGATTAGATAATAAAATAAGAAGAAGAAGCGTAGGTGGAGGTGGAGGAGGAGGAGGAGGAGGAGGAGGAGGAGAAGAAGGAGAAGAAGAAGAAGAAGAAGAAGAAGAAGAAGAAGAAGAAGAAGAAAGAAGAAGAAGAAGAAGAAGAAGAAGAAGAAGAAGAAGAAGAAGAAGAAGAAGAAGAAGAAGAAGAAGAAGAAGAAGAAGAAGAAGAAGAAGAAGAAGAAGAAGAAGAAGAAGAAGAAAAGAAGAGAGAAGAAGAAGAAGAAGAAGAGAGAAGAAGAGAGAAGAATTCAGTGCCCAAGAGCTGAGTTGGAGGTGGGGAGGGAAGGAGAGAGAGACAGAGACCAGTGACTGCAGTGATGTGTCTCATCATCTCAGTGGACAGATCGCATCTTCTGTGGCCCATGGAGCCAACTCACAGGAGTGATTTGAGAAACCAGAAGGAGATGGGCAGAAAGTGCAGGAATCCCAGGGGAACTGTGGGTAGGAGGGATGGACCCATGAACGAGCTATGTCCAGTCTCAACTGGCTCTGTCTGTCCCTTCATCCACCTACCAATTCTAAAGGAAGAGCTGTGCCCTGGTAGGCCCCCAGATGTGTAGAGAACTGAGTTAGAGGACTTAAGGGACTGAGGTAGGGACTGAGTTGGAGGGAGGGCCCTGGTTCTTGGGACCCAGAGGTGGAGGGCTCTTTCTAGGCTCTTGCTTGCATGTGCTCTGTGTGTCCTGTGTGTCCTGACTTTGCCTGTGGTGCTGCAGGAGGAGGCTTATCCCCAGAGAGTGCATGTGGCACAGGACTGTGGCCCACCCACTGCCCCCTCTCTCGCGTGTGTCCCCAGCTGCTCTGCGTAGTGTTTGGCCTCTTGGTTTGGCTGGTTTGTGGATGGGTGAATTCAACGTGCCATGGGGACAGCTGGTGCATGGTGGCCTCAGCAGCAGTGGATGCCATGCCTGTGTGTCCCCGTGCTGGGCACACCCAAGTTCCTGCAACAGGAGGAGAGCGGAGACTTCCCACCCACCACGCCAGAGGAGTGTTTGGAAATGAGTTTCTGTCAGCATCACTTAAGAACTGGTTCTTTATTTTAATAGTGAGGAGCGTGAGCAAATAATGACGCTAATTGAAATCTCAGTTCCAACAAGCCCTGCCTCTTCCATTAAAAACGGCTTCTCGGAAGTACCACAGGACACAAATGTGTCCCTGTTAATTTGATCTGAACTTCCCTCCTCCAGCACTGAGATGGGACATGACTGAGTGAATCTGAGAGTCTGCATACATCAGTGGGCAGAACCCATCTGGTGGAGTTCCGTGGTGTGCAGGGTCCAAGCTGGGGGTCTGAATGTGCAGGTTTTCTGGGCGCAGCCTCAGTGGCCACTGCAGACCCTAGGGTGCTGGTTCTTAGGGGTCATTGGCGGAGATGCTCACTGCTCTTCCTGTCACAGCCCCTTAGCAAGTACCCGGCCCTGGTCAATGACATCTCTTTCTGGCTGCCTGTGGACGGTTACTCCGAGAATGACTTCTACGACCTGGTACGAGGCATCGGGGGTGACCTGGTAGAGAAAGTCGACTTGATTGACACCTTCCAGCACCCAAAGTGAGTGCCCAGCCAGGGTGGGTCTGGGGTCTCAGGATGGGCCGGGTGGGGTGGTCTCAGGATAAAGCCCCCCTTGCAGATCACCCAGTTTCAGTCTTTCCTGCCCTGTCAGGCTCTGGATACCAGCAGAGCTTGGGAGGAGGAGACTTGGGCGTCTCCCCAGAGTGGGTGAGGCCCCATCCCAGACTTTACCTCCCAGAGTGGTCCTGGGGGAGGCAGGGGCAGAGATGGGGTCCCTAGCATTCCTGTGGGAGAGAATCAGGGAAGTCTCTGGGGATGGGCACAGAGGTGAAAGTTGAGGGTTCGAGACTGTCTGGGTCTTGCAGGGTGACCCTTGACACGGCCTGGAGGCAGCCCGCATACAAGGCCATGGGACTACCCAGGTATATGGTCTGATGATCACCTACAGCCACAGGAAGGTCCACATACATGTACAGGACAACCTTTATACACAACCACGGATGGGCCATGTAGATGTCCTAGGACAGCTTAGATGGGGCCAGGACACCCACAGACTGGGAATGGTGGCTCTGATATCCGGGTGTGAGGGACTATACTGAGGACTCGTTTTCAGCTTCCACCATCATCTCACCTATGAGTGTTCAGGTGTGGCGGCCTGAGGGTACCGTGAGCTGTGTGGGGACAGGGGAGAGGCAGGGTTGAGGTATAGAGGACAGGACTCATGGAGTGCCTGCAGCTGGGTAAGAGGGACAAAAGTTTCTAGAAGCCAGGGGATGGGCCTTGGCAAGTCTGAGGTATACAGTGTTCAGAACAGAAACCTAGTCGGCCAGATCATGGCCTCAGCTCTGTCCAGCAGCCTGGGTGTGGCTGTGATGGTGAGTCGGGCCTGTGATGGTGAGTCGGGCCTGTGATGGCCTCTCTGCCCCGAGGATGCAGGAAATGGTCGATGCTCCACGACCTCTACAGACAGCTAGATGGTATCTGCTCTCGAGTCTGCCCTCCCTGAAGTCTGTCCCTCTTCCATGGGTTGGTGCTGTTTCTAAACTAAAGTGGGAGTTTCCAAACTTGGGCAGACACACACACTTATTCGGGATTCCTGGAAATGAACCTGCCTCTGTGGACAGATAACAACTTGCTCAGCTGTCGGGACCAGGCACTGATAATTCAATGAATGTAAAAGCAATAAAGGTTTGAGCCAAGCTGATGGGCCCCTCTTGGGAATGAGCTTTCAGCTCGGGTGAGTTTTTCAGGGAAACAGAAACAAGAATCAGAGCACGAGAGGGTCAGCAGGTGGGTCCATCCCACAGTGAGTCCAGTTCATGGGCCGACTGGGACCCCCATGAGCCACTTGGATGGAGCTGGCCCTGGAGAGCCTCTCCAGTTTTGTTTGGACCTGGGGGCGGGCAGAGCCATCAAACCTTCACTGTGACACAGGTGGTGCCACCTGCAGCCCACTCCTTCATGGGGCCAGGCCCCACTAGAAGGTGACTGGGCCATTCCCGGGAAGCCACGCGGGGTCTGGGAGACCCAGGGGTCTCAGGCCCCTGTTGGTCCATTCAGGGCTTTTACAGCCTCATGGTGTGACCTGAGTGCTATCCTTCTGCAAACATGGACATGGGAGGGGACCCAGCCCATCAGCATAGGGGGTCTGGCCCATGCTGTCCCCTCATCAAAGCAGCCGCGTCCCCACACCTAATGGGTCCCGTCCTGGATTCTGTCTGTGCTCATGTCCCCATGAAGCGGGCTTGTGTGTGAGGAAAGGTGGTTGAGTCTCGTAGCGTTTGAATTAAGTTCCTGTTGCCTGGAAGGTTATTTTGATCTTACATGATCAGCTTTTGAACGTGCAGCAGCAAAAGACAGACCAGGGGGGGGCGGCCACTTCCCGCCCAGTGTGGGGGGAGTCCCTGCAGGATAGGGTTTCTGGAGCAATTGTTCTGTCCGGGCCCCCTCAAGGCCCCCCACTTTACTGCCGGGGCAGCCAGATGCCCTAGGCAAAATGTGCCGAATGTCCCTGTGGGGACCAGGCCAGGCAGCCACCCTTGAAACATATGCTGCCCACACTGTACACTGGCTGGTTTCATTAGGAACCTCTGATTGTTTGCTCATGGCTTCCCCACACTGTTTATCCACTGATCCACCATCTGCCTGCCCGAAAGCCAGCCAAGAGCACATGGCGGGGACCGTACCTCCAGATCAGGGCCACCCTGCGGAGTAGCAGTATTTGGGCAGGGCTGCTTACTAGAGTGCCAGTACCCCTGGGCAGGCCACCCTGCAGAGTAGCAGTACCTCTGGGCAGGGCCTTTCCTTAAAGTAATAGTGACTTTGGGGTGGGGGCCATGCTGGAGTCACAATCTCTAGGAGGGCTTCCTAGAGTAACGACTTACGGGTAGAGCTCCTGTGGTGTAACAGTGCCTCTGGGGCAGAGCCACTTCCTAGAGCATCAGAACCTCTGAAGCAGGGCCACTCTGCGAAGTGACAGAACATCTGGGCTAGCTAACGGAATCCCTCAGTTCACTCCAGCCAAGGAGAGGCAGGAGGCGTGCCTGCCCTTCCCCTCCCTCACCCTGTGGGGACAGCGGCCACCTCCTCTGGGCCCACCCACAAGCCTCTCCTGAGAGGAGGGAGGGAAAGGCAGTGACAGTGACAGTGATGATTGAGATGATGCTGGTAATAGTGGCAGTGACGATGAGGATGGTGATGGCAACCATGATAATGATGGGGAGGAAGGTGATGGCGATAATGATGGTGGTTGTGAGGATGGTTATGATATCTTGATATTATGATATCGATGGTGAGGGTTTTGAAAGTGATAATGACGGCAATGGTGATGATATTGTCGGTGAGGATGGTGATAGTGAAAATAATGGTGGTGACAATGATAATGATGGCAAGGATGGTTGCGATAGTCATTGATGATTGATAACGAAGGTGATGTTCTTGGTGCGGACGGGAAGGGTTGATGCTCAGTCTGACAGTTGAAGGTGATGCAACAGTGAACACTTAAATAGAACTTCCATATGGCCAGTTATCTTTTAAATGTTGAGTGATTTCAAGGTTCATACTCAGCTGTCAAGATAGGTCTTCATACTTGCTTTATGTGTTGGGAAATCGACCCTAATGATGTTAGAAAGTTCTTTTGTACCGTATTTTCTGGCGTATAAAACGACTTTTGAAACAAAAAAAAAAAGTCAACTGAAAATTGGGGGGGTCATCTTATACGCTGAATATATCCCAGAAAATGTTTCAATATGCCGCTAAACGAAAATTGTCTGAATATTGCCACAAAACGAATTTTCCAACTCGATCCTGCACCAATCACTGCAAGGCTGCTCGGACCGCCTCTCTGACTCAGCCTATCTAAGCAGGCTTTTTATGCATGCAAATTAGACAGTGTTCTGGACCCAAATCTACACTGTCAAAAGCCTGCTCATATGGGCCAGAGTCAGAGAGGAAGTCTATTACAGTATAACCTTTGGACCTTTGCTTGTTGTGATTGGCTCACTGTGGGACATGAGCACAGGAATACATGCAGCACATGCAGCACAGGAATGTTCTGGCTGATACAGCGAATACAGGCCTAAACCTATGTTTTAACTGCAAAATTAGGGGGTCAACTTATACACCAGAAAATACAGTAAGTAAACCAATTGATCAAGACCAGAACATGCACCATCCCATGGGTGCCCCCCACCAGCCCTGCCAGGAGTGACCCCTGAGTACAGAGCCAGGAGTAAGACCTGAGCACTACTGATGGCCCCGAGCCCCTAGTAAGTAAATACAATGACTGTAGGTGGGTGGGGATAGTGATGAATGGACAAGATACTTGTCTCATCATACACACCAGGCAGTTAATTCTGAGAAAACTCACTCATCTGAAAGTCACTCCTCTACTCACAGGCACCTCTGAGGTTGGCCCAGAGAGACGCGCTCACCCACATCAATGTAAAAATGCAGAATGAGGGGCCCGGAGAGATAGCACAGCGGTGTTTGCCTTGCAAGCAGCCGATCCAGGACCAAAGGTGGTTGGTTCATATCCCGGTGTCCCACATGGTCCGCCGTGCCTGCCAGTGTGGGCGACCGTACACCCACATATTCAATGGATTTTTTCACCGCTGCCTGATTCAAGCCATAAGTTTGCATAGCCCTGAGCCAAAAGAACCCTGCAAATAAATTTAGCTCACCACAGAGAATCTGGCTTAACCAGATTCCTTAAATCTTTCCATGGAACCTGTTTTTTGTAACTGCTCTCATACACGCAATTATAGATAGGTTTTTGTAAGGTTTAAACTGTAAGATCTATTAAGGATTTGCTTCCCCTCCCCCCATCCTGCCAGGTTTCTCCTTATCCTTCCCGCCATCAAAATGTGTCTGCTCCCATTGGTTAAAATCGTTGTACCTGTACAAATCTGATTGGTTTAAGTTTCAATCCTATGTTACCACCCCTTCCACAGGAGCAGGGCATAAAAACCCAGCTCTCCATCATTAAATCCTCTTGACAGGAACTCTGCTTGAGCACTTTATTAACTTCTGCGGATTAATTTTCTAGGTGTTCACAAAAGAGCTTAACACTTGCGAATTATTTGTATTCGCCTTCTACCTTCTGTCCTGGTTGAGAGAAAGCTGCTGGCCGGACATCTCTCCCAGTAAAGGGCAGAAGCGAAGGCGGGTACATGCCAGGACCTATTTCTGAGCAGACAGCCAGAAGTAACCCCTGAGCACCGCCGGGTGTGGCCCAAAAACAAAACAAAACAAAAAAAATGCAGAATGAGGTTCCGAGTGATGGTTC
The DNA here is from genome assembly GCF_024139225.1 of Suncus etruscus. Taxonomy (NCBI): domain Eukaryota; kingdom Metazoa; phylum Chordata; class Mammalia; order Eulipotyphla; family Soricidae; genus Suncus; species Suncus etruscus. The sequence continues at coordinate 63,646,022 of NC_064865.1, read as the reverse complement.
ATGGTTGAAGGCACTCTCCTGCTGCACACCACTGATCCCAAGCACTGCCTGGTGTGGCCCCAGACCAAAAAACTGAAAGGAAACAGCAGCAAGGATTGGCTCTGGAAAGAGTGAGGGACATTTGCTCTGCCTCTAAGGTCCACGAGTTCCAGGTGCCCTGGACCTTTGGTTATAATGTCTGTGGCCCTTGCACAGGCTCCCCCAGAGCAGAGGCCGGGTGAAGCTCGGGGCCATTATATGCTATCTCCTCCTCAAGGAGCCCCCGGCTCTTCATCCCATCCACCTGGTTGGCCCTACTCCTCTCCCTTCCATCCTAGTTGGCTCTGCCACCCTCACTCCTCCAATCCAGCTGGCCCTTCTCCCAGCACCCCTGTCAGGCAGCTCTTCCCCCTCATCCCCTCTGTCCCAGCTGGTCCTTCCTCCCTCACCCCTCCATCCAGCCAGTTCTTCTGCCCCACCCCTCCATTCACAGGCCCTTTTCCATTCATCCCTTCATCCAGCCGGCTCTTCTCCCCTCAGCCCCCTCTGTCCCAACTGGTACTTCCCCCCCCCATCCTTTCAACAGACCAGCCCTTCCATCCCAGCTGGCCCTTTCCCCCTCATCCTCTCTGTCCTGGCCAGCCTTTCCCTCATTTCAGCCCCGGTTTCTGGGGTGACGATGTAGATTCAGACTCACTTTGGCCATGATCCTATACGCTACGCTGCTCTGTGGCTCCCAAGACACTGCAGCCCTGGCTAGTCAGAGCCTGTCATGGCCAGTGAGAAGATGTGGCACCCTGGATGTGCCCTGGGCTCTCATGGGCAGACCTTTTGCCTCTGGCTCCCTGCAAGACACGGCTGGGTTTGTCTGGGCACCGGTGTGGCGTTGCCGAGAAGAGGGAACTTACCCTAGCACAGGAGAGGTACCAGGGCAGCCTCTAGTGGGGCCCAGGAGCCCAGGGCCAACCCCATCCAGGGGGTAGGACCCCAGGATCCCCATGCCTGCCCCAGAAACAAAGGGACCCACAGAATCATGGCAGCCGTGTCTGGTGCCAGAGGACTTGACTTCTGTGAAAGCTGGGAGTCACTTTTGTATCATTATTTCTGAAAAACATCTTTATTAAAGGCAACACCAGATGGTCGAAGCAAGCAGAGTCACGAATCTTATCCCCGGATCCTCCAGTGTTCAGAGCGAAGCACTTAGATAGGCCCTGCTTCAGGGGGTGTGCGGGAGCCCATCGGAATCACAGCTTGTCCTGGTGTTTGCTTCTGTGGGAGACTGGGGGGGGCAGGTTCCTTCCAGTCCCCTCCCTAGCCCAGATAGCCACAATGGCCTCGGTAGATGACTTCGGGACATAGACTCTTGGGAGACCCAGGGCTGGAGGTGTGAGTTGTGGGGTTCAACATCTGTCCGGGATTGTGCCAGTCCAGTCCAGCCTCTGTCGGGCATCTGTGACAGCATTGCTAGTTGGTTTTGAAAACTCCGGCACATGTTTTAAATTTAGGGAAAGCTGATGTCACTGCCACCCAGGAAGGAAAGGAGGGAGGAAGGAGGGAAGGGAGAGAAGGAAGGAAGAGGGCCCGGAGAGATAGCACAGTGGCGTTTGCCTTGCAAGCAGCCGATCCAGGACCAAAGGTGGTTGGTTTGAATCCCGGTGTCCCATATGGTCCCCCGTGCCTGCCAGGAGCTATTTCTGAGCAGACAGCCAGGAGTGACCCCTGAGCACCGCTGGGTGTGGCCCAAAAACCAAAAAAAAAAGGAAGGACAAGAAGGAAGCATAGCATACAGTGACTGTCGGAGTGTCCCTCTGTCAACACGGGCATGAGATGGGATGGTCCAGTCTAGGTGTGGGGTGCAGCTGTCCATTTCCCCAGAGCTCACATGTGCATAGGCACGTGTATACACACAAACATGCACAGACACATGTTTACCTGTGATAGGAACCTGGGAGTATGGATAGATTCTGCAGCATCAGGCCCAAGTGTCCGGTTCGTGGCTGTCCCTGGGCAGTGGGTCACCTCCGGTCCCACCTACTCCAGGGTATCCTCCAGCCCCTGGCAACCCCGAAAGCTTGTGCCTGCCCCTTGGGGCTCAATGCCTTGAGCAACATGGAAGAGTCCACCAAAACTGCATGGGGCTTGCTGCACCCCATGCTCAGTGCTCCCTGTGGTGGACTCCAGGCGGGCCCTGGTTCCAACCCTGCAAGGCTCCTGCCTGCAGAACCACCCAATAGTTATGGGCAATCCAAGGGTGTGGATTGGGACCACCCCACCCACGCTCAGGCCAGGGCTCCGTGGACACACTGGGACATGCTCGGGGATCCCGAGCACCCTACTGGTCTGACGTGGGCCCCGTCACCCCATCTCCCTGCAGGACGCACAGGACCAGCCACTGCTACCGGATCACCTACCGCCACATGGAGCGGACGCTGACGCAGCAGGAGGCCGGCCGTGTGCACCGCGCCCTGCAGGAGGCGGCCGAGCGGGTGCTGGGCGTGCAGGGCCGCTTCTGACTTCGAACTCATGCAGGCACCCACATGCGTGTCTGCCTGGGCCTTCCTGCCATGCTCGTTGCCACGGGGCTTACAGCACTTACCTGTGTGTGCTGACCCCGGCCACACCAAGAGAAGGGGAGGCCACACAGACACTCTTGAGTGGAAGAGGCCACACGAAGATGCTCCCAGCAGATGGGAGGCTACACGGAGACACACCGAGGCACATCCACTCAGAAGACTCCTTCCTTGGCTGTGGCAGGACCTGAACCACCAACCTTTGGTGTCTACCGGTCCTGGGTGAGGAAGTGCTTCAACCAGGCCTGTGGGGACAGCTCGAGCTCAGACATGTGTATGTGTGTGCGCTCGCGCATGCGTGTCAATGGTGTGTCTGGGTGGTGTGTGTCCTGGACTGACCCACCTTCCCCTAGTAAAGGGGAGCTCGGTGCTGACTCAGAAACGGACCCTCCGTCCCCTCCCTCTACCAGCCCAGGAAGGGTCCAGCCTCAGCTTCACGCGGGCTGTCCCTTCCTGATCTGATCCAGGTCTGGACTCTGGCAGCAGCCACTGGAATCAGCCCAAAAAGGAGACAAAAGCCAAAGGTTTCAAAGGCTGCTCTTTAAGGGCTCCCGGGATGCAGCGGGGCTTGGGCAGAGCACCCAGGCCCTCAAACATGTTAGTTTTGGTCACCTTAATAAAGCAGAGCCGAGACTGCCCTCACGGCTCATCCCTGACTCCAGGGGCTGGCGACAGACACTGTGTGGCCTTGGACGGGTGGGGCGGGGTGGGGGGTTTCTGTGCCCACAGGGTCCCGACTCATTCTGGTGGCTAGGACCCCAGGAACCCACTGGCTCTCACATGAGGCCCCTGGCTGGCTCTTGTGCCGTACCGGGGGGCTTAGTCTCAAGGGTCCCCAGGACTTGTATGCATGTGGGCTGATCTCAGCATGCATGCACCCAAGAGTGTTTGCACACAGGTGGACTCCTGCCCCCACCAGCTAGGCCCAGGCCCCATCTCCACAGCCTTCTCTGGTGGGTGTGCATGTTCATCGGGGAGTCCGTCTGCTTCCGGGTGGGAGGAAGAGGAGGAGGGTGGAGCTGCTGGAGAGGCAGCACAGGGCAGATGGAGGGGGAGCGGGTGGGGGACTGAGCCTGGGGCTGCCCTGTCCTTGCCTCTGCCTGAGCCTGGCCTCCCCAGTGGACAGGTAGCGCCTGTGCAGGAGGGTACAGTGGGAGGACAGCCCCACCCAGCCTCTGCCCCTCTCCACCATTAGACAGGTGACAAGCTTGTCATTCCCTCCACCATCAGATGATACCCTGTGGCCCCTGTGGATCAAGGCTGCAGGGCCGCTCCCCTGGGTGAAGGAGCCAACCCAGGCCCCACGGACCTGACAGCCTCCAGCTCCCCAGATCTCTGCTTCCTCTGGAATGGCCATGGTCCAGGCAGGTGCTGTGGATGGACAGGACGGACCTGAGAGCCAGTCCTGGCCCGTGGCACTGGAAGGGAGGAGGGAGCCTGGAACTTAAGCTCCAGCTGTGCTTGGGGACCTGGGGACCGCACCTGGTGGGGTGGCTGGCACCAGCTCCTGCTTCATCCTGTGAACGGTGCAGGCCCAGGGAGGCGAGGGAGGGAAGGTCGCCCTGAGCAAGGCTGGAGGTGGGTGCTCCACTGGGTGGGGAGTGCAGGAACAGGAGGCTGCCACAGGCCTGTGTCCCTTTGGACGTGCACCCCTGATTTCAGGCAAGTTAGGAAGGACCCCACCTGAGCCAGGCCAGCAGGTCTATCGGTTTGGGAGTGCAAAGGCAGCACTCCCTGGCTGGCTCCAGAGCCACAGTGCTCACACGATTCAGGAAAGGCAGCCTGCAGCAGAGAAACCTGAGCCACCACCCTAGCAAGTGTGTGTGAGAGGCAGGATTAGGGGTTCCGGCTCCTACCCACCCAGGTGTGAGGGTCCAGGCCCGACCCTGAGGACTCAGCCATGCCGCCTGACTGGGATGGGAGGATGGAGCAACCAGGACAGCTGGAGTCAGGGGTGTCCCGGGGTCAGGGCTATGCCGCACCAGCCTTTTCCAGCAGTTTCCACGGGGACCCGGTTCAGTCCGGAGCACAGCCCGGTGGGGAGTTCCTGCTCAGAGCACAGGCCCGGCATCCTTCCTGGGTTCTGGGGAGCTTCCAGGGAACCGATTGAAAGGACGCGGGAAAGACCTGGGAGTGTGGGCCGGAGAGACTTGGGCATTGGGAAGATGCGGGAGAGACAGGCTGCAGGCCCGCAGGGAGTGAGGGATGCGGGATGCAGGATGCTCCGCACTGGACCAGAGAGCGCTATCCAATCAGGGCCCGCGCGGGAGCATTACAGCATCGGGGAGGCCGCCCATTGGCTGGTGGCCCTGAGGAGATGGCGACGCCCGCCCCTGCCCCCTCACTGCCTCTGCCAGCTAGGAGGGGCCCTGCCCCCTCGGTGCCTGCCCGGAGCCCCAAGCTCCCACTCCTCTAGGCCCCACCTCACCCAAGCCTGCTGATCCTGGGATTCCACCCCCACTGATCTGGGGGCCCCCTTCCTCGCCTCTACACCCGCACTCCTGGGGAGCCCTGTGGTGCCCCTCCCCTGCCCTGCCGCCTCCCTCACTGAGCTGCCCTGGATGGTCCCTTTCTACCCCCAGAAACCTCCACCCCCCCAACCTCTTCTTAATCTAGAGACCCCCCCCCCCGATGGCACCCTCACTGGCCGGATGTGACTGTCCTTGGCCAGCAGGACATTCCTGCTCCAAGTCCACCGTCAAAGGGGGCAGGTGCACACCTCCGTGTCCTCTTTCCTGCCGCTGGGATGGAGGCATGATGTCTGAAGCTCCGGCAGCCCCTTACATCATGAGGCAGCACGCCGAGGAGTGTGTGGGAGTGGCAGGACAGAGGGAAGGAGTCCTGGTGGCCGATGACTTGCACACAGCGTCAGCTCTCAACTGCCTCCTGGACTCACGTTCCTGTGCTCCAAGAGGGTCTTTATTCACTCTTGTTAGGGGTTCTGCAGAAAATACCAGTGAGGCATGCATGAGGGGTGTGTGAGCAGAGAGCTGTGTGTGAGACATTTATATGAGGCATGTGAGGTGTACAATAAGGCCTGTGTTGAATGCATCTGAGGCTGTGGGAGGTGTCTGAGACGTGAGGTATGTGTGAGCAGAGCTATGGGTGAGCAGTCAGGCTGCTGTGACTCTGGCCTTTGACGTCTGCAGGCTTGCAGGGGTGACCCTCAGTCTGAAGGTAGGTTCCCCTCGTCGCCAGGAGGAACCCCTTCTTCAGGGAACCCCAGTATTTCCTCTCAAAGCTGTCATGTAACTGGACAAAGTCCCCTCACATTGGAGAATAATCATCTCCTCTAAAACCCAGCTCACAATGACCTCGAGGCTGGTGCTTCCCAAGGGGGGAGCACCCTCAGGAGGGGTGCAGGTGGGACACAGAGGGTGACAAAGCCCTGGTGAAGTTGGCCACTGTGTGTTTGCCTTTTTTTGTTGTTGTTTTATTTTTGTTTTGGGGCCACACCCGGCAGCACTCAGGGGTTACTCTCTGCTCAGAAATTGCTCCTAGTAGGCATGGGGGACCATATGGGGTGCTGGGATTCGAACCACCATTGGTCCTGGGTCAGCAAGGCAAACGCCCTACCGCTGTGCTATCTCTCCAGCTTGTGTTTGCATCTTTGATTCAGGTGTTGCGACTTGTGTTAAGCCACAGCAAGCCAAGCATGAGCCGCTAGAACACTGGACCTGCATGTCAGAGGTGGGTTTGAGGTTTCTTCTTTTAAAGAGAACAATGCCGGAGAGCGAATCTCAGACATTTTCTTGATGTGAACGAGGATGTAGCTTTTCCCTGCATCCACAGGCACATAGATGCTCCGTGGCTGGACCCACATGGCCCCCTAACTTGGACACGGATCCACTGCCCAGGCCCCCTGGGGAAGGGGACTCATTAGAGGCGACTCCAGCCTAGCAGGAGACAAGTTGCCAACACAGGCTCAGGGTTCCCAAGTAGATGGGGTCCCCACCTCATCTACCCTAGTGAGATCCAGTCCTGGCTGATTTATTCTGTCTGCAGTGGTGGGACCCGTGGCCACACTGGTTATATCCTCCCAGTGCTTCTCATGCCACTGTCTCCACACAGAGTCCTATGAGGAACTATGCCACAACCAACCCCAGCCATCTGGAGGGAGATCATTTGTGGCAACAAACTCTATTAGCACAACTAAGGGCAGGCCCCTGGGACTCTGAGCTCCTAGCTAAGGAACCAGACCTCAGCCTCACTCCAGACCCATCCCCAGCACCTGGGCCTCAGCCTGGTCCCAGGCATGTCACCTCTGCATGCTGGAGAGGGGAGTCAGGCCTCATCTGCCCACAGGTGCCCCACGGAGGAAGCACATTTGGAATTTAGTTCTGCATCCAGCCAATGGCTTGATTAAAGATGAGAGACCAGAGGGAGGGTTCAGAATCATAGATTCATGGTGACTCACAAAGTTTCAACAAAGGTGCCAAGACAATGCAAAGGGGGTGTGCTCTGGAGGGGGATGGTGGGCAGGCGTGTGTGAGTACTCAACAAATGGTGTGGGGACGTAAATATCACAGATTTAACTTGAAATGAATCATAGACCTAAATAAAGGCTGGGAGGAAAATGCAGAGGTACATCGCCATGATTTGAGGTTAAGCATAATTTCTTAGGAATAGCACTAAACTCCAGGTCAAAAAAAAAAGAGGGTGATCTGGAACCCATAAGAACCCTGTGACTCTCGCAGTGGGCCACTGTCAGCCGAGAGAGAGGACTGCCAGGAGGATGACTGAGAGTATTTATTGTGATAAACTATTATTTTGGAAAAAACATAGGTCAGGACCTATCCCCTTTCTTGAGGAACCTGGTGGCACAACTGAGAGACAGGAAGGAGGCTGGTGGGGTGGGGCAGGGTGAGAATTAAACAGGACCAAAACACAGTCTGGTAAAATGAGAATCCTGGGTGTCTGCAGGCATGAAGACGAACTGGTGCCACTGAACCTGGCCTCTAAAAATGGTCCAAGCGGTAAACTTGGTGTCATCCACCTTTTTATGGTTACAAGAAAAATAAGGAAAAGAAAACTCTTGTGCTTCCAGTAATACCATCAAAAAGTTCAGCATAGAGCTGAGAGATAGTACAGCGGTAGGGCATTAAACATGTACCATGCTATAAACATGTGCCATGTCATACACAAGGTATGGTGTCACATTATAAATGTACAGTGTCGTGCACTAAAAATGTACCATGTCATATACTAGATGTGCCTTATCATATACCACACATGTGCTGTGTCACACTAGAAATGTAGGGTATTGTGTACTAAACATGTTATACACTAGACATATGCCACATCATACACTAGATTGTGCCATGTCATATACTAGATGCGTGCTGTGTCACACAAGAAATGTACCAAGCCATATACTACACATGAACCATATCAAATACTAGACACATATCATATCATACACTAAACGTACCATGTCATACACTAGATTGTACTATGTCACACTAGAAATACATAAATTCATATACTAGAATTGTGTCATGTCATACACTAGAATGTACCATGTAGTAAGTTTTTGCTGTGCCATGTAGTAGATGTACCATGCTGTGTCATGCACTGGACATGTGCCATGTCATATGCTAGATGTGTGCCATATTGTACACAAGTTCCCCAAATGTACAAGTTACCGATAGGCCCAAGAGCTGCTGATGGACAACAATGCGGTAAGTTCAGGGCACAGAGCTTGCTCCAGTGAGAGGCCCCAGTTCCACTCCAGAACCCCTGAAGCCATGCCATGTGTATCCCATGGACTGCCCTCTATGGGTAAAAATCAGTGAGGCTCCACATGACAAGCACAGCTATGCCTATGAACACTGAAAGAAGGGAAACAGGCAAGAATCCTGGCAGGACCTGGTCCCATGTCTGAGTGTCTCGACCATGTGCCTGGAGAAATGAGGCCAGTGACAACCCACAGAAACTAGAGAAGCTATAGCAGGGGATGGACCTATGGAAATTCCATCAGTGGATGGACCTACGGAAGTTCCAACAGTGGATGGAGCTACAGCAACTCCATGAGGGTTGGACCTATGAAAATCCCACTAGTGGTTGAACCTACAGACACTCCATCAAGGTTGGGCCTACAGAAACTCAGGGTTGAACCTATGGAAACTATCAGGGTTGGATCAATGGAAACTGAATCAGGTTTAGATGTATGGAAACTTCATCTGGGTTGGACCTACGGAAACTATCAGGGTTGGACCTACAGAAACACAATTGGTGATTGAACCTATGGAAACTCATTGGTGGAACTCCGAGCTTAGGGGACCGAGTGTTGACAGAGGCAATCCAACCCTGACCAACCCCATCTCCCAACACCAGGCATGGATTCCAGGCATGGGGGGGGAGGGGGCGGGATGCAAGGGAAAGAACAAGGTTGAGAGTTCCAAGGTCATGAAGCACCAGTAACACCTGCCACCTGGTGTCTAGGTGCATGTGTACTAACCTGTCAGAGGGACCCCAAGGCTCTGCACTCCTCATTTGTGTACAGCAACTGTCTGGGCCTCACTGTCTAGAAGAGCCCCATTTCTTCTACACACACTGAGAAACTGACATTTGCTCAGAGATTCGTGAGGATGAGGCAAGCTGGCAGGTCTCCGGACGTGGCACTGAGGTCCCGTCACTGTGCTCCAGCCCTTTTTAGGGTGCAATAGGGGCCCAACAAGAATCCTGCCATAGGGGTTTCCCCACACGACTGCCAGGCAGCCATCTTATTTATTTCATCAGATCATTTAGATTTGGGAACACACCTGGCAGTGCTCAGGCGCCACCCCTACAGAGCTCGAAGGACTGACTCTGTGGTGAGGTGCCGGGGCTGGAATTGGGGAGGCTGCATGCAAGGCCAGCACCTTCCTCTGTGCTCCCTCTGCAGACCCAGGAAGCTGCTTTGATGTCAGTTTGGCAGGAGAAAAGGCTTCAACCCTTCATTCCGGTGCTCAGAGCTGCCAGCAGGGGAGAGCAGGGCAGTTTCCCTTCCAGCCTCCCCATGCCCCAGGACCCATTGCAAAGCACCAGTGATTCCTTCAAGATGACATTTGCTTCCTCACGCAGTCCCGGGGGCCTGCCCCCCTCTGTCTACCTCTGTGCCGTTGTTCTGTGTCATTACAGTGGGTGAGCGCCAGCCGCTGCTCATAACCGCGGTTATATCCTGCTCGTGAGGGGACGCTTCGCTTCTTATTGCTTTTCTCCCCCAATATAGCTCCTTCCCCAGCTGTTCCAACTGGTGCCGGAAGATTGTTCAGGAAGGCAGCACTTCAGCGTCCTGAGCTTCCTTTCTTGTTTGCTAGAATGAGGCCTGTGAATTAGCCCCAATTTCTGTGATTCTTCCAAGCAGGAGGTGTTGCTCTGAACACCCTCTGTCTGTGGCACATTCTAAACCAGACCATGGCCCTTCTCTGGGCATCCTAAGCTACTAGAGGGGCTGCCTCCTTTATTAAAATGCATATTTAAAGATGCATCTAAAAGCATATTCCAGGCTAGAGAAATAGTACATACAGCAGGTAGGGTGTGTGGCCTGCCTGAGTTCCATCTCTGACACCCCACGGGGTCCCCTGAATGCTGAGGAGTCAGCCCTGAGCACTGCTAGATGTGTTCTCCACCCCTGCCAAAAAAATAAAATGTTTGTTTCTTTGTACCGTATGTCATTCAATCAGATGTTTTCTGGAGAACCAGGAGAAAACTAAAATGTTTTATTCGTTTCTTTTGTTCTGGATTTCTGTTTGAGTTGGCTGAAACTGGGATAGTTTTCTGTCTAAAACAGAAATGTGTGGAACTAGAAACTGCACTTTTAGTTCCGTAGTGCTAAGCGAAGATGACCAGGTATCTCAGGCTTGAGACTTCTAAGATCATTAGATAAAGGAACATTTTCTCTCTGTCTTAACTTTGTGCACAGTTTCTTCTTTGTAAGAAAGCAGGGAAGGTTCAAGTAAATCTTTTTTTTTTCTTTTTGATTTTTTCGATCACACCCGTTTGATGCTCAGGGGTTACTCCTGGCTAAGTGCTCAGAAATTGCCCCTGGCTTGGGAGGACCATATGGGACACCTGGGGATCGAACCGCGGTCCTGCGGTCCTTCCTTGGCTAGCGCTTGCAAGGCAGACACCTTACCTCTAGCGCCACCTCACCGGCCTTGGTTCAAGTAAATCTTTGTTGTTGTTGTTGTTGTTGTTGTTGTTGTTTTTTGGGGGGGCCACACCCGGTGGTGCTCAGGGGTCACTCCTGGCTGTCTGCTTAGAAATCGCTCCTGCCACGAAACATCCAGGCTGGTCTATAACATCACCTGGAAGCAATCCTCTACCACGGAAGACCTACACTGCTCAGACTTCGACCTGCTCAAAAGAGACTTCCCTTAACACTGAGAAGACTTAACAACAACAACAACCTGCTTACAGGACAGGGCTCCCTGCATTGCCCTTTGATTGTGAGGTGAAAGGAGAGGATGCTCCACGTCCTGACTTCAATGTAAGATATGCAGATTCCAGGATCTTTAATACAGAAACATGATACCAACAACAGAGACTGTGTGAAAAATAAAAGTGTGTTGGCACTACAGACAATGTATTGGATTGGACGATCTAGCTTGCTTGGAGCCTAGACTTGGTCTTGTGCCAGGAAACTTCAGGGGTCTGGTCTCTTTGTACTTAGGCCAAAGTTATTTCTTTCCATGTCCCTCATATTTTGGTGGGCCTATGCAAACAACAATTGCCACTCTAACACCATTTTTACTGTGCTCCTTTGACTCTAATCCTTAAAAAGAACTCACTTAAAATTTGAGGTTAACTTAAGCTAATATGCATGTATATGGAAATGTAAGAAAATACTATGCCTGTAATGTTTAAGGAGTTACATAAGTTTTATGGCTTTAGATTGCCTTGTGTACTGTTAAGAAATATTATAATGTGTTACAATCTGGGGACTTGAGGGACAAAGTAATTGTACATGGATTCTGTCTTATTTATCTTAATGTTCTTTGGCTGAAATTTCAAAGTTAAGATATCAGCAAGGGGACTTCTGAGAATTATGTTATGGGTGATTGTCCTTCCACTGTAACTTTACCTTGTCCTCTTACTTTGCACCCTTGTTCTCATAATTAAAAATAAAAATTAAAAAAAAAAAAAGAAAGAAAGAAAATCAAGAGGTTAAAAAAAAAAAAAAAAAAAGAAATCGCTCCTGACAGGCACGGAGGGCCATATGGGACACCGGGATTTGAACCAGCCACCTTTGGTCCTGGATCGACTGCTTGCAAGGCAAACGCCGCTGTGCTATCTCTCCGGGCCCTGGTTCAAGTAAATCTTGAGCTAACTAACATGTTTAACAGTTCTCCAGAGATCAAGAAAGAGAAAACCCTAGTCTCCAAACCAGCACGCGACAGTCATTCACATATGTGTAGTGCACTTGGTCTTTGTTGCACTGGTTCATCTCCTGCTTTGTGCAGTGACACTCCTGAAGGTCTGTGACCTAATCCTGTCCCCCTCTTGCAACACCGTCCTCACCAGCATCCTTGTTCCCACATTCCAAAGTCAGGGTGCCCTGTGGGTTAAATGTCAGGCAGCAGCTGAAGGTGACGTCACTGTTCCACTAATGGCACCAGGTCCGGTCACTGGGAAGATGAGGCTGTTGGTGCAGCGGGAAGAATGAAACTGCCCAGGAAAGGTTGGTTCTAGGGCCTGCAGGGAAGTTCTGGTCTGCCTAGACTGGGCTGAGCCAGCTGGATGGGCCTCGGGGAGGGTTACAGCCCAGCTCTCTCCACCCTCTAAAAGTCCAACTTGGGGTGATGAACTGATGGTCGCCTGCTGATATGACTCTGTCACTCCAAGTGGTGACTTCCCAGAAGAGGAATGAGGATGGCTAAGAGCAGGGAGGGTGCTGGGGCGAGGAGGAGCCCCGTCAGGCTGAGCTTCCTCTCCAAAACTCATCACAGAGGAAATCTGGGTTCTCAGAAAGCGCGTTGAGGATAAGCCGTGTTCATAAAAGGGCGGCCTGTTCCTGATCCACAGCTAGAGCGCTTGCTAGAATATCTGTCTGCCCAGGTTCCCCCAGATTACCTGAAGGGGGTTCAGACTTTTCCTGCAGGCACAGCGCCTTCCATCACGCATGACCCCTCCCATCGTACATGGAGCATTCCCATGACACATAGTGCCTTTCCTTCATACATGATAGCTTTCATCATACATGCAGCCTCACTTTATACATGACACCTCCCACCAGGCTGTGGGGGGGGCACCTTGCTCAGACTCTGGCCCGACTGTGCTGTTATGTTCCGGCAGTGTCTGAGGGGTTGACACAGAATAAGGCCCTCCTTCCCACTGCAGGGTCCTCCTCCTCCTCCTAAGTACCCCTTGTTGCTCCCAGGGCAGCCTGACCAGCTCCCTTCTGGCATGCCAGGGGACAGATGTGAAGTGTCCTGCTGCAGGGAGAGTCCCCTCAGGCTCTGGGACTGAGACAGTGAGGCCCTACCTGCCCCAGAACCCGCTTCCCAAATGCCTCAAGCCAGAGACAAGCCAGTCCTGTCCCCATACTTTATGCGTGCATGGCTGCCATGGTGCAGGGAACATGGGGGGGGGGGGGTTGATGTGTGGCCAGCAGCTCATGAACCCTGGTAAGGGGCACCATTGGATGTTGCCCTACTGCTTTTATGAGTGGGCCATGTGCAGCACTGCCAGGGCCACATCCCCTGGCTCTGAGTGGGGACAAGCACAGAGGTCCAGAACAAAACCCCAGTCTGAGGGGCTGTGTTGGGAAAAGCCGAGGGTCAAAGGGCACCCATGACATTTGTTGGGAAGGGCACGGGGACACCCGGAGAAGATAGGCAGAGAGTGGGTAACACCTCAAAATTGCAAATGGAAAACCGAGGGCACCTCAAATGCCACTGATAGCCTCTCCTTTCAGTTTCTCCTGAGCCCCCACAGCACGCAATATGCTAAGGGGTTTGAACCTAGAGCACTCCCACTTCCCTTCCCTGTGTCTTCTACTCCTTCCACACTTGTCTCAGGGCTGCCCCACTCTCGGGTCCCCACAGTCCTGCATGCCGGTGGGGACAAATATCTACAGCTTTGCTTGAATGACATGTTCATCCTTTGTGTTTGGGCCACACCCTGCGGCAGGGCCAGAATCTAGCCCCCTCTGGAGCACCTGGAATGTCTCGTCTAAATGATCCATGACTGAGGCATGCATTGGTTTGGACTTTCTAAAAATAGATTTCCAGGAATAATTATTTTGTTCCAATTCTTTGCCCTGATGGATTTATTAAGAAATAAAAGACGGGCCCGGAGAGATAGCACAGCGGCGTTTGCCTTGCAAGCAGCTGATCCTGGACCAAAGGTGGTTGGTTCGAATCCCAGTGTCCCATATGGTCCCCCATGCCTGCCAGGAGCTATTTCTGAGCAGACAGCCGAAGGAAGAAGAAAAGAAAAGAAAAGAAATAAAAGACAAAAAATTAAAAAAGAAATAAAAGACAGGGGCTGGAGAGATTGCATGGAGGTAGGGCATTTGCCTTGCATGCAGAAGGACTGTAGTTTGAATCCCGGCATCCCACGTGGTCCCCCGAGCCTGCCAGGAGCGATTTCTGAGCATAGAGCCAGGAGTGGCCCCTGAGCACTGTAGGGTGTGACCCAAAAGCCAAAAAAAAAAAAAAGAAAAGAAGAAGAAGGAGGAGGAGGAGGAGGAGGGGAGGAGGAGGAGGGAGGAAAGAAAGAAAGAAAAAAAGAAATAGAAAAGACAGGGCCACAGTGATAACAGTGAACAGTGGTAGGTAGGGATTTGCCTTGCATGCTGCCAATCCGGGAAGGACCCAGCTTTGATTCCAAGCATCCCATGTGGTCCCTTGAGCCTGCTAGGAGCAATTTCTGAGCTCAGAGACAGAAGTAACCCCTGAGTGCAGCCGGGTGTGGCCCCAAAGTGAAAAACAAACAGAAGAAATAAAAGACAAAGATCTCAAAGCGGCCCTGATGTTGGGGGTCTGAGCAGGAGGATCTGTGGAAGGAGTGTGGTTCAGCCCTAGGCCCTTGCAGCCCAGCCCACCCCCCAGACCCCAACTCTGCAGACCAGCCACCCTGTGGGGCTCTCTCTGAGGAGCTGGAGTTGGTGGCTATGTGTCACGTGGACCCCAAGAGGGACCTGCCCTTGGAACCTCAGGGGTAGAGAAGTTGGGGACTCTGCATCTCCCTGGGTCAGCTTCACCCCTGCTCTATCCCCCCATAGGACAAGCTTGTGGCCACTGGGAGAACTTGGAGACTTGGGTTCCACCGAGGCCTGGAGCCTGCATTCGAGTGGGGGAGGGGCATATCTGGCGTCAGTTAGCCCCTCTGTGCACCAAGATTGGAGGCTCCCCCCACCCAGAGCAGCCAATTCTTCCAGCCCTGGCTCAGGAAGGGCCTTAGTAAGCATTTAAGAAGCAAATTATACTAATTTTGCTTATCCCCGAAGTGTGAAACGTTTGAAGATGGTGCCAAGTGAACGATCATGCATCATTCTCGCTCCTCTGCCTTTTTTTGCTTTAAGTTTGTTCATTCTTCCAGCTGCTCCGGGGCACAGTGGGGACCCAAGTGGGCTGTTGGAGCTTCACCTGCAGGCCTGACTCCCACTGACTGCTGGGCCAGAGGGACACTCCAAGGCCTGCACTGAGGGTTTCAGAGCCCAGACCTGGCTCGTGTCACGAGTGACACAGAAGTGAGCTGCAACTGTGTCTCCCAGGGAACCTGGGAAGCCGTCACTGAGGAGACAGTGTCACCTCAGGAGCAGATTGGAGGGTTGATCAAGCCTAGAAGGAAAATTCAGATGGTTCCTCAAATACCATCAGCTACTGACCCAGGGACAGGGAAGAGCATGGTCCAGGTGATCTGAAGGGTCATGTTCTCTAGAGATTGGTTGAGGTTTGATTCCCACTGAATTCCCAGACAGAAAGGCAGCTCCCATTCCCCTGTTCGATTGGGACAGGGGGAACAGTTCCAGTTGCAGAGATCCACAGGAAATAATTCACACAGTGAAGAAGTACAAGAATGGATTCAGGGGCCCGGAGAGATAGCATGGAGGTAAGGTGTTTGCCTTTCATGCAGGAGGTCATCAGTTCGAATCCCGGTGTCCCATATGGTCCCCCGTGCCTGCCAGGAGCAATTTCTGAGCATGGAGCCAGGAATAACCCCTGAGCGCTGCCGGGTGTGACCCAAAAACCACAAAAAAAAAAAAAAAAAAAAAAAGAATGGATTCAGAAATCCAGTCTCAAGCAAGGAATTCAAAGCACCCAAGCTTTCAGTTCCTTAGATAGAGAGCAGCAGCCCAGTGGAAGAAGACAGAAGAATCAGCTCCTGCCTTCCTCAGATCCCTGCTTTTTTTTTTTTTTTTTTTGGCCACACCCGTTTGACGCTCAGGGGTTACTCCTGGCTAAGTGCTCAGAAATTGCCCCTGGCTTGGAGGGACCATATGGGACGCTGGGGATCAAACCACGGTCCTTCCTTGGCTAGCGCTTGCAGGGCAGACATCTTACCTCTAGCGCTACCTCTGGCCCCAGATCCCTGCTTTTAATGACAAAAATCAGGTCCCACCTGATTTTAGGGTGGGAGAAAACTACCAAGTAAGGGATAATCCAATATACTGTCACCAGATCACACCCTAGGGTGGAGTATAATTATTGGTTACGGTAGGATCAGTAACCCTAATCAGTAAAACCAACTAATCCCCAACTTTTGGGAGCCCTGCTGGACTTCAGGGACCTTGGCTGGACTTGAGGACTCTGGTTGGACTTTGGGGGTCCCCTGCTGGAACTTCAGGGGCTCTGACTGTAGTGTGAGCTCATTACTCAAGTATGTAAGTTCCTCCCCCAACTCCTTGGTATTCTGGGAGTTTATGTTTTTTTGTTTGGAGGTCATACCTAGTGGCACTCAGGGATCACTTCTGGTTCTGTGCTCAGGGATTACTCCTGGCTTAGTGCTCAAGGATCACTCCAGGAAGGGTGTGGGGGGATCATTAGGGGCCGATAGGGTCATGGGTTTTGTGTGGGGTGAAGGACTGCATTTTAGCCTGAGATCTCAGAATGAATGATTTGCAGGCCAGTGGGTCCTGCAAGAAGTACCTCTGAGATACATTTGGGTGTGGTGATCTTGTGTCTTGACCCATGATGACCGGAAGAGCCCTGGACACTGACCAGAGCCATCAGAGCTTGGGGTCACGCGGTGGGGGCTGCATGGAGCTGGGCACGTGCGGCTCCTCCACCCACAGAAGTGCTGAGAGTCACTGGGAGTGACCCCAGAGACAGCAAGAGCAACAGAAGGGAGGCCGTGGAATGTTCACGAACAAACAGGTCTCCTGCCCTCCCTCTGCCGGCTTCCTTGGGCCATAGCGAGTTCATCTGTCACGACTTGGCAGCGGGGGTCAGCCCAATCCCTGAGCCACAAACACCCCTCCTGAATGTCACTGGGCAGTGGCCAGTCCAACCTGGCACGGGAGAGAAGGGAGAGTGACTCAGAGCAGCTTTTGCCCTGGCTGAGAGCTGCCATGCAAGTGTCAGCTCAGAGAAGATCCCAGGACCTCCTGGGCAGGGGCCGGGGCCTCCCAGGGATTTCTCCCAGGGTCTCTCCCAGGGTATCTCATGGGAATTCTCATGGGGGTCACTTGTGGGTTTTTTTGTGGGCACCTCTCAAGGAATCTCACAATATTACAAAATCTCTCATAGGGTCTCTCAGGATCTCTGGCAGGGTCTCTCACAACATCTCTCACAAAAGCTCTCAGAGTCTCTCACAGGATCTCTCACAGGGTCTCTCGTAATATCTCACAGGATATCTGTCAGAGTTTCGTGCAGGATCTCTCATAGAATCTCTGGCAGGGTCTCTTGTAGGGTCTCTTACAATATCTCTCACAAAATCTCTCACAGAGTCTCACAGGGTCTCTCATAGGGTCTTGCAGGATCTCTCAGAGTCTCTTATAGGGTCTCTCACAGGGTCAAATACAGGATCTTACACAGGATCTCTCGAAGGGTCCCTCACAGGGTCTCTTGCAGGGTCTCTTGCAGGGTCCCAGTGCTGTTCATGCATGAGAACCAGGACAGCCCCAGTGCTTGGCAGGGCACAGCACAGTTGGGCTTTGCCCCTGCTGACTGCTGGTAGCCTGCTCCTCTTTCTGCCCTGTGAGCCCCAGTTAGGCTATACTGTGGGAACACAGAATATGGTGGCATCCACATCTCCCCAAGTTGTGCAGGCTTCCTGGGATCATGTAGTAGAGGAGAGAGGGGAGGAGAGGAGGAGGAGGAAGTAGAAGAGAAAGAGGAGGAGGAGGAAGAGGCAAGGACTGCTCAGTGGCCACTGCAACTCCAGCACTCTGGAGGGTGATCAGGGATTGGGAGGAGGGAGTCCTTCTCCCTCAGGACCCTTGGAAAGGTGGCAGGAAACCAGTGAGCCCCCCCCACCAGTGCTCAGACCAAATGCTTTCCCCTGGGGAGGTTTTAAGCAAGAGATGAAAGACCACAGGCCATCACACCTGTGTCCGTGGGTCAAGTCATTATGTGACCCAACCAGCTCACCCAAAGAAGGTCCTTGACCTCAACATTGATGACAGAGGCAGCATTGCTATGGGGGACTGTCCCCAAGTTCAGCAGCCCCACCCTGTATGGTTGGTTGTGTCTCTCTTCCTGTGTGGTCCAGTAGCCCCTGTGTGCCACTGTTTTTGAGTGTGAGTTTGTGTGTGTGTGTGTGTGTGTGTGTGTGTGTGTGGGTTTGTGAGTGTGAGCACACAAAAGTGTCAGTGGAGGTGAAAGAGCCTGAGAACGTGGTGCTGGGACTATCTGGAAAGTGGGCACCTGGGTTTGGCTGGGCTGCTTATGGCTCAGAAAGTGGACGCTGGGGGCTGGCACAACACTACAGAGGGAAGGAAGTTTGCCTTGCCTTGCCTTGTGGGTTCAATCCCAGGCATCCCCTAGGGCCCCCAAACCTGTTACTAGTGATCCCTGAGCACAGAGTCACGTGTATCCCCGCCCCAAATACCAATAAACCAGAATGTGAGCATGATGTCCAAGTGGGTCAGGAATGGAGAGGACATGAGCCTGCGCGTGTACTCGTGGACATAGACATGAACATGAATGTGGACGTGGGCCTAGACATGAAGTGGACATTGGCCAAGGTGTACATGTGGATGTGGGCTTGGATGTGGCCTAGACATGGATGTGGGCCTGGATGTGGCCATGCCATGGTGACCCCAGAGGTGGACCTATTCCTGTGCCCTGCAGAGCCCGGGGGACACTCAGGCAGAGGAAGCAGACAGCAGCCCTTTCCCTTCCTGGGGACACTGCCTGTTCCCATGACACTGCAGACCGGAGCTGGCCAGGGACCTACCCTGGACCTGTTGGGCACCACCTCACTGATCTGCAGCTCTGGGCAGGCCCTCGAAGAGGGGGCTGTGGCAGCTCCAGGTGTGAAGGATTGTGTTTGCCCAGAGTGTAACGAACCGCTTGGCCTCTGAGTCCCTGCCTGCCCGAGGGGCACTGCACGGGCCTGCCTGAGCGGTTAGATGGTCTCCGCTCCATTTTTCACAGGACAGCCCACGGGATGGGAGCAGGTGTGATGAGGCAAGGTCTGACGGTCACTACTGACAACCCTTGGGCAGCTGTGCCTGACCCTGGAGTCCTGGCAGGCACTGAAGTGCCCAGAACAGAGCAGCTGCCAGTCCCAGGCCTGGACCAGTGGCTGCCTGGAGCTGCCAGTGCTGGACCTCAGGACCCTTCCCTGCACTCCAGGGCCTAGAGCTCCTGCATTCCTCCTGCACCCTGAACCTGGTTCTCTCTTGCTCGCCCACTGTCAGGGTCCTAAAGGACCATCTTCCCAGTCACAGGCAGTGTAGCCACCAGCTGTCCCTGCAGACACGGTAGGCCATGGGGATGGGGAAGGGACCATGGGTTCATTGTCAGGGGTCAGTCTGTCCAGGGCCAGATTCTAGCTCTCTCTCTCTCTCTCTCTCTCTCTCTCTCTCTCTCTCTCTCTCTCTCTCTCTCTCTCTCTCTCTCTCTCTCTCTCTCCATATTGTCTCTGTCTTTCTCCAACTGTCTCTCTCTGTCTCTGGTCTTTGTCTTTCTGTCTCTGTCTCTCTCTGTCTTTGTCTCTGTCTCTGTCTCTCTGTCTCTGTCTCTCTCTGTCTCTCTGTCTCTGTCTCTGTCTGTCCTGTCTGTCTGTCTGTCTGTCTGTCTGTCTCTCTCTCTCTCTCTCTCTCTCTCCTCTTCTCTCTCTCCTCTCTCTCTCTCTCTCTCTCTCTCTCTCCCTCTGTATCTCCCAAGTCTGTCCCCCCCTTGGTCTACCCCATGCCCTCCCACTTGTCTCCTTTCAGCCCCAGTTGTCCTTTGAGCTGGGGATGCGGAAGGCTGAGCAGAGCCAGGGCTGGGCAGCTTCAGGGCAGACAAACCCCGAGGCCCAAAGACCCTGCAGTGACCCTGCAGACAACCTGAATGAGGGCTCGGCAGGGAGGTGGGAGCCCCACCACCACCACGACTACGCATCAGCCCCAGGCTAAAGGCCCTCTGAGCCCGAGAGGGGTACTGGGCTGCAGCTCAGAATCAACTAAAATACTGGCTGTTAGCACTAGCTAACATGGGCTGCCACCGAGATCAGATCAAACAGCAAATTACAGGCAGGAGCAGGGAAGGGGGAGAGCTCCTCAGAGACCCCGCGCCACCGCGCCTGGGAAGGGGCTTCCAGCTTAGCCTGCTTTGTGCCGCACGCAAGTCCGGGTTCCCCGCGAGCGCGGCGCTGCGTCTCGGGGCTCCCACCCATAAGCTGGCGCAGTTACGGGGCCTGCGCGGTGGGGCCAGGCCTGAGCTGCGACCGCGTGAGGGTCTCTCCAAGGCGCCCCGCGGGGAGGGGAGGTGGATGACGCTGCTCCAGGGAGGGGACGTGCCCGCAACTGGACCCGACTCCTGGGTGCGTGGCCGGCGCGCGTCCCTCTTCGCCCCAGCGCGGACCAGGGTCTCCGCGTGCAGGGCGTCCTAGGACCCTCCTTCCAGCCGAGTCTCCCCGCCTTAAACAGACGCGGATTCAGCTCAGGGCGTCCCAGGCGCGCCTAGGAGGCTCCGAAGAACCGTCAGGCAAAGGGCCAGGTGCGCGCAAGACCCGGGCCCGGGGATCATCCGTCCTCCCCCCACCCAGGCAGGCTCGAAGCATCTGGGGACCAGGACGCTTGTGATGCGGGGATCGCTCCCACATTCGGACACGAAAGGAAGGAGGCTGTGCCAGTCCTGACGCAGGACCCCCACGTCCCCACCGGGTGTCCACACAGAGCATCCGGCGCGCTCCGGGGTGTGGAGACCCTGGGCCACCCTGCGCTTCATCTCCATCCCAGGCTAATTCAGCAGAAAATCCGAGCTGGGGTCCACCCCATGGGCAGGTCTCCGAGCACCCCCTGTCCCGCGCCCCCCCTGCACCACCCCATCCCACCGCCCGTGTTTACTCTCTTCCAGAGCCAGTGCGTAAGGCCACGCGGGGCCTATAAATAGTCGGGCAGCAGCTCGGGCGGTCGATGGAGCCTCGTCTCCTCGCCCTTTCAGCTGCGCCGCCTTATCAATTATGAACGACTCCTCAGTCCCTTCAGGGGACCGCAGTCCCCCGTGCGCCTTAATGGCGGTTCCTTCTCCAGCCGTGGCCGCGGGATGACAAGCGGCCAAGGCGCGCGGGACCAGATCCCAGGCGCGTCCTTCCTGCGAGCCTCCCCAGATGGTGTCTGCTTCGGAGAGAATTTCCTCTTTGTCTTCTTCTAGCCCAACAGACTGGGGGAAACTGGCGGAGGACGCGGCACAGGTGAGTTGGCACCTGTCAGCGGCCCCTTCCCAAGGACCCCAGGTCCCAGGCCCAGCCAGGACAGCAGGCCAGGCGTGAGGGTGGGCGTGGAGGGCTCATAAATAGACACGACATTCCGTTTCAAACAATAACTTTTATTTTATACGTCTCTATACTTTGTAGCAAATCTTTTATTATTATTATTTTTTGCTGAATTTAATTTATAATAAACTGTTTAAATTACATCTCTCTTTGTTTTTATTTTATTTAAAATCAAGGCTCTTTTATGTCAAAATCTTTTCTTTTTTTAACTATATTTTAGATGAACGTTTGACATCCCCCCCTGCGATCTATCCCGATGGAGATCAGGTATTACTGGATGGGTGACGGATAACAGAAGAGGCCCGCAAAGACAGTGGGTGGACTGGCGAGGGAGATGCGTCCCAGGGCAGGCGGTCCGCAGGAGGGAGCCCGCAGCCTGCTGGGGGGGTGGGCCTTCACCTATACTAAACCAGGTTCCCTCCACCCTTTTCCTCTTTCCATCCCACTCGGCCACACGAAGGGTGTTCTCGAGGAGACGCGGACGTGGCTAGTGGCGATGATGGAAACAAGGTGGCATGGCAGAAAGCCGCTCGCCTTGGGCACAGAGCGCCCGGGGCCATGGCTGGGCTGCGGGGTCCCTGCCCCGGGCCTGCCCGTCGCCACCGCCCATCCTGGCAGCAGGTCCCATCCACATGGCGACTAGAGGTGGCCCAGGGCCGTTCCTGAGATTCTTTTGCCAAAATCATCAAATAATAACCAAAAATAAATCAGACAGAACGGAAAGTCGGAAACCAATGGGGCGGGTCTCTGCTCTGCGGCAGGGCAGGGCGCGTTTTGGTGTGGAACGAACTAAAGCTGAGTGAGGCTGGGCCGGCCGGCGGGGTGGGTACCCCGGCGCGCGGGCGGTGGTCGGAGGAAATGGCACAGGGGACCCGGCTTCCCGCAGCCCCTACGCGCTGCGCCCCGAGCATCGTCGCAAGGGACCGCCGCGTCCCCGGGAGCGCGGGGCCTGTCCTGGGCGTTCCGGGAGGGTGAGTGATGGGTGGGCGCGGGGGGGCGCGCTCAGAGGAGCCGGGCGGCCAGTGCTGCCGAGAGCGCGCGGCCAGGAGCACCGCGGGTGCGGGGCGCAGGACGGCGGCGGCCGCGCTGCTGCCACTGCACAGCTGGAACATGCTGCCTTGGAAGTTGAGATTTTTGGATTCTTTTCTCAGTTTATCCCACAAATCTTTGGCCCCATCCTGGCAATCCGTCAGGGCAGTGACCGTGCAGCTGTGGAAATCCTCCCAGTACCTGGCGAGGGGACAGAGAAAGAAGAGAGGCGGGTTCAGGATGGGGAGGGCATCTCTCCGGAGCGCCCCGGGGACACCCATCCAGCCCAGAGCCCACCCTGGCCCCGGGATCTGCGCGCTCGTTGGGGACCCGGCGTGCTGTGCTTCAAGCTGAGAGCTGCAGGCGCTGCCTCTGTTCCCCAAGTTCCAGGCACCGGGTCCCTCTTCCCTCCGTCTCCCAGCAGCAGCAGCAGCAGCAGCCCGGCTTCCCCCTCTCCCTCTTCTGCCCAAGGGCCTCCCTCCCTTCCTCCTCCCCGCAGCAGCCTCTCAGCCTCCCTCTCTCCCTCTTCGGCTCCCGAGGCTGCTCAGAGAGACGTCTCAGGTGTGCGGGGCGGTGGGTTGGGGCGGTTGCACTCTCTCCTCGCCGCTCCTTTCTCTCAGGGCCTCGAGGCCTTCTCTCTAATCCTAGTCCTCCGGGGTGCAGTCCCCTCTCGACCCACCACGAAGCTCCCAGCTAGCTCCCCCAAATCCCTGCTGACGCGTTCTCCAGCCCCCGCTCTGCGCCCGGTGCGCCTCCACCCGCCCAGGCCCGGGCACGCCTCCCCGAGAACCTGATCCCGCCTGCCCCCCTTTCTTAATTGTTCCCCTTTCTTTTGAAAACCCAAAATAGACCCACAGACTAAAAATAGCCCCAACCCGTGATCCATTCCGGCTCCACCCAAGCGCAGGCCAGGCCTGCTGGCCGTCGCCTAGGGCGCGTTCCTGGGTACCACCCCGCGCGCCCCGTTCTGTCCGGCTCCTCCTCGCTCTGTCCGGCGGCCTGCAGCTCCTTCCCCACGGCTTCCCTTCCTGCCCAGCCCAGCGAGGAGGTCCAGGCCTGTGAATCCGCCCGGTCTGTCTCTTCTTCGTCTCCTGAGCCGGGTTGCCGCCGCCTTCCCGCCTCCTCCGTTTGGAATAAATAGCAAAATGCTGGGAGTGAGAGGACCAGGGCGGGCGGAGGGGCCTCAGGGCTGTTCACTCAGGCGGCTGGTGGGCAGAGGGTTGGTGAGCCCAGACCCTGCCGGGCCTTTGGCGGCCGAAACAATTCGCTAAAACCGTAGCGCCTTGGAATAAAGAACCCGCCCCACTGGGACACTGAGGCCGGCTGGGAGGTGGCTGGAGTATCTTATCTTCCCTCCCTCGCCTGTCCCAGGTGTCTGGGTGGGAAAAGGTGTGTGTGTGGGGGGGCTACTCAGGTTTTGGCTCTGTGCAAGGCTGGGTACCGTGGGGAAGGCAGGATTGTGAGGCCAAACATCCCGTTTGATCATTTAAACCTATAGACGGCCGACTCCCCCCTCCTGTGCACTGCAGGGTCACGGGTGTGTGTGTGTGTGTGTGTGTGTGTGTGTGTGTACACGCGTGTACATTCATGGTCATGTGCTGAATGACATCAAAGCCCCTCACACGCATGTGCACGCTGCAGGACTGGCTGCCTCCATTGCCCCCACCCCACCCCACCCCACTGCTCCTGGGCCCTAAGCTGGCATCAGGAGACTCACAGGAACTCGCGGGTTCTCACAGAGACTGAGGTGGTCGCTCTCTGTCTGGGAAGCTTGAGCCTCGGGACTCCTCAGCCTGGGCCCAAACAGCTGCCTCTTCCAGACAAAAGCAGCAAACCTTGCCTTTCAGAGCCCCCGAGTCAAAGGCTCTTGGGGTGGAGGGTAGAGCCCTGGGCTGGGGGACGCCCCCCCCCCCCCGACCACCCCATGAGGCCTGTGTTCCTGGCTGGAGCGGGGCGATACTCACATGCACGCGGTCTTGATGTTGGTCGAGTCGTCCAGGCCCTGCGGGTAGTTGGCCATGCTGTCCCCCAGCTTGAGCAGACAGTCGGAGAAGCCCTTGAACACCGCATCGCACTTGCCCGCGGCCCTCACGGCCTGCACCAGGGATGCTGCGGGCCGAGGAGGAGGGGATGGCTCAGTCGGCGGCAGAGTGGGGTTCGAGCGAGGGGGCGGGCTCCAGCCTGGCAGCCCTGGACCCCCCTCTCTATCTCTCTCGGGATCTTTTTCCGTCCAGACGCCCCCTTCTTCTCACCTCCCCCGTCCTTTCTTTCCCCTTCTCCTAGCTCCCTCCTCATTCCCAACACTTCCCCTGCAAGTCACGCTCCTCAAGGCAGCAGCTCCCATTCCGAGGGAAGGGAGGGGGTCTTGGGGCTGGGGGTGGTGCACTAACACCTTAGGTCTGGTGCCGAGGGAAAAGCGGGCCAGCAACCTGCCGGGTGGGGAGGAAACCAGGACTTGCTAATGGACAGATTCATTCAGCAATTTTAACCGACTCAGCTGCCCCCTGTGAAAGGCAGGGCTGGAGCTGAAACCCTCCGCCCTCTAGCCCCTTCTCCCCGCTCCCTGCAGACCAGCAGAGGCTGAGGTCCCGGTGGCTGGCCCGAAAACCAGCCAACCAGCTACAGCAGTGAAGAGACCTTTCTAGGTCTCAGCTCTGGACCGAGGGTCCGGTTCTGCTCTCTGGAGTCACAGGCCTGGGATCCCTTCGGAGGGACGTGGGGGATCCCAGGAGGGGAAGGGAGGAGGAGCGATGGGAGGTGGGGAGGATGGGAGAGATGGGGGGGGGGGGGGGCAGACTGCAGTGGCAGCAGGCTGGCCAGAACCAGCAGGGCTCAAGGGAGAGAAGCTGGACCCTGACTGTCTGACCTTCTCTCTGCACTCCAAGGACCAGGAGCTACCCAAAGCCCTGCGGTAGTGCCCAGAGCTCCAGGGGCCTGACCCAAAAATGCCAGAGGAAGAAGCAGCTTTTTGTTTTTGTTTTGTTTTGCTTTCAAACTGTAGGCTCCATATCAGGGACCCAGAGCACGGCTCTGTGGCGGTCCAGTGTCTCCAGGTGTGCATCCCTCCAGGGACCAGCCTCCAGCCTACAGGTCCCCACTCGCACAGGGGAAGGTGACTGGCCCTGCTGCAGCCTGGCCCCTCCTGCAGACTGCGGCGAAGGCTCCTGCGGCCCTGCGCCATCTAATCCAGAACGGGAAGTGCGGGGAAGGGACAAAGGTTCCCTGAACCTGCACCAGTCCCCGCCAGCCTGGCATGAAGGTGAGACCACACACAGGGTCCATGGCGGTGAAGCCCTGAGCCCTCACTGGACTTTATCTATGGCCATTGCCACAGAGGCAGAGGCAGCCCCGGCAGAGAGGGAGGAAAATGCATTCGCCCCCGCCCCACTCTTTACCCCAAAACTTGCATTAGGAAGGAAAGAAGGAAGGAAGCAAGCAACCCTTCAAAGGCACTGACAGTGTTTTTAAAAGGGAAATTAGGGCTGCAGAGAAGATGGGGCAGGAGGCAGGTCACGTTACCTTCTTAGGCAGAGCCCAGAAGCCCATACACAGCGCATGTGTGTGTGTGTGTGTGTGTGTGTGTGTGTAACTGTGTGTGTGTGCGCGCGCGTGCGTGTGTAAGCCCTGCACGTTTGGTCCTGGCAGCTGCAGTTCCACAGCCCCTCCAGACACTGGCTCATAAGGATGGCAAGTCAGAGCCTCAGTGCCCCCAGATTCTCCACCCAGGGTGCACCTTCAGGCTGGTGCTGTCCTGCCCTCCCTCCATTCATCTGTCCAACCTCTCATTCACTCCCAACTCCTCTGCGTCCATCCACCACCCTCTCCACCTTCTGTTCCCTCCCCCCCTTTCCTTGCCAAATGTCAATGATTTGGGACCGAGGCCAGCTATGAATTAATAAAGACCCATTCGGGTGCAGGAACGTTCAGGGGCAAAGCCACTCCTTTCAACGCCACAGGACACACAGGGCCACCAGGAAGGGTTGCCCACGCTTCCCCCCACAGGCTTGACCCCTCCGAAGTCAGGGTCCCCCTCACAGAAACCAGATCCTTAATTTTTCTCCAATTAAGTATTTATATTTAAAGAAACCGTTGTCTCCTGTCCTGGACACATTTGCAGGCTGGCGGTGAAAATCTCATTCCCACAGTTCCATCATGAAAACGGTTAAAAAGAACTAGAAAGAATTTTAAATTCTCTCTAGCCCTTCACGCAAATATTAAAGACTCAGAACAACCAGATCCAAATAACAACTCGTTTCTGAAAGCCCAAGGAAAACGCCACCCTCCCACATCCACGCTCTATTAAATCCTGTTAATGTTTCTGCAGAATAGACCAGTGGCTCACTCCAAAACCCTGCTAATGTTCCTGCGGACCCAACCAGCAACTCAAAATCAGGTCAGTGCAAAATGCTCCACTGCAAAGGCTCTGCTGGAAGATGCAGAGCCCACAGCCCCTGTTTATTGCACTTTTTTTTTGAAAAGAAAAATATTACACATATCTTCTCTTGCCCCAAACCAACTCCCGGAACACCCCACCCCCAATACGGCAAGGGTTGTTTGCAAAGGCACAGGCATGCAACCAAGCCCCCCTCCAGGAAAGCCCTTCGGAGTGGCCCTTGGATTATGAATCTGCAGAGCTGGCCCTGGTAGCTGGTGGTGGGCGATCACTGACCGGCCGCATGGAGAGGCGGGGTTCTCCCGCGCCTTTCAGTGATGGGGTAAAAAAAAAAAGGTAAACTTTGAAAAAGCCCCCTTCACCACTTCGAGTCCACATTCCGAAACATAAGATGGAGACGAAATAAGTCCTTGCAAGTCAACCTCGAAGCAAGCAAAAACACAAACAAACATTTAACAGACAGCCAAGGTGGGCTTTGGGGCCCGCCAGCACTCTGAGCCTTTCCTGCAGGGAGAAGACCCGGGGAGAGGATCTGCACCCTCGTCCGCAGCGGCCCACAGGGGTTCTCTGCGCGTGCACCCGGTGGACACTGGAGATGCCCTCCCTGCAAAGCCTGCAGCTCCGAACCGAACCGGGGATGGGGTGGGGGAGACAGAAAGAGGGCGAATAACAAAGTTCTAGATGCAGCAGCAGCCTGCGCCCTGGAATAGCCTCGTTTTTCTGCTCCTAAACTTTCCCTTTGTCCGCCGGGGACCTGGCGCCCGTATTCCCCTCTGCACCCCTGGACCTACCTGCCTGCAGCACCGGGGGTGAGGGGGAGGGTGTGCTAAGGACCCGAAAGAGAAGGGAGAAAAAGGAAAATGTGGACGGGCGCTTTGGAGGCAAGAAAGGGGGAGCCTCCTGGAAAGAAAAGAGAGGGCACACCTTTCCAGGCGACTCCTCGGGGTCTGTTCTTTGCAGGAAAACCAGCCCGGGACGCGCCAGCTCGCGCGGTCCTCCTGCAGCTCCCCGGGTAGGTGCCAGGGGACCGACCATTCGCTGCCTGCCGGCCGGCCCCAAACGGCTACTCACCTATTTGCACCGCGAGAATGAGCGAGGCGCATCTGCCGGTCAGGTAAAGTCCCATCCTACGAATGCTCACACCATTTGCGGCCGCAGACCTTCCCGCAGCTAGTTCGGAGAACGCGGGGAAAGCTGGAAAACAGGCATTGCCGACAAGTTCCGGGGCGCGGGGACTTTATGCGCGGCGGGGACGCGGAGGGAGGAGAGAGCGACGCGCGCAAGAGCGCGGCCGCGGCGCGCGTGGGGCGGGGGCGCCGCCAATGGAGCGCTCGGACGCGGGGCGGGGAGCGTGGCTCACGCCCACGGGCAGGCCTGGCGCGGGGGCCGGCTCGGGAGGGGGCCCGGGATGGAGGTGCCCGGGCGCGCGGGCGAGGAGCGCCGGGGAGAGTCATCAGCAGCGGCGCGGGGGGGCAGACAGACCTCCCCGGGAATGCGCGCGCGCCCCCCGAATCGCGCCTCCCTCTCCTGGCGCAGAGCGGAGCCAGGGGCTCCCCCACCCGCCCGCCCGGAGCTGGGGAGTCCTGGCGCGCCCACTCGATCGGCTTCCACTCGGTGCCCCCGTCCCGCTCCAGCGCCAACCCCGACCCTCCCCTTGGAGGGTTTGGTGGGGATGCGAGGCGCAACGCCGGGGAGGGAGCAGTGCGCACCATCCATCCATCCATCCATCCATCCATCCATCCATCCATCCATCCATCCATCCATCCATCCGTCCATCCCCCCCGAGGGCCGCCTGCCCCCCCCCCCCGTTCCATTTGCCTCCACGTCGCAGCCGAGCTGGGGCGCACACTCGGGGACACACACCCGGACACCTCCCCTGGCCACGCCGGAGCGGGCTAGGGCCACCCCCTTCGTTTGGGAGGTGGAGGGAGGATGCGGAGAGCGCGCGCGGTGGGCGGGAATGGAGGGGACCGTTCCAGCGGCCGCTACTCCTTCGATTTTCGGCTCCTGGAGAGGGACTAAAGTCCCGGAGCTTTCGGAAATTTCCGAGGCGATCGATCCGCCCCCACGAGCCAGCCTCCGGGGAGAGGGGGAGTGTGCGGGGCCGCGCGCACACGCGCGCATCACGGAACGCACACGCGCCCGGGCCCCCGCGCACACACCTGCACCGCAGCGGACTCCGCAGCACCCGCGCGCGCCAGGCCAGGTGCGAGCCGCGACGGCACGGCCAGCCGAGCCCCCCTTTGGCTGTATCACCCCACCCGGGCGCCCCCCGAGGGGGACCTTCCCTCCTGCGCCCCGAGAGAGGCGCTTTTTGGATCTGGAGTCGCCCAAAGGAGACCCCGGCCGTGCCAAGCCCGGAGGGACACAGGGACGGGGAGAGAAACGAAAAGGACGCACCCCCGCCCGCGGACCCCCACGAAGGGGCCACGTTCCCGCGAGGCAGCTGAGGTGTGAACGAACCAAAGTCCACCCCCCGCTCCAGGTCGCGCCCCCGGCACTCGCTCAGCCTTTGGGGGGCTTTAAGGAGGGAGCCAGGGCGAGATCAGAGGGTAAAACGAGCCTCGCGGAGTGAGGGGCCGAGGCGCACGGCGGGTCAGGCTGTGGCACCGGTGGCCTGGGTGACATGGCTGCCCCCCACTCACCCCATCCCACCCCCCGCGTGCTGAGCCTGGGCGCAGATGCTCCTGCCAGCGCAGGGGAGAGGGGCGGACCGGGCTGGTGGCGAGAGGGGGGCGTGGCGCGGACCCGCCTCCGAACGTGCCCAATAGACTTGCGGGGGCTGGCTCGTGGGCGGGATTAGGGGGTCCCCCTCTTGCTCCAGGCTCGGCTGAGCCTGGCCCCCACGACCATCCTGCAGGCCCCGGTCCTGTGAATCCGGCAAAGCGCGTGTGCCCTTCGAGTGATGGTCCACCTACCTGGTGGTCCAAGCTCGGGGATAGGGGAGGCGGGGTTGGGGGAGGGAAAGAGCTGGGGGGCCCAGGACGGAGGGAGAGGGGTGCAGAGCCCCGAGCACGCGTGCGCGGCGCCGCCCACGAGGGTCCCCCCTCGCCGCGCCTCGCCCCGCGCGCTCCGTGCAGCAGTGACCTCAGCGTAAAGCGCGGGGCGGTCTCTTATGGGGTAACGCAAACGAATTCAGGGGCGCTTCTGTAGTCTGGTCACCTCACCTCTGTGCTGCAAGCAGAGGGGAGAACCCAAGTCCCCTGCCAGGTGCTGGTTCCGCCGCAGTTCCCGCTGCGCTCAGGGCGCACCGCAACGCGCTTCTGGGGCGGTCCAGAACCCTGCCTCTGGCACAGGCTGTGCCCACCCCGTCCCACCCTTCCATAGCCACTGTCTCTGCCATCCACTGGACTGTGTCTTGGGACGAGTCCTCTGGAACGTGGGAAGGGAGCTGTCCTCCGTGGAGGCTGGAAGGCTGTTGGTTCCCCAAGTCTTGGTGTTGGTCTGAAAGTGGGTCTGGCTGCTTTCTTGCCGCATCGCATCGCGCGTCCAGGCGCTTGGGGGGGTGGTGGTGGCGGCGGGCAGGCGGGAAACAGGAGGGTTTCCCCTCAGAAAATTATTTTCCCAATTACAGGTTGTTCTGCAGCGGGGGCGCCCTGCCAGGCTGTTCTCGCTAGCTGGTGCCTTAATTAAAGGCTTAGCCATGGGGGTCTCCGAGGTATGTGAAACCTTGGGCGCGAGGAGGGAGGGAGCGAGGGCAGCGACTGGAGAGGCGGAGCCCCTCGTGAAGGGGCAGCTAGCTCACTGGCTCCTGCTTTTGTTCAGCCTGCTGATCCCGGCTGGGGTTGCGATGACCTTGACTGGCCAGGCACTCAGTTCTCAGTGATGCCCATCTGAAGACCGAGACTGGTGGGCAAGGGTCTGGCGGGAACTCCAAGGTTCACAGCAGGCATGCGCCCTGGTCTACCTATGAAATGGGGCCTGAGCTTCTCTGCAAGTCGGTCTTTAGATTGTTCCGAATATACTCCCCACAACTGCTAGGAAAAGCAAGATTCCAGTCCTGTCCACCAGCTGGACACTTGCCTTTCACTTCCTTGGGCCCTTGCAGTGACCAAGTGGCAGATCCCAAGCCTGCGTCTATGTTGGTGCATGAGATGGGGGAGACCTGCCTTTACTGGGGCCTGTAGGCACTGGCTGGTTGGACCTAGTGTGGGTCAGGGTCCCTCTGGACTCTGGTTCCTAAGGGGAAGAGCACTTTATTTGGAAGTATGTGCCCGGGGACAAGGATGCTCACGGGCTCCTGTGGAGATGCATCCCACCAGACTGATAGGTGGGGTATATCTCCCTACCTGTGCAGGGATGCTGAGGTACATCTAGGTCTGTGGAGACATCCTGGAGTCTGTGTGGAGGTAGCTGTGCTCCTCTCAGGTTTCGGGAAAGAGAGGTGCAATTTTAGGTTGATCTGTGAGAGTCCCTGCTTCTGAGGGGCTCACAGGACACCCAGCTCTTGTTTCTCCCCAGCCTGGCTGACCAGCCTGAACATTTTGTCTGGAGTTTCCCTTTCTTCCCTTCCATTCAGCTGTGGTGAAGAGCATCTCTACTCCTTTGTCTGTCATTTGGGTGAGGGGTTTGGGCCACACTCAGCTATGCTCAGGAGTCACACCTGGTGGGGGCCAGGACGCTCTGCTACACCAGGGATCAGACCTGGGATGGCTGTGTGCAAGGCGGGTGCTCCATTGACCCACTCCTCATTGATGGGGTTCCTGATTTGGGTTGACATGGCTTGAGTTGCTTGTGTTAATACTCCGGTTTCATGTCTCCTTGAGCTGGTCTCCTGTCCTCTTACTGTCTTCTCATCATTGGCTGAGGATTTGCCAATGATAATGTGGAGAGGTTATGGGCAAACTACCCCGCTTGGGTTGTTTCTCCAAACCTCAACTCTCTTTCACTGAGACCAGGGTGGGTGCTGGTGTGCTCTGGAGGATAGAACTCATGCATGGAGAGTCTGCATGCCCCAGTCTACACTTGCCAAGCAGTGTTATTGCTCTGGTGTGGAGACAGATCACAAGTCACAAGCCCGGTATCAAAGCAACCATTCTGGGTCTTCCTAGCCTTTTCCTTCCTAAACATAAACACGTTTTAGACTGCGTTGTCACAAATTACGTTTTCTTCACTTCCTTCCCTGTGTGGCTGACACTACTATGAATGGTGGTGACACGTGCTCGCTGGGCCAGGTGTCAGGTTGTTCTCCTGTATGCTCAGCCGTGCTCCCTGCTGGGCCACATGGTAGCAGGCTCTGCATGTGCCCTCGAACAGTACCTGCACTAACAGCTGCAGAATATCCGGAGAGAAGTAACTCCTGGAGTTCTCTGAGCAGTGACGGGGGTCACAACAGGACTTCAGGACCACCCTCTGCACCTGAGGGTGGCCCAGGGATCGGGCAGTGAAGTCACCCCTGTGTGGAGTGTTCGACTCCACTTCTGGAGAGCATGTGTCCAAGGCTACACACTTGGACCTCTTTGCAGATTCCCGTGAGCCTGTCTAGGTTCTACGGACACACCTGAGCTGGAGTCCTGCATCCTACACACCTGAGCTGGGGTCCTGCATCCTACACACCGGAACTGGGGTCCCAATCCTATACACCTGAGCCTAAGTCCCACATCCTACACAACTGAGCTGGGTTTCCCACATCGGATACACCTAAGCTCAAGGGGAAATGGTTCGGACACTGAGCTCAGGAGGTCCCACATTCCTGTACACCAGAGCTGGGCTCCCACAATCTACACACCTGAGCTGGGAGGCCCTATGGTCCTGCACACCTGAGATGGGGGATCCTACAGTCCTACATACCTGAGCAAGGGGTCCCATGGTTCTGCACAGGTCCCACAGGTTCTGAGCTCTGCTGAAGGCTCTCATTCTAGACTCTTCCAAGGCTGCACTGTCCATCCCTTCTAAGACCTTCACGTCGGTGCTAAGAGGATGGAGCACTGGACAGTCCCCAGTACTGCCCTTTCGTGAAGAATCCCACTTTTCGTGGACATGTAGTGGCTGTCCACTACATGTTTGAATGATCCTTTCTTTCTGGTAATTGAATGTTTGTCATCAGTAACCAGCAATTTGGTTACCTAAACAATTGCTTCGCTTAAAATTTAATTTATAGGATCTCAGTGCTTTCGATCACTTAAAATACTTTGAAGTTTAGCTTATCTCGTTTTCTTCCTCTTTCTCTTAGAAATTTGACCTGACCGTGTGCTTTAAGTGGATCTTTTGAAGGTAGAATGCAAATAAAAGCTTGAAACCCCGGGGTGATGTATTTACTTCTCTTTTAACTGGTGCGTCTGGGCTTGCTTCTGCTATCTTCATATTTCAGTCTAGCTCATTTTCAAGTTGTCGATCCTAATCATTCCTTCAATATTTGGAATTGATATTGATATCTTCTCCCAAACAAAACAAAACCTTTCGTTTGTCCTGCCCTTTGGCCCTGCCTCAGTCCTTACATTATCGCATTGGTGTTCCACAGCCATTTCGAGGTGTTTGACCGTAGTGGTGAGGTGATGCCCCAAATGCTCACTTAATGCATATGCAGGTGCCCCGACTTCGATCCCTGGCCTGTGTCCCCTGAGAGCTGAGAGGAGTGGCTGAGCACTGAGTGTAACCCAACTCCCTTCTCCTCCCCCAATCAAGCCTTGTTGTAAAGTGAGTCTAGAGCCACAGATGTGGAGCTGGAACACTTCGCTTGTTTCCGTTTCCGGTAAATGGCAGTGATTTGGGAGCCTATTCGAATGATCGTGTGGTCTTCTTGGTCTCCGCTGTGCTCGGACGCTGGCCAGTGAGTCCCTGTCCCCAGGGTCCTGCCCGGGATTCACTCTGTCTCAGGGCCCATCTCCCCGCATCCTCATGGGAGCCATAAGCGACTTTGCTGGAATTCTGATGCGTGGATACATGCCTCCTCTCCTCTCCTTCATTTATTTATTATTTAGCATCTCGTCACAGCAGTGTGGCTCATCAATATTTATGGTCTCACTGTACGAGATGCCTGCACAGAGCCAGGCGGGGCCATTGGAACCTCTCTCCGTTGGCGCCCACGTCGCTTTGGCAAACCCCATTTCCTTTGTTCCTAGAATCAGCCCTTTTGCCCAGAAACTGGCCCCTTTTAATGCCAAAAGAATCAGAGGTCAGGCTCTGAGCTCTGGGTGTGTTTGCCGCAGCTGAGACATTATTGCTTTCAGGCCTCTCAGCCCTTTGATGAAGAAAAAAGGTCTGAGCATGCTCCTCTCTATGCATGCTTCTCCATGCCTCTGCCTGTGCCTCCATCAGGCAAGCATGCGACCAGGCCACTGGCTCTATGTCTGCTCCATCACCATGTGGGTCATTCTTGTTGTGCTCAGTCCTCTGGCTCCATGTCTGCTCACCCAAGAATGAGCCAAGTGGGTCATCCTTCCTGCTTTTTACAAATTTCCTATGCTGTCCGGTCCCAGTACAGGGTGGTCCCCAGCTACCCCTGGGTACACTGGGACGGAGGTTCAGAGGTACTAATCTTGCCTCTGGGAAGCAGCCTTGTTCCCAAAATCGGTCTCCCCAGTCAACCCAGGTGAGGTTTGTGCTAACTGACCTGGAGTCCACCAAACTCAGCCGAGTTTATGCCTCTGTCTCAGTCTTCTCCCTCCGGGTGCCTGTCACAACTTTCTGCCTGGAGTGTCACTCGCTTCACTGGACAGAACCATATTGTTTGGACAAATGCAGATGAACATGGATGGTCTGTGCAGTGTTAGAATTCTTGAGGTAAAGGAAGGCTCACTGGACTCAGTCAGCTTCTCTTGCTGGTCCTGAGCTGGACAATGTGGAGTCCATGGTGTGGTGGGTGCCACAGATGCAAGAGGACCCCTCCCAGGGGCCTCACACTATCCGGCCTCATCAGTAACCTAGAAGGGTGGGTCAGCAGAGCAAGCGTAGAGGCATATGTAGGTGTCTTGCATTTTCTGCGTCCTCAGAGCCCAGCACTCCAGGCCTCCAGGGCACACCCCAGGCCCCAGGAAGGTACGTGGCAGTCACTGTCCTGCAGGTTCTGAGTCTGCAGTCCCTTCCAGCAGCGGAACTGATTCCAGACCCCAGTGAGAATAGGGCAGAGGAACGAGAGGCCTAGGAGTCTCTGCAGAGAATGTCAGGTCCTTAAGGGACAGTGTGAGGGGAGACCCCAAGGCGTGAGTTAGAGATGCTGGGGCGCCATCCAAGAATGTCTGTCAATCATCTATCACATATCATCTGTCTTTCCATCCATTCACCCACCTGTCAGCTATCAGTCATTTCTCATCTGTTGACTTATTAATCATTTGTCCTTCTAAAACCCATCTACCTATCATCTACCTATTAATCAATTGTCTATTATTTGTTTCTCACTCAATCATCTATCCATATATCAATTATTCATCTATCTATTCATCATCAATATTCTGTAAGTCATCTATATATTCATCAATATGTCAATCATCTATCCATCTACCAATTTATCTATCTGTTATCTATTAATCAGCTATTCAACTATCATCTCTTCATCACTCAATCATCTACCCATCTATCATAACCATATATCATCTATTAATCACCCATTTATCAATCAACCAGTCATTCATATATCAATCACCTATCCATCTATTTATTCATCTGTCTATTTTCTATAAATCATCTATTCATCTACCTATTCATTGATCTGTCAATCATCTGTCCAACTACCTATTCAACCATCTATTACCTATCAATCATCTGTCCACCTATCTGTCATCTCTTCATCTCTCAATCATCTACCCATCCATCATCATCCATCTATCATCTATCTATTAATCACCTATTTATCAATCATTTATCCAAATATCAATCAACTATCAATGCATTTATTTATTCATCTATCTCCTATCAATCATCTATCCATCTATTCATCTTTCTATCATACCTTCATCTATCAATCACTCATCTACTGATTTATTCATCCATCATCTGCCTTGATCTGCATGGGGAAAATCCAGGTAAAACCCGAGAGAGAAAATGAGAGCTTGACAACAGGTTAGAGAACATGTATGGAAAATATAGCAAGTTTATGAATGCAAGCTCTACTATTTACTCATAACAAGACACAGAAAATATTTGCACATAAAGCAAAAATCTTGGCACATGTCATCTCAGTAATCCTACTTTCTCAGATGGTTCACTAGAACACAGAACTAAAAGGAGGATGTGGTCTTTCAACTTGGTCATGGCGGGACAGATGGGTCTTTCCCTTAGGCATCTTTGCCACCAGGGCAGTTCTTCAGACACACCAAGACTCCTTGTTAAGTCCTACAGAGGTCTCAAAGAAGGAGCCGCCTGAGCTGATCATCTTTTTTTTTTTTTTTTTTTGTGGTTTTTGGGTCACACCCGGCAGTGCTCAGGGGTTATTCCTGGCTCCAGGCTCAGAAATTGCTCCTGGCAGGCACGGGGGACCATATGGGATGCCGGGATTCAAACTGATGACCTCCTGCATGAAAGGCAAATGCCTTACCTCCATGCTATCTCTCCGGGCCCGCCGATCATCTATTAACCATCTATCAATCATCTATCTATATGTTGATCATCTATCAATCATTTCTCTATTAAAGCATCTGTCCATTTATTCATCCATCTATTATCTATCATTCATCTATGAATCAGTCATCTACCCATCTATTTATTTATCATTTATCAATCACCTATTCATCTATTCACCCATCTATCATCTATGTATCAATCAATCAATTTGTCTCTTCATCCATCTATCTATCACCATTTATCTATTACTTCCCTATCCATCTACATCCTTATTATTTCCCTCTCCCTGTCTTGGGGATCTCTGAGGTGCTTGGGGATGGAAGCCATTCTCGGCACTTTCTGTTCCATGTAAGGGTCCGAGGTTGTGGTAGTGCTCAGGCCCTGCAGTGCAGGGGGACCTGGAAGACCTGGGAGACCTCATGGTTTTCTGGGGCCTCTAGGGCTGAACAGATATACTAGGTAATAGAGAGAAGTGGCTCCCCCACATGCTCACTCATGATCTATCCCAGAAGGGTCTGACCTTGCATAATTTGGGGGGACTCCTGGGAATGTCTGGAACCATTTTGTGAAAATGGGCTGGGACAATGTAGGGGTGAAGCATCGCCTGCTGCCCAGGGGGTCTCCGGCCCTGAGCAGTGTGGGCGTCTGGAGGGGCGGGCGCGGGTCTGGCCCCACTAATGCATCTCCTGTTCTCCAGGTTGAACTTTCCTCAGGTGGACTCAGAAACGCTGCAGACCTGCCCTCCGTGCTCTGCTCACACACTTTCAAGAGTCTTCGTGTTTCTTCAAAGCGGCTTTGAAGTCAGTTAAACCGTGAAGAAGCCGAGGTGAAAGGGACCAGCTCTCTTTGGGAGCGAGCTCAGCTCGTTTGAACCATTGTGGCTGTGGTCCAGGAGGCTGGAGGAAGAGGGGTAGCTGGTGCTGGGAGAGCTTTCTGGGAGAGAGGCCTGGAGGTGGGGTTCCAGAGCCTTCTCTGGGAGGCGTGTGTGTAAATGGTGTGAGTGTACTTCATGTGTTATGTATGTGTGTGTACAAGCGTGGGATATGTAAAGTAAATGTGTGCAAGTATGTACAGCTAGTATGTATGTATGAGTTTTTGTGAGTGCATGAATGCATGTCTGGTGTGTTTTGTGAATGCATGTGTGTACCTGGTGTGTGAGCATGTGTGTGATTTGGGGAGGGTTGGTGTGAGTGTTTTGTGAGTGTGGTGGGTGTTGAACCCAGGGTACCCACTGTCCTCCCTCCCCACCAGTGGATTCCGTGACTCCCGCCCTCTCCGAGGCGAGCAGGGCCTTTGAGTGAGTCACTCTTCTCAGGGTCAATCAGAGCTCTCATGGAGACTGAGTTCATATGTATTTCAGTACTAGGGAGCACTTCTAACTTCCTAAATGGAGGGTGAAATTGTGATTCCTTTCTGATTTTTATTGTTTCTCTACACCTTTGGCTTATTCTAGTGGACAGACTGCATATTCATCAGCAGCCATAATTCATCGGTTATTTAGTAATTATTTTATTTTTTTGGGTCACATCTAGCAGCCTTCAGGGGTTCCTCCTGGCTCTATGCTCAGAAATCGCTCCTGGCAGGCTCGGAGGACCATATGGGATGCAGGGATTTGAACCACCGTCCTTCTGCGTCTAAGGCAAACGCCTTACCGCTGTGCTATCTCTCTGGCCCCTATTTAGTTTTTTGTTTTTTTTTTTTATGATTTTTGGGTCACACCTGGCAGTGCTCAGGGGTTACTCCTAGCTCTGTGCTCAGAAATTGCTCCTGGCAGGCACAGAGGACCATATGGGATGCCGGGAATAGAACCCAGTTCCGAATTGGATCAACTGTGTGCGAAGCAAACGTCCTGCCACTGTGCTTTCTCTCCAGTCCCTAGTTATTTTTTTTAATTTTTGTTATTGCTAGATATATATCCAACTCTTTGCAGCGTTTTTTTGGGGTGCCCATACCCAGCCTTCAGGGGTTACACCTGGCTGTGTATTCAGAAATTGCTCTTGTGGGGCCAGAGAAATAGCAGCAAGGTAAGGCATTTGCCTTGTATGTAGAAGGACAGTGGTTCAGGGCTGGAGAGATAGCACAATGGTGTTTGCCTTGCAAGCAGAAGATCCAGGACCTAAGGTGGTTGGTTCGAATCTCTGTGTCCCATATGGTCCCCCATGCCTGCCAGGAGCTATTTCTGAGCAGATAGCCAGGAGTAAACCCTGAGCGCCGCCGGGTGTGGGCCCCCCCCCCCCAAAAAAAAAGAAGGACAGTAGTTCGAATCCCGGCATCCCATATGATCCCCTGAGACTGCCAGGAGCAATTTCTGAGCATAGATCCAGGAGTAACCCCTGAGTGCTGCCGGGTGTGACCCAAAAACCAAAAAAAAAAGAAAAAAAAAGAAATCGCTCTTGGCTCAGGGGACCATATGGGATGCTAGGGGATCGAACCGTGGTCCATCCTAGGTCAGTCGCTTGCAAGGCCAACGCCCTACCACTGCACTACCGCTCCGGCCTCATGCAGCATTTTTATTTAGACTTTTATCATTGCTTCCATAATCAGGAATACTGCGGAAGCATTTCGAGTGTGACAACGACTTTCCCTCACTGCCTAGGCATGTCGAAGGAGACTAGTGGCCACACTTCCCCTCCACACCTCCTCAGCTGGTAACACACTTCTACTGTCATGTGTGGCCTTTCTATTCTATGTTCTCAGTGTAGACAGCTCCCAAGAATAATCAGTGACACAGCATCACCAACCAGGGAATCACTTCTGTCTCTCCAATACTTTTTTTTTTTTTTTTGGTTTTTGGGTCACACCTGGCAGTGCTCAGGGGTTCCTCCTGGCTCTACACTCAGAAATCGCTCCTGGCAGGCTCAGGGGATCATACAGGATGCCAGGATTCGAACTACCAACCTTCTGCATGAAAGGCAAATGCCTTACCTTCATGCTATCTCTCCAGCCTCTGTTTCTCCAACATGTGAGCCATGAGGCTGCACTGGCTCAGCATGAGAGCACTGTCAGAGGAAACAGCCTTTTGAAAGCACACCAGTTCTGAGCTGGAGTGCCTCAACTCCGTTTCCCAAGCCACTGCTCTTTCTTCAACGCCATATGGGCCTCCCGAAGGCAGAAAGGAGGTGAGAGCTGACAAGGCAAATGTACACGGAGGAGGAGGAGGAGGGATTCTGTTTCTGAGCACTTGAGGCTGAGTCACTTCACTCCTCTGACACTTTCCGGCCAGGACTCGTGCAGTTTTCTGCTTGTCTGGATGCTGTAGGATGGGCCTGTTGGCTCGCTGTTGGCAAGTACTGTGTACAGCCATCATCTGTGTGTTTGTGTGGCTCCGTCAATGACGAAGTTTCTGCACATACAGACACTGATGACCTGGAGTGATGCTGCTGCCCTGCTCTGAAGGAGGGTGCAGAGGGAATGACGGTGCAGTTGCCACTAGTCTTCTGTTCCTCCTTCTGAAACAGAGCAGAGCAGATCCCAAGCTGCCTATAAGGAGGCTGCTGAGAACCAGCCAGACAATGCTGAGGCCCCAACAGCCCACGCTGGCTCCCTGCCTCCTGTCTCAGAAATCACCTGTTTTCTCTGACCAGGAGATCCCAGTTTGGGGTTTGTGAGATGGGTAAGAGGAGAAAATCCTTCCCCTCTCTCTGCTGGGAATGTGGGGTTTGAAGCAGATACCCCAGTGAGGGGACCTGGTTTGTCTCAGGGGCCTTGCCTCTCTAGGAACCCCAGAGAACCCTAGGGATGGGAAGGTCACCACAGTCTCCTGCAAATCGCCCACATCAGCTTCTGCCAGGAACTCCCCAAATTCCCTTGATAATCTCTATATGCTCAGGCCACAACCCCGAGCCCAAAGGACCTTAATGTTTATCTCTGAGGTCACCCAGTATTGCATGGAGTCTGGTATGGGCCACCCTTTCTCCTGCTTCTCCTGGGCCCTCATGGCCGGGCTGCCTGTGAGTGTCCTAGGGCCTCTCAGGGTTCTCTTAGGGTCCTCTCAGGGCCTGGCTACAGCCCACCCTCTTGTGAATGACTCTGCATCTGTCCATGCTTCTTTTTCTTTTTAAACTTTATTTAATGATTGATTAATTGGTTTTTGGGCCACACTTGGCAGCACTCAGGGGCTACTCCTGGCTTTGTGTTCAGATATTGCTCCTGGCTAGCTTAGGGGAATACATGGGATTCTGGGAATTGAACCGGTTTTCTCCCATGTCTGTGGCATGCAAGGCACATGTCCTATCACTGTGCTATCTCTCTGGTCCCTAGCCATACTTCTGAGAGCTCCAGATGGGTGCAGTCCAGCAAGGAGGGAGACCTGAGTAGGCATAGGGTTAACTCCTGTGGCACTCAGCATCTTGCATGGGAGCTGTGTATGTGTGTGCATGTGTGAGTGTATGTGTTTGCATGTGTATATGCACATGTTTGTATGACTTCGTGTGCATGTGTGCACGTGTGTGTGATTTTGACACCTACAAATGTAAGATTGAATTGGCATCATCTGTGAAGAGCCCAGCCAGTCATGTCCGCTGCTGCTGTGTTGACCAGGGGTTTGCAAGAAAGGCTCCTGTGTCCCAGAACCTCCATCTGTTCAAAGAAGCATTAAGATTGCAGGGCCCGGAGAGATAGCACAGCGGCGTTTGCCTTGCAAGCAGCCGATCCAGGACCAAAGGTGGTTGGTTCGAATCCCGGTGTCCCATATGGTCCCCCGTGCCTGCCAGGAGCTATTTCTGAGCAGACAGCCAGGAGTAAACCCCTGAGCACCGCTGGGTGTGGCCCAAAAACCAAAAAAAAAAAAAAAAAGATTTCAGGTGGAAACTCTCCTCCACTCGACTGTGGGCCTGTGAGGGGCCTGTCAGAAGTTTACACACTCACACAACTTGGGCGCTCTGAGTGTCCCTGGGACATTGGCGCCCTCACATCCTCCAGGCCCCATGAGGGCAGAGCAGGGCCCCGGCCACACTGTGGTGGATCTTCAGTTCTTCCGCCTTGGTGCAGGGCTGGTCAGCTGGTGCCAGCTGGAGGGTTCTGGAGGATTTTAGCCCTGAGCAAGGAAGGAAATGCCTGCCCGACCCACTTTCCCGGGAGTGTGGAACTTACTGGAAGCAACGGACTCTGAGCTGGGCTATTTCCGCCTCTCCCTGCCCTGCTCTGCATGGTTTCCTAATGGTGTTGGAAGCTGTTAATGCGGGTAATGCAATTTGGGAGAAGCAAAAAGGCCCAATTATCAGAATCAATATATTGTACCGAGCAAGCACAGAAGCGTCTATTAAAAATGCAGCAGGTCTCCGGCCACGCAGCAGCTCTGAGAGCAGGGAATGGGGGTGGGGCCCGCAGCAAGGCTCAGCCCTGCCGGGACCCCTGACCCGGCTCTCAAGGCCCAGGGATACGAGCAAACCCATGTATGTGGCAGGAGCAGGTCGACTTGTGCCTCCTGCAACTCAGAGTGTGGGTTGTGGGCTTTCCCCCTGCCCTGGTGAACAGCAGCTCTGCGGGGGACAGGCCTGGTCCTCCAGTGCTCTATCCCAGCTCTAGATCCCCGGGGGAAGCCACCACAGGAACCCCAGCAGGACTGACCTCAGGCTGCCTGCAATCTCTGGCTACTGGTTCTGTCCACAGAGCGTTGACATGTTGGGGGGAACAGGGACAGGTCAGTAAAACTGCAAACTCTGAGGTGTGGCATGAGTGAACTCCAAGGGTCTAATGTGAACAAGAGGATTCTAGAATGGAGCTCTGTGTTATATGGTTGAAATTTTCTTTAGAGCAAAATGAAGTATTCATACAGACAAAACATGCATGCATGCAAGTGATGACATACACATCAAAACATACAGTGTGATGACATGTACACAAAAACATGCATGCATGCAGGTGATGACACACACAAAACAACATGTGTGTGATAGCATATACACGAACTAGTCATGTGATGGCAAACACATACACTTGCAACATCACACACCCCAAAATACACACATATAATGGCATATACAAAATATCATGGAACACATACAAAAACATGAATGCTTGTGTTATAACATACACACCCAAACTATGCGTATGTCTGATGACAGACATTCAAAATCGTGCACACGATGCCATACATTCCACAATATACATGCACATGGGATGACACGCACAAAGCACACATGTGATTGCACTCCCAAAACACACATATGTGATGACACTCACTCCAAGACATACATTTGATGACATGCACACCCACACAGGCATGTGTATACACACATATATTCCAAAGCATGTGTGTGATGAGACACGTGAAGCAGCCAAAAACAAGCTGAGAACTGACTGAGGGGATGTGTGTGAGTTCATCTGAAAGGCACGATCTGGGCTCAGCCTACAGCACCCCCAGACTGTGTGAGCTCCTGATTCAGAGGGCCTTCCTGCTGTGTATGGCTGTGCATTCCTCTGGAACATGCTGAACCCTTTAACAAGGGTTGCTTCAAGGAAAACTGTCTCATGTAGTTTTCCTCTCCCGAATTTCACACAATGTAACCATGGTGGTGTGAGTATGTATGTATGTGTGGTGTATGTGAGTATGCATGTATGTGTCCCTGCAAGTAGGTGTTTTTCAGTACATGTATATATATATATATGTTCACATGCGTCTGTGTGTGGTACCCAACATTTGCCCCTAAAGCCCTTTGGTCTCACTTGGTGGGGATGCTGAGGGATGACTATCTCGGCCCCAGAACAATCACAGAGAATGACCTGCAGCCTCCAGACTCAGGGGTCTTCTCCCCACCTCTTCTCCCCACCCCTTACCCCCTAACCGGAGGGACAAGCAAACCCAGCCCACAGGAGGCATGTAGGTCTGATCTGTTGCCAGCCACACCCCAGCTACTTGCCAGGCCCTGCAGAGGGTCCCTGAGTCCTTACCACCCAACAGGCTGCCATGGTCCCCTTCAGTTGGGTGCCCTGTGAGACTTGCTGCAGCTCAGCAGGAGTCCAGGAGAATTTGAGAGCATCCAGGTCT
The DNA here is from genome assembly GCF_024139225.1 of Suncus etruscus. NCBI lineage: Eukaryota > Metazoa > Chordata > Mammalia > Eulipotyphla > Soricidae > Suncus > Suncus etruscus. The sequence goes on along the minus strand of NC_064865.1, from coordinate 63,602,707 downwards.
CTCTATGCCTGTTGGAGAAGGGCTTCGACTCCTGGGGTTGCTCAGGTGCTCCCCTTGGGAGGGGGTTAGACAGTGTCCTGAGCACAGAAAGAGAAAAATTTCATCAATGCCAAACCACGTGACTCTAAGACTCCAGAGGGGATTGAGCCCCCATTTATGTCTCCTTCTCATTCTGGCAGGGTCCTTTGAGCCTGCCTCTCCAGGTAAGTGGATAGAGATGTGTGGATGCTGTGGACACCATGCAGGAAACACTGTGGCCAGCCAGTTCTCTGCAGCATGGACGGGGTGAGAGTCAGAGGGAGAGGGATGGTTTGGTGAAGGCCGCTTGTGTGGGGCACAGTGGATCACTGTGGGAAGGTCAAATGAAAGCCAAGGGCAGCAGAAACTTGGTCTGCAGGACAGGGCTGAGCATCCTGAGCTGGCTGGGGAGAGGCTTGTTGGGGGCTCTGGTCAGAGGTGTGGACAGGAACATTGTGTGTGTGACACCAACACTAACAGAACTGCAACTCATGGGACCCAAATTTTACTTATGTGTCTGTAAAATTACCTCACTCTCTGTATCTCCAGCCCCAGGTGAATGAGTCTGAATCAGGGTCACACAAGGAATAATTCAGACCAGGCAGTCTTCTCCCTACAATGGTGCCTGCCAGAACTACAGTTTTTCTTTATTTATTTTGTTTATGTTTTTGGGTCACACCTGGTGATGCTCAGGGGTTACTCCTGGCTATGTGCTCAGAAATTGCTCCTGGCAGGCTCAGGGGACTATATGGGATGCCAGAAATTGAACCCAGATCTGTCTTGGGTTGGCCACATTCAAGGCAAACACCCAATCACTGTGCTATTGCTCCAGCCCCAGTAGAATATATATATATATATATATATATATATATATATATATATATATATTTTTTTTTTTTTTTTTGGGGGGGGGGTCACACCTAGTGATGCTCAGGGGTTACTCCTGGCTATGTGCTCAGAAATTGCTCCTGGCTTGGGGGACCATGTGGGACGCCAGGGGATTGAACCTAGGTCCTTCCTAGACTAGTGAGGGCAAGGCAGATGCCTTACCACGTGTGCCACCACTCCAGTCCCAAGAACTACAGTTTTTATTGAGTACAGAGATCACCCCTGGGTGGGGCAGTAAACCCACCCAGGTTTACAAGTAAGATAATTTTTGTTTTGGGTGAAACCAAGTTGTAAACAAACTGACACACAGAAACCAGGGATAAACTTTGTTTTAGGTAAAATAAGGTGTAGCCCAACATGTGTCCATTTACTTTTATGCTTAGGGCAGACTCCTGGTGGGCTCAGGGACCCTAGGAGGTGCTGGGGATCAAACCTGGGATGGCCACGTGTGAGGCATGTATCTTCCTGCTGTGCTATGACTCCAGCCCCATCTCCGAAGGGGGACCCAAGTTGTAGAAATGAAATAAGAATCTGCTTTTCCGCTGTACAAAGTTAAGCAGGAGTTTCCCTCTGCCCCGCCCGGATAATTCCTTGGAAATGTCACTCGTCTGTTTGCTCCCGGTGCTAACCCACCCCCGGGACGCGTCTCCAGCCGCCTCCAGCTCCCCAGAGAAGGGCACCGCGAGGATAAATGTTGTTCTGTTTTGTTTTGTTTGTTTCTGTGTGTGCGACGTTTAAAAAAACGAGGCCAGCCCGGTGCTGACGAGGGGGCCGGGGGCTGTTTAAGTGATTTATTCCTGGCGTGTCCTTTCCTCGCTCCAGCTCACTCTGAACAGGTGCTGCTGAGGGAGACAGCAGGGAGTGGGTGAGTGGGTGAGCCCAGACGGGACAACCTGGAGCCTGCAGATCTGTCATTTCTCCTCTCCACTCCTCTCCTCTCACGTGACCTTGGCCGCCCCGAGATTTGGAATGTTGGTGGGTTGAGTAAGTCTGAGACTGCACCCACCCAGCTGCCTAGTGCCAGTTGGCTCTCTGGGGGACAAGACGGTGAATTGGCCCCTCCAGAGATGCTGGGGATAGTCCCGCTGCCTTCCTGCCACCTCCTCTGGCCCTGCCTCCAAAAGCCTTGTATCCCTTCGAGCCTGTGGGACTCCTCCAGGACCCAGTGACTCTTGTGTTGACCGGAGGCTGGGATGGGATGGCTGCCCCTGGATCGTTCTTGCCTGCCCAGAAGAATTCTGGGAGCCTCTACAGCCTAGCCTGGCCTTTCCTCAGTGACTGGCCCAGTGGTGCTGGTCTGTGAACTGTATCCTCACGTCCATGCTGAGCTTCTCAGTTCCTGGATCCCAGAAACCCTGGTCCGTCTGTCCTTCCTTCCTTCCTTCCTTCCTTCCTTCCTTCCTTCCTTCCTTCCTTCCTTCCTTCCTTCCTTCCTTCCTTCCTTCCTTCCTTCCTTCCTTCCTTCCTTCCTTCCTTCCTTCCTTCCTTTCCTTCCTTCCTTCCTTCCTCTCCTTCCTTCCTTCCTTCCTTCCTTCCTTCCTTCCTTCCTTCCTTCCTTCCTTCCTTCCTTCTTTCCTTCCTCCCTTCCTCCCTCCCTCCCTCCCTCACTTATTTCCTTCCTTCCATCCATCCATCCATCCATCCATCCTTTAGTGGTAAAAGCCTTGACCTTGGTGTGGTCACTCCAGCCCCTTCCCTTCCTCACCCTGCAAAGAACAAGACCCTTGTGGCCCGCAGGTCCCCCATTCCTGCTGAGCAGATGAAGCCCCTGAGTGCAGTCTGACAGACCTCTGCAGGCCCAGCTGGGGTCCCCCACAGGACCCTTTTGGGCTCAGTCCTGAGGCAGGTGCTAACACACATCGGTGTAAGGGTTCTTGGCCATGCCAATTCCTGTCCTATTTCTTCCTGTGAAATAAAAGGGGAGTTAGAGCAGCGGACCCAACAGATGGGCTAAGGGGGACTGGACAGGGCATTTGACTAAGGGGCCTCAGCTGGGCCAGGCTATCCCCTCCTGTCCAAGAACTGACTCCCCTACCTTAGAGTGCTGCTATGTGTGTGTCTCCAGGGCAGCAGACCTGGTCCAGGGACAGTCCAGCTCTGTCTGCTCCTGTCCCTCCACCCTTTTCTCTGTTGACTGTGGAAAAGTGGCCCTGGCCCTAGCAGGGTGATCCCGGAACCTTCTGGCCTTCTGTTTTCCAGGCAACTATTGGTTCCCATTCTCTCCCTTAGTCAAATGTCAGTCTCCATAAAACATTCATAAGCTGCTCATTCTCTGCCTCTGCTCAAAACAGGCAAGTCTGGGGAGTCCAATAACCTTTAAATGTGAGACGGGAAAACAAGGCTCCTCATTCTCCAATGAGAGCAGAGACCCCCAACCCAGAGGAGAGAAGTTCTGCAGCCCTAGGCAGAGGGGTCCTGAGGGGCAAGAGCAGAGCTGGAAGCCCTGTGTACCCCACCCCAGCCAAGGGGTGTACCCCACCCTTAGGCCAAGCCCATGACCTTTGGGTTAGGATTAGAGTTAGGGTTAAGATTAGGGGTAGGGATAGGGGTAGGAGTGGGGTTACTATTAGGTTTAGGAATTGGCGTAGGGTTGGTTTCTTCATCCTACATTTAAGTCTTTCTGCCAATCAGTCTGGGTTATCACAAAGAATAGTAAATAGTTGCCATATAGAATTAGAAGGATTCTGTCAGCTGTTATGTATTGATGATATGGATTTCACCTTTCTTATTGATGACTTAATATCACTACTGGGATGCCCACACCTGAGTGGACACAATTCTACTTGTATACAAATGGATATACACAAACACAAATTCACACAAATACATGCACACACATGTGAACACATGCAAAAGGGTCCCACATGCCCACAATACAACACATGCACACACAATCACACAAATATACAGAGATGCATATAAACACACATGCTCAGAAGTGAACACACATACACATAAATCATACAGTAACACATGGCACAACGCACATGTATGAGCACAATTCAACGCATGAGAATGCATGCTGGACATGCATGAACCTGCATGAAACACATGAGCACAGGCTTGTTTCTGAAAGACACGATGAGCAGGGGGCCCAGCTTCTGTTCCCTATGTCCTCTTCTGCACAAGCCCTGGGGGTGGAAGCATGTGCAGGCCCTAGGCTCATGGACAGACAGCAGCTGTGTGTGTGTGGCTCTGATGCAGCCAAGCCCAGCTCATGCTGCAGCTCAGGTTGGTTCACATGAGGTGCATGTCCTGGTCACCAGTATGGACGTGGCTTCTTGCAGCTGCTGTGAGGGCAGAGGCCATATCAGGGAGGGACAGAGGCATGGAGGCAGGGGTGGAGATGGGGCTGGCCCTTGACGCTGCTAGTGAGAACTTTAAGAAAACATCAATTGGATTGTAGATTAGGTCACAACATTGATGCTTGCATTGATGCAGAGTTGCTGCTCGTCCCACAAGTGTCCTGAACCCCACCCGTCCTAATGTTCCCATCTTCAGGCCACCACCCATCCCCCACCCCTACCTCTCTGTCCCCTGTCCTGCCCCTGTGTTCCCACCCTGCCCTCTGCCCCCTCTTATGTCTCCTTGGTCCTCCTCTTGGTGGTCTCAGCTCTGACCCCAGCCCAAGTCTGGCACCATCCCACCCTGCTAAGCCTGGCTCAGTCCAGGGCCACTGCCCAGAGCTAGAGCCATGCTGGTCCTAGCCACATGGTTCCATATGTGGACCAGGTGGACATGGCCCCTCTCCAGAGCTCTGACCAGCCTGTGTTGAGTCCCAGCCCCCTAAGGGCCCCTGTGCTCTCTCCCAGCCCCCGGGCTTTCCAGAGGGACTTGGAGTGCTTTATCCTTGTTGCACACAATAGCTTCAGCCCAAGGATCACAAGTGTTGTTCCGTGGCAGTTTATAATCTTGCCGATCTTGTTTGAGTTTATTTAATATGTGAACACACAGATGGTTGGAAGCTGGCAAAAATAAAAGTTCATTCATCGCTTATTACATTAGAATATGTATATACTATAATCACCAGATAATCAGTCTTGCCATTTACATTACAGACTCTTTGATGCTGGAGTAGTTTTAATTTGGGACTGCATTTTAAACACATCTCCCCACCACTTCTATGAATTCTGTGTAAAATATTCTGGAAAAATTGTTCGCTTTGTTTTTCCTCATTCATCTTTTTCTACATTGACATAAAAGCGATGGTAATGTTTTGCAATTAGTGTGATCATTCCTATATTTCCATTACTTGGATAATGTACTTCAAACATAATCTACATGAGAGCAAACCTCATCCTTGAAAATAAAAGTAATTCTTGGCCATCCTGAATAATTTTCTTTCTTTTGCCCTTTTGAATATTGGTTCATCTACAGAATTTAATTTTATTTAAGTGAAACCCAGTTGAATAGATCCTTGCAATTTATGGAGTGTTTATGACTTTTGAAAATTTTAATATATTCTACTTTAAAAACACACCTGATTTAAGCCTTTCTGAAATAGTTCACTAACAAAGCGAACAGGACATTAGAAACAATAGCAAAATCTTTAGCTCTGTAATTATTTTTGTGGCTATCATAATATTTGTAAACTTAATTCCTTACTAAAATTACTTTAGGAAATATTTTACAAATTCAACTTTTTTTTTTTTTTTTTTTTTTTTTTTGTGGTTTTTGGGTCACACCCGGCAGTGCTCAGGGGTTATTCCTGGCTCCAGGCTCAGAAATTGCTCCTGGCAGGCACGGGAGGACCATATATGGGACGCCGGGATTCGAACCGATGACCTCCTGCATGAGAGGCAAACACCTTACCTCCATGCTATCTCTCCGGCCCCATACAAATTCAACTTTTATTTTGATGTTTCACCGACACTATTTGGGGGGATTGGTCATGGATTTATAAAGCTAAACTATATTGTATTAAAGAACTCCTATTGAAGTTCTTTCTTATTTCTTATTATAATAGGCCAGTGGGAGAGATCACAATGCAAAGAAAAAGGAACAAAGTACCAAATGGAACCCATACTACGTTTGTGCATGCTCTGTGGATGGGACCACGTACATGTCTAGTGTTAGTTCACAATTTACAACTTGGTTTCAACGAGAACAGTGGTTGGCAACCTTTTTTTCAACTGAGCCAAATCTTGCCAAAACCATGATCGAAATTTATTTTGAGAGCCACATTTTTATTTTTTTTATTTTTTTGGTGTTTGGGTCACAAACTGGCAATGCTCAGGGGTTATTCCTGGCTCTACGCTCAGAAATCGCCCACGGCAGGCTCGGGGGACCCTATGGGACGCCGGGATAGGAACCACCGACCTTCTGCATGAGAGGCAAACGCTCTACCTCCATGCTATCTCTCCGGCCCTGAGAGCCACATTTTTAAAACCGAAAATACATAGGATGGTACACACAGAAAGTCAGGCCCCCCAATACCACATGACCTGACTGGAGCTGCCGACCACTGACCCAAAACAAAGATTGCAGAGACCCAAGGCTGCCAGGGATACAGAGCTGCAGGCTGCAGAGCCCAAGGCTGCCCAGTCTCGGTGCTACAAAGCTCAAAGGGGCCTGTGGGGCCCAGCGCCAAGTGGGGTCAAGAGCCCACCCAGGAATGCTAACATGTAGAACAGGGGTCTCAAACTCTGGCCCTCCATACAACATTTCGTGGCCCGCAGCCGGTCTTTAAATATCGCAGTATTTGCGATTATTTGCTTACCGAATAATCACAATAAAAATCGCATTATTGGGGCTGGGCGGTGGCGCTGGAGGTAAGGTGCCTGCCTTGCCTGCGCTAGCCTAGGACGAACCGCGGTTCGATCCCCCGGCGTCCCATATGGTCCCCCAAGAAGCCAGGAGCAACTTCTGAGCGCATAGCCAGGAGTAACCCCTGAGCGTCACAGGGTGTGGCCCAAAAACCAAAAAAAAAAAATATATCGCATTATTAAAAAATCGCATTAAACATTCGCATACCCCGAGCAGTTCCATTCGGGGTATGCAAATGTTTAATGCGATTTTTTTCTTACTAATGCGAATAATCGCGAATACTTTGCGCCTAGCACAGATGTCATTTCCACTGCTCCTGTCTGCTGTCCCTTGCATTATCGGAGGCCTGAGGGAGAGAAGGGAGAGAAGGAGAAGTTTATTACAGAATTAGATTTTGTTATACCTTCATCATGACTTCATCAAAGCCTGCAGTGAAGAGAAAGATTGATGACGAGCACAGACAATTTCAGGAAAAGTGGGAGACACAGTATTTCTTTGTTGAGCACAGGGGCATCCCCACATGTCTTATTTGCTCAGAGAAAGTTGCAGTGCACAAGGAATAGAACTTGAAACGCCATTATTCAACTAAACATACTGAGGGATGTGCAAAATATCAAGGAAATGAGAGAGCCAAGTGGATTGCCAGTCTTAAAGCATGTCTAATGAGGCAACAAGATTTCTTCAAGAAAGCAACCAAAGAGAATGTTGCATCAGTTGCAGCTAGTTACATGGTTAGTGAGATGATTGCTAAGGCAGGGAAATCATTCACAGAAGGAGAGTTTGTTTAAAAAAAAATGCATGTTACAGGCTGCAAGTATTATCTGTCCGGAAAAGAAAGGTCAGTTTAGCAAAATCAGCCCTTCTGCCAACACTGTGGCAGAGCGCATTTCTGACATGTCAAGTGACATTTATCATCAACTGTGTGAGAAAGCCAAATGTTTTGATGCATACTCAGTTGCTCTTGACGAGAGCACAGATATAACAGACACTGTGCAGCTCACAATTTATGTCCGTGGTGTTGATGGCAACTTTGAATTGACAGAGGAGCTGCTGACAATAATTCCAATGCATGGCCAGACCACCGCTAATGAGATATTTCAGCATCTGTGTGATACCATTGAGAATGCAGGTTTGCCATGGAAGAGGTTTGTTGTAATAATAACCAATGGAGCACCATCGATGACAGGAGGAAAAATGGACTGGTGGCACTTGTTCAAAAAAAAAAAACTTGAAGAGGAGGGTGTAGAGAAGGCCATTGCTCTTCACTGCATTATCCATCAGCAGGCCCTTTGCAGTAAATGCCTGCCATGTGACAATGTGATGTCTGTTGTTGTGAAATGCATCAACCAAATCAGAGCCAGGGGCTTAAAGCACAGGAGGTTCGTGCCTTTTTAGAGGAAATGGAGTCAGAATATGGAGATGTGCTCTATTTCACCGAGGTACATTGGCTCAGCAGGGGAAATGTCCTGGAAAGATTTTTTGAGTAGAGAGAAGAAATAAAAGCCTACATGGAGAAGGATGGAAATGCTGTTTCTGAATTGAGTGATCACAAATGGCTCATGGACTTAGTTTTTCTTGTTGACATCACACATAAGCTGAATGTACTAAACAAGATGTTACAAGGCCCAGGGCAGCTTATCAGTGCTGCCTATGACAACGTGAGAGCATTCTCCACAAAACTTGTGTTATGGAAATCCCAGCTCTCAGACAAACCTTTGCATTTCCGAGCATGCAAGGAACTTGTGGATTCAGGCATACCATTCAGTGGTGAGAAATATGTTGATGCTATTTTTTAAGCTTTGCAGACTTCAAAAAGCACAGAGTCACTTTCCAAATTTTTGTGGACCCCTTTTCCTTTGATGTGCAAGATGCCCCTCCTGTGCTTCAAATGGAGCTCATTGACCTGCAATGCAACTCTGATCTCAAAGCCAAGTTCAGGGAGATTAGTGGAAAAGCAGACATGCATGGATAATTTTTGAGAGAATTGCCCCCATCTTCCCTGAGCTTTCCCGAATGTTCAAGTGCACCATGTGCCTTTTTTTTGGGAGCACATATTTGTGTGAAAAGTTATTCTCTACATTGAACTTCAATAAGTCAAAGTACAGGTCTAGACTTAATGATGATCATCTTCAAGCCATACTGAGGATCTCAACTGCTTCCTCTCTAAAGCCAAATGTGGTTTAGATTTGTGAGAAGCACTGTCAAGTCTCTGGCAGCAAGGAATAGGCAAAAAATGCCATGTTCAGAAGAACTGTTCATGATCTTCACTCAATGTTCTATTCATGTTCAGAAGAAATAATTAAAACTGTTAATAATGATGTTTGAGGGCTTTTTTTTTGTGAAATCCCTTATGTGGCCCTGCCTCACCCCGACTTTGCCTCCTGCGGCCCCCAGGTAAATTGACTTTGAGACCTCTGATTAGAGACTGCCCGCCTGGGACTGAGAGAGAGAGAGAGAGAGAGAGAGAGAGAGAGAGAGAGAGAGAGAGAGAGAGATGAGAGAGAGAGAGAGGAGAGAGAGAGAGAGAGAGAGAGAGAGAGAGAGAGAGAGAGAGAGATTGAGATTTACAGTCCGGAGGTGGCCAGGGGAGGCTCGTAGCTCCAGGTTCAATAGAGAGAGATAGAGGGATAGCTACAAAGCAGCAGCATCTTGCTGATGCTTTATTTCTGGCCCAATGTAGACTGGCTGGTGCTGCTCTGGTCACTATCATGGGCCCCTTCCCAATGGTCCAAGTTTTTCTTTTTCCTCTCTGCATGATAAGGGGACATGTCCAAGGGGGTGTGTCCAGGTTAAATTGTCATTACAGTGGAGGTATCCAAGGGGCATGTCAAAGTTCAATTTCTATACAAAAAATCATCCCTGGTTTCTATCTGTTTGTTTACAACTTGGCTTCACTCAAAACAAAGATTTTCCTACTTATCATCTTGTTTTACATGTCTCAAGCACACCTGGGTGGGATTGACTCAGGATAGTCTTTTTATCCTTATTCCTCCATCTGGGGGTGATCTCTGTACTCAATAAAAACTACAGTTCTATTATATGCCTGTAACTCAATTATAAACAACTTTATCCATGGAAAAAAATGCTTGAGACTGCATTTTGAACAACCTTGTAACCACGGTGTTTAAATAAAAAAGTAAAAAATAATCACAGAGCAAAAATGATTTTAATAACTTGTCATATATAAATATTGACAACGTAAAAACAACTCCAGTTTTGATAGACAGTTCTCTGTCTCTCTCTGTCTCTGTCTCTCTGTCTCTCTCAGGCAGAAAGCTACCCAACCACGCATGATTCACCCTATCAGCCTGGTTTAGATTATTTCCTGCGACAATCCATGATCCAGACCCATTTCCCCAGGAAGGGATCTGACATGTGGAGCCTTACAACATAGGTTGAATTAATTCCAACTTAAATGGGTTAATAACTTATTACGTGTCTGGCATTATATCAATGTGGTGGAAAGCACTGAACTTGAGCAGATTGCGTGGCTTTGCCAATCGTACCCAGATATGCTTTAAAAGAACAAAAAAGACTCGTGCAAGACCATTTAATAGAAAGTTGATTTATTCTGCAGACCAGCATGCCTAACTTGGTGAACTTTAGTCTCTGGTGGAAATGTGCTTGAGATGGGAGCTCCCAAAACCTTGCTAATGCTTTAGCAGGTTAATGAAGATGCTTCTCTGTTCCAAACAATAAATATGTTCTGATAAATTAGCACTGGTTTAGCGTCGCCACGTAGATGACTAAGAGGTCACGGAGGTTATTTCTTTCCATGTCCCTCATATTTTGGTGGGCCTATGCAAACAACAATTGCCACTCTAACACCATTTTTACTGTGCTCCTTTGACTCTAATCCTTAAAAAGAACTCACTTAAAATTTGAGGTTAACTTAAGCTAATATGCATGTATATGGAAATGTAAGAAAATACTATGCCTGTAATGTTTAAGGAGTTACGTAAGTTTTATGGCTTTAGATTGCCTTGTGTACTGTTAAGAAATATTATAATGTGTTACAATCTGGGGACTTGAGGGACAAAGTAATTGTACATGGATTCTGTCTTATTTATCTTAATGTTCTTTGGCTGAAATTTCAAAGTTAAGATATCAGCAAGGGGACTTCTGAGAATTATGTTATGGGTGATTGTCCTTCCACTGTAACTTTACCTTGTCCTCTTTCTTTGCACCCTTGTTCTCATAATTAAAAATAAAAATTAAAAAAAAAAGAGGTCACGGAGGAGAACAATATTGTCACGTCGCTTTGTCATCATGTTTCACTCATTAAAAAATAAGAGCTTTTCTCTCTGTAGATAAGGAACAGATGTAACGGGATTCAAGGGATGTTGTCATAAAAGTCAATGAAATTCGGTTCGCAGGCGGCTGAAACTTTAGGAAGGAGCTCGCCTTGCAGCTTCCTCAGTCTCCCCATCTGGATGGGTGAGCTCACGTTGGCACTGTTACCGCTCTCTGCTCTGCCCACATTTTAATTCATATGCATTAAGGACAGCCACAGCTTGCTCACAAATATGCATGTATTCGTCACTCTTTCATAGAAAACCAGAATTCTGCATGAATATGCAAAAGAGCCAGTGCAGGGGAGGCAGAGAGCCTGAGTGCCTCCCCCGGGGCCACCAGAAGGCTAGGGGAGAGAATGAGGATAAATCTCAGACCAAATCACGAGGAGAAACAGCAGCTCAGAGCCCTGGGCCAGCACCAGGCCCTGCCCAGGCCCCATGCCTGTCTTCCTCAGGACTTGCCAGCTGGTGTTCACTCGCAAGAGAGGCTGTGAAGGAATGATGTGGCCTTCCTTCAAGGCGTCCTCGCAAACCTTTTCATTCTTGATTTAGTTTTTGACTTAATTTTTAATTCTTGAATTAATTTTGATTTCTGTGGAATGTAGTTCTCATGCACTCATTTTCTGGGAAGGCGGGAGTGACAGGCATGCATCTTCCACTGCAGGAGACATCTGCAGGGCTGCCTTTCTCCGCCCCTGCACAGAGCAGGCGCAGGAACGGGGCTGGGCCTCAACTCTTCCTACCCAGACTTGGTAGGAAGGACATAGAGGCCACTATCATACCCCCTGGAGGCCTCGTTCTTCAAAGACACAACACCCCAACTTTCTGGGCGGGTGTAGGCACTGGGGCTGAGCCTTTTGGCATTTTGAGATGGTTGGTGTTCAGTTGGTGTCCGTGATGTCAGCAGACAGACAACCTCCTCCTGAGGGATCCTTAGACGTGGAAGTGTTTCAGGAATCACTTCATTCCTTCTCCAGCCCAGTTGCACCAACCAAAGTGTGTTTGGCTCCTGGAGGCCTTGGGGGCTGGAGTGGCAAGAACTTGTGTTTGTGGGAGTCTGGGCATCGGGTGAGTCTTCTCTTACTGTGCTCATTGCTGACTCCCTCAGCTTCCTGCAGCTGGTGTTTGGAGAAAGGGTCTTTTCCCACCCCCAGAGTCCCTGGCTCTATGGGTGACATGAGTGGGGCTGTGGGGTCTGGTGAGGTGGGGAGACTCAGTGAGCACTTCCAGGGAGGTGTGAAGACCCTGGGCATGCCCATTGAGATGCTCAGTGCAGTCCCGACTCCCGGTCCACCTCACCCTGTCCCCGTTGATGGTGTCCAGTCTCAGTCTCGAATGCCTGTGGCAGCCGACCAGATGGACTTGTCCATGGTAAGCACAGGAGAGAGGGGCTTTGGGCCGAGGCTGCTCTGGGTCACCTGGTGCCCACGTCCTCCCCACTCACCAGATTGCCGCCACTGCCACAGGATTCGGTCGGTCTGTGCTACCCAACAGGCCACGCGTGGCCTGGAAGTAGAAACTCCTTCTAGGAGTTGGAAAGTGGGCACTGGCTTAAATCTTAGTCATTTGGTGCTGTTAGTCACTTTTTGGCAAAGCAAATAATCGTGATGGGTCAGCAGACAGTGAGGTTCTTTCAACATTCCCAGGGAGCCTTGCCAAAACTCAGCCTGGAGGGACTTCACGGAGGCTCCCGCATGCCCACATACCCGCCTGCCCACAAAGCATAGAGGTGACCAGTGAGAGGCACCTATCCTTCCCACTGTCTTCCCAGACTTAGGAGCCTTGTCTGACATAGCCCTGATGTGGTCCCTGGAGACTGAATTCCCCCAGTAGGCTCAGGGCCCAGTGGACTGGTCGCAGGTTCCTGGTTTGTGGCCCCTGCCTGCTGGTCATGGCCCTCTGTGGTCATCCTGACTTGGTGCCCTCTACAAAGCAGGAAAGAACCCAGAGAACAAGTTAATGCTCCCAGTAGTCACGATGGGAGGACAGTTGTCACACCCAGCGTCCCATCCCTAGGAACTGGATGGAGCAAGGCCGGTCTGCTGGTCTGGCCTTGGAGCAAGTCACAAGGGACCCTCTGCGGACAATGGTGGGTGCTGGCCACACCCCTGCTCAGTTCTAGCAGCCCCTACTCAGCATTGTTGTGGGTTTGGCTTTGGAGACACACCGAGCCATGCTAAGGGCTCATTCCTGGCTCTGTGCTCAGGACTCACTCCTGGCTCTATGTTCAGGGATTAATCCTTGCTTTGTGTTCAGGGATTACTTCTGGCTCTGTACTCAGGGCTCACTCCTTTAGTTTTTAAACTTTTTTCATTTATTAATTGATTGATGGATGATTTTTGGACTACACCCAGCAGCACTCAGGGGTTACTCTTGGCTCTGCACTCAGAAATCATCCCTGGCAGGCTGGGGTACCGTATGGGATGCCAGGAATCAAACTGGGTCCCTCCTGGGTCTGCTGGATGCAAAGGCAAATGCCCTACAGTTGTGCTATGTCTCTGGCCCCAGGATTTACTCCTGGCTCTCTGCTCAGGGCTCACTCCTGGCTCTGTGCTTATTTTTGGCTACTCCAGTTTCCTTCATGTAGGCCCCCTCCAATTTACACCTCAACCCTGAGCCCTGAAGCAGCTGCACCCCCAATGTTACACCTGTCCCATCCTCTCCCTGCTCTAGAACTGGAAGGTGGTGATCGTGTTGGCTGCCCACGATTCACTCAAGAGCATTTTGAGAAAAGCCTTGACTGGCCCTGGGGATGGTGCTGGGCAGAGGAGAAACAGTGGAGGAGCTGAGGAGAGAGAAGCACCTTTGAGAACCACTTTTGTCCTGATGCATGCAGGCATGCCCCTTCCCCTACTGCTCAGGGCCCTGCAGATCCATATGTCGTGGTCCATACTGCAGATGCAAGGCCGTCAGTTACTCCACATGGGGCCAATGCCGTTAGATTGGCTTTATGGGAAACTTCGGTTACATTTGTCTAGTAAAAAAAAGTGTGCTGGGCCAAGCCATTTAGTGAGCTATCTGCTTGCCATTAAAAAAGGGCAGGTATGGAGACTTGGTACAGGAAGGGAGAGGGGAGCCTGGAAGATGAAGCTTCAGGGAGGGCTCAGGGGATGGAGCCACTTGGAGGGCCATGGAAGAGGCACAGGTGATGGAAATGCAGGGGGGCTTGGGTGATAGAACTGAGCTGCGGAGAGGGCCCTCTGACCCCAGCTGACCAAACCTTTGCATGTCTGTTAGGCTGAGACTGACCTGGGTAGATATCATGGGCTGCTCTTGACCACACCTGCTGGCCCAGTAGGCCTGTCTGTGAGGCTTGGAGCACATAAGTCTGGGTTCACTTCATTAGGGTCTGCTTGGCAAGTCCATACATCCTCCAGCTCATGAGGGCCTGGCTGGGGTCCTCACCAATGCCACCTACAACTGTCCATCTGCCCCATGGCAGGGCTGTGAGCTCTGCAGACACCCATAGCGCACGCTGGGGTGTGTAGAGGGGTCAGGTGAGAGGGCCGTGCTCAGATGGGCAGAGGGACGGGATGCATGCTAGTCAGAGATTGACCCTCACCCCGTACCTGAAGCCCCCATTAGCTCCCCAGGATGCAGTACTTGCCTCCTTCTCCCCTCAAAGGCTGAGAACTCGCCAACGGACTCAGTGGCTCCAGGGCCCCGTGGATGGCAGAAAGATGGATGAATCTCTGCTCGACTCCAGCTCTGAGGGCAGAACCTGACTCCAGGAGGGGCCTTGAGTTCTGCCCCCCCCCCCCCGGACCCTCCCCAGAAGCCCGTCCCAAAGGCCCCTGCACTGAGCTCTCCCGTCCCAGTGCTCGATATTTGGTCCTCGATGCTCAGAGCTGAGCTGTTTGCTGAATGATTGATGAGTCACAGGCAGGTGAGCTGCGGAGCTAATTAGGGTTTAATTGGGGCGATGCTCAGAGCTTGTGGAGGGGCCTATGGCACTGGGAGGGGGAGGCTGGAACTGGCCTCGGCCTGCAGCCTCAGCTGAAGCGGGAGCAGACGAGCTTTGCGGGGGTGTGTGTGTGTGGGGCAGGCATGTCTCTGTGTCCCGCTCAGGCCACCGGGCGCCTTTGTATCTGCAGGTCAAGTTCTCCATACACGTGCCGCAGGGAGTCGCTGGTCAGGCTGGCAATCAGCTTTCGGGGCCCGGGCATCCAGGGCCGGAAGACCTCCTCCCACTGCACCGTGGCACCTGGCCGGATCTCCCTGTGGGGGGAGGAGGGAGACTTGAGGGCAGTGGGAGCACCACAGGCCCAGGGTGGTGCTTTCAAGTTGTGGCCAATATTGGAGCCGGTATTGGCCAGTCCATCAGGCCAGGAAAGCCTGGGGAGGGCCCCAGGACATGGCGTCTGGATTCCAGCTCAATGTGAACTGTGACTGACTCCCCTCAGCCACTGGTCATCTCAGCTGATGAGACTGTCCAGATGCCCTGGCTGTCCGAGTCTTGGACATTCCGGGGGGACCCTGTTCCAACCATTTCTGTGCCCGGCACCCTTCAAGCTCTGTCCCCTCCCTGAGCTCGGTCACTTCACAAACCAACATTTTCCCGCACCATCTCTGGGGCCTCGGTCAGGGCAGCAGGAGTAACGGAGGCTTCCGTAGCCAACACTGCCGCTGAGTTCCCCATTTTGGAATTGTGGGCCGGCCACATGACGCCGGTCCCCACGTCCATATCGTGAGTTTCCGTGCGCATACCTCGCTCCGGCCCTGAGGCGTGGCCCTCATCACGCCGGGCCCCTTGGGCACACGGGATCATTCTCCCGTGAGCGGATGGACTGCGGTGTGTGCAAGGGGAAACCGGGCGATTAAGCCCAGTCGGAGCCGGAAACGTTCCTTGCCGTAACTCATGACCCTGAGCTGCCTTTACGGGCAACATCGACCTGGAAGATGAATGTTCATGGAACAAGCCGCTGGTCTCGTGAGGCAGCAGCAGCAGCCACTGCTGCAGGAACTGGGCGTGAAGGAAGGGCTGGGCCCTGTGGGAGCCCGGACAATGAGTTTGGGAGGCCTCACGTGGAGGGGCCCTTTGCTCCACAGAACCAGGATGGAAGCCGGCCTTCATTGCCACCTGACACAAACCCTTCCCTGGCGCCTACCGGAACATCTTCCTCATAGGCAGCATCACACCGGGACCCTCCACGCGCATCCAGACGTTCTGCAGTGGCTCCTTCAGAGGGTTGGTGAACTGCACTGACACCACCATGTCGGAACCGGCCACCTTGGCGCCCCGAACCTGCAATGCAGAGGCCAGGGGAGGGGAGTCAGCGGCCAAGCCCCGGTTCCATCTTGCCCACGGTGTCCTCGAGACCCTGTCCGCCCATCCACAGCCTGTACCCCCAGGCTCTGCCTTGCCAGACAGACCCGCGTTCCCTGTGGCGAGGCCGGAGGCCACCCGTGTCAGGAGCTGGCTTACGGCGTTGCTGGGCAAATGGGCCAAGAAGAGCGTGGAAAATTACTAATTAGAACCATCCTGTCCCCCTCATTATGGAAACCGAACTAATTAGGGCTGCTGCTAATGGCTCGGCCACCAGCTGCGCTTCGCCAGCAGGAGTGGAAGGGCACAGGGCCAGGCCAGGGGCAGCTCTGTCCACGTTTCCTGCCTGCTGCAGGGATCCCTGAGGTCAGGCGGTGACTGGTGGAGGAGGGAGAAGGTGGCAGGCGGGTGGACACAGCCACGGTCCTCCATGGAAATGTTTGTTTATAAAAAATGGGCCAACGACGGGAGGGAGAGAGCTCAGAGGTCCACGGAGGCCAGGTCCCTGCCAGCAGCCTCTGCGTGGCTTGAATGTGTCCCAAATGAAATAAAGCTTGATTGTTGCTGTTCGTTTTGGGGTCACACCTGGAGGTGCTCAGGGGTCACTGCCGGCCATTCTTGCACTCAGGAATCATTCCGGACAGGCCTAGGGGACCGTACGGGATGCCGGAGATCAAACCTAGGCCAGCTGCATACAAGGCAGATGCCCTCCCCGCTGTGCTGTCACTCGGGCCCTGTTGTGTATGTAAATATTTTGGGGGATTACTATGTTGCTCACCCTAATCTGATTAGGTGATTGTGCCCTACCCTAGGGTGTGACCTGGCATTCTGCCCCCACCCTAGGGTAGGACCTGATTCTGCTTCCACCATTGGTTGGTATCTGATCCCACCATTGGGTGGGACCTGACTCTGGACTATAAGAGCAAGGGTCTGTGGAAGGCGAGAGGCTTTTGCTGGCTGGAACTGAATCGGAGTCTTTGGACTTCAGTTTTGTCCATCCGAATAAAGCAAATATTTCCACGAGCCTGATTGTCTGCGAGCTGTTTACCCGCCGTTTCACCTCAGAACCGTGGGCTAGACAGGGTGGCAGACACGTGCTCCGAGCTGGAAGAAAAGGGCCTCATTCTCCATCCCTCCATCAGTCAACCTCTTCAGGGGCTGTCCTGCTACAGGGCCCCAAACAAAGTGTTTTATCTGCACTTGAACTGGGTGATTTCCCAAGTGAAGCGCGGTGTTAGCTGGGCCCGTCTTAGGGGCCATTTCCTGGTCAGGCTCTCACGGTTTAGCATCTCCCCAAGCACACAGATGTGGGCCCCACTGTCTGGCCCAGTGCGACACATGGGACTCCACCCTGAGTGGCCTTCAGCTCCCCAGCACGGAGCTCTGACAGCAGAGGCAAAAATAGTCCCTGGGATTTTTTTTTTTTTTTTTTTTTTACTGGAAATAGCGTCTTTATTTTCTGGAGCCCAGGAAAGGGCCCTTTGAGGCTTCACCCACGGCCCCCTGAGTCGAGCACAGCTGCCGGAAGAAGCCTGACTCTGAACCGACTTGAAAACGGATCCTGTGCCCTCAGCCTTGATCTGCAATGTCCACGAACCCTGAGAGACTTTCCATTTGAGGTCAGGTGGTGCCTGTGGGCCCTATGGGGCCTCCTCTGACTATGCCAGCAGCCCCAGAAAGGCCTCTGATGCCAAACCAGGAGCCTCTGGACCAATGGCCACTTCTTGGGGTCACCCTGACCGAGTGTCTGATGTGGTGGATCAGGGCCTAGTGAGTCAGTTTACCAACACTGTGGCTGGATCTCTGGACCCCGACCCATGGGCAGCACAGCTGGGGCTCTCCTGGGGGTGCAAAAGGGAGGATGGAGGGGAAAGGATGGAGGAGGGGGACGGGGGAAGAGGAGGGGGAGAGAAGGAGAGGAGAAGAGGAAAAAGAAGAGGAAGAAAGGGAGGAAGGGGAGGGGGAGTAAAAGAAGGAGGAGGAGGAGAGGGAGGAAAGGAGGAGGAGAGAGTGAGAGGAGGGAAAGGAGTAGGAAGAGGATGTGGAGGAGGAGAAGGAAAGGAAGAGGAGGAAGAGTGGGAGGAGGGGAGAAGGAAGAAGAGCGTGATGAGGAGAGGGAGGAAAGAAGGAGGAAGAATGGGAAGAGGGGGAGGAGAAGCAGAAAAGGAGGAGAGGGAGGAAAGGAAGAAGAGGAAGAGTGGGAGGAGGAGGAGGAAGATGAGGAGGAGGAAAGAAGAGACAAGAAGACAGAGAGGAGGGGAGGAGGATCAAGGGGAAGGCGAAGAGGAGGAGGAGAGGGAGGAGAGGGGAGCAGGAGGTGAGGGAAGCAGCTTAGCCGCTCCCAGTGAGGCCAGCCAGGAACATCAGTCTTCCTTAAGCCCCTGCCGTGGACACGCTTCATGGTCACGCTCCCGCCTAACTCTCCTTGGGACTGTGAAGGTCCCTGGGGTGTCCCCGAGCCAGGACTTCCAGGAATCAGCTTTGCTCCTAGCTGAAGGAGCTTTAGCTCCAAGCAGCCCCTGGGGTGAACCCCAGCACCCTTCAGGGTCAGGGGTCCATATGTAGGGACACAGGGCTGCAGGGAGACCCCAGACCACAGCCCTGCCTGACTCCCATGTATCGCCACTTCCCTCCTCTCCTCGCCCCGAAATATCTCTGCTCCCTAAAAATAAAAGTGCCGTGGCATCTCCCAGCCGTCAACACATGGGGCGCAGAGAGCCCCCCAGAAGGCAGAAGCACCCACAGCCCATCACAATATTTTGATCGCCGCAGAGCGTGTGTGCGACTCATTAGGGCTGAGTGACGGTCCCTGCGTTTCCCCGCTCAGGCGCTGGGCTCTAGCAGGGCTGTAGGCATGGGGCAACTTGGCCTACACCACACACTGGGGCTCTTGGGGTCCCCTATTCACTGGCTCCTGAGAAACACCCTCATCCAAGGAAGCCTGGGGGTGCCTGGGAAGGACTTAGAGAGAGAAGGAGAGGGGAAGGCTGGGCAGAGGACAGAGGGCAGAAAGCAGAAGGCAGCGGTCAGAAGGCAGAGGGCAAAAGGCCAAGGGCAGAGAGAAGGCAGAGGGCAAAGGGCAGAAGAAGGCAGAGGACAGAGGGCAGAGGGCAGAGCTGGCACAGAACTCTGCTGCTGTCTTGGGCATGGACCTAACTGGAGTGCGTTTCCTGCTCCCTCAGCACCCTGTGTTTCCTATTCAGCTGCTCAAAGGTTGCTCTGGCCTTTACTGCAGCCAAGGAACCCCTGGCCCGCAGCCCTGCCTCCCTCTCTCCATCCCTCTGGGTGCTGTTCTGGGCTGCTGTGCATGGGGGGTCACCTTCCTGAACCCCCCCCATCTTCTGCTGCCAGAGACCCGGAATGGCAGTTCACAGCCTGGTGCTCCCTGCCCAGCAGAGCCTAAGGCTCCCTAGGCTAGGGTCAGAGGCAGAGGTGCCATGAGGCTTTGGAGTTGGGGATCAGCGCAGCGTATGCAGGATTACTCCCACCCCCACCCCCCCACAGCCTGTCAAAGAGCCACAGCTCTTCCGAGGGGATGTGAGCCAGGAGGAAGGACAAGTGTTGCGTACCAGATCCCCCAGCCCAGGAGAGGTTGTGCCCGTGCCCTGTGCTATTTCCCCTGCGCTCCTCCCGATACCCACCCCCTCCAGTTTCCTCTCCCCCTCGAACATTCAGGCTGAAAGGATGAAAGGCCTCTCGGTGCACTGATGCCACATTTCCGCCTCTGTGGGTCCCACACCCTATATCCCTCAGCTAGTATCCCTCATCCCCAAGACTCAGCATTCCCTGCCTGTATCTCTCTTTTGTCTCTGCACCTCCTGTCTCTGGGACTGGTGATTAGGGCTAACAGTTTACGTAGACACGTTTTGGCTCTGCTGTCTGCTGTCTTGAACTGAGTTGGTGTCTTAGGACTGTGGACCTGACTCAGGCCCAACTGGCTACTGCTTGCATTTTGTCCTCCCATGGCCCTGCTAAGGGAAGAGCCTTCAGAGGAGTGCCCGGTGCTTCCTGGTGTGAGACACTTCTGGAGAAAGCGGTTCATCTCTGCCCGGAAATGAAATGCCCTGAGTCAGCCAAGAAGGCGAGTCCTGAGCAGTGTCCTGGGAATCAAGGGGGTATGTTTCCATCACTTTGTGGGGCATGTTTCCACCTGTGAGTGGGGCCCTGACCAGAACGCAGCTCATCTGCAGTTGGGGTCTTATACCGGCTGGTGGCTGGATCTGGCCGTCCCCACAGTGAGGGTTTGTATCACCAGGGTGTCTCCTACGCCCTGTGGGCAGCCTGCAGGGGTGCTACTTGCTGTGCACAGGCCACTTGCTGTGAGCTCCTTGCTGTGAGCTCATGGCCCTTTGAGAGAGGCAGCACAGCCCAGGGGTCCTGTTCTGCACAAAGTCTGCACCCCTGTGCTCCTCTGGTCAGGATACAGGTGGCTTGGGCATGAAGATAGTATCTAGAGGCCAATGGGGTGTCTAAGCTGTGGATGGACCCTGAACTATAGTCTTGGAGCACCTAGAGCACCTGCTCCTGGGGCCTGAGGGGTAGGGCATGGAGTGGTTGACTCTAGAATGGAACCCCCACTAGTAGGCCCAGTAGACCCTTTGCAGTCACCCACTTCCCAACTGCCCTGTCCAGAGAGGCAGATCTCCCCGGACTTTGCTCCCAGCACTGCCCAGGCCTGGCTGCCACATCTCATCAGACCTCCCTTGCATTCGGGGAAGGTATCCTCAGAAAATCACCCTGACAACAAACACGTGTCTGACTCCCGCTCGCTTGTGGAGGAACCAGGGCTCTGTGACTAGCGAGGCTGGTGCATAACCCCGGGCCCAGGCCTGCCCAAGAGTGGGGGCAAATAGGAGCGGAACTGAATCTCATACCTCCTGTGGAAAATGTTAGAGCCAGGGTAGAAAACAGCTCAGCACACATAAAAGCCAGTGATGAAAAAAACACCCTAATGAACACAGGCAGAGCCTGGCCAGACCCTGGCAAAGAAACAGGCAGCCCACAGGCCCCTGGAACACACAAGTCATCATGATACTGGAGAGACAGGAGCTTCCACTCCATAGCTAGAGAAGGGATGGAGGCTGGCGGGACACAGGAAAGAACCAGGTCACCGCAGCTGGGGAGGCACAGTGGCTCAGGACACAGAAATCAGACACGGATCTGCAGGAGATCCCCTAGCCCCACGCCCAGGCATCGATCCCAGGGACACAAGCTCTGAAAGTTTGCACACCCATGTTCAGGCAGGGCTACTTCCAGGAGAATAGCTGCAGGTGAACAGAGAGCTATGGCGGAGGATTCTGGCCCTGACAGTGGGGAAAGAGAAAACCAGACCTTGGTTACAGCAGGGAAAGAACTGGAGGAGTCAGGAAAGTATTTTGGGAGAAAGACAATCTTCTGTGAGACAGAGACAAAGGAGGAGCCCATACCCAGTTTGAGTAAACCCTGGACTCTGACCTCAGCGCCTTGGCTGTGAGTGGGCTGGCCGCTGAGGGATTCAGGGGCTTTGTGGGAGGACCTTAGCACTCGGAGGTGGATTTCGTGGCAACATTATACATCCCTAGTACAAATAGCTACAGTCTGGAAAGCCAGCAATACCTCCATAAAATAAAAATATAAAACACCAGACAGAGAAGCAAAATAAAAGCCCAGTAAACCCAACAAACAATAAGTCATAAAAGCAGAAAAGTGGTTATTTTGGTTAGGACACTTCTGACTAGAAAAGGCATGTGGAAACTTTCCGAGGTGTTGGTGTTCTGTATTCATCTGGTCAGTGGCTCTGAGACATATCAGTCCATCCACTCCTCCATCCACTGACGCACATGCTCATCCATTAACCCACTCATCTGCCTGCCTAACCATCTATCCATCCATCCATTCATTCATTCATCTATCCATATATCCATCCATTAACCCATTCATATATTCATCTGTCAATCCATCCACTTATCCCCTATCTATCCATTCATCCATCTATTAACCTATACATCCATCCATCCTTTTATCTATCCTTGCATGCATGCTTCTGTCCATCGATCCTATTTCTCCTTACAGGCATTCATCTATACACCCACCTATTCATCCACCCACCCATCCATCCATCCATCCATCCATCCATCCATTCATCTACCCACCCACCCATTCATTTATCTATCATATATCTATCCATCCATTAACCTATCAGTCTATCCATCTGTCTATCCATCCACTCATCCAACACCCACCCATCCATCCATCCACCTATACATCCATCCATTTGTCCAATCATCCTTCTATCTATCCTTGCATGAATGCTTCTGTTCATCAAACTTATCTCTCCTTACAGGCATTTATCTACCCACCCAACTACTCATCCACCCATCTGTCCATCCTATCATCCGTCCATTTATCAATATATTCATTCACCCACCCACCTATCCATCCATCCCTCCATCCACCTCTCCACCCGCCCACCCACCCATCATTCATCCACCACCCACCACTCACACACATGTCCATTCTTTCACCTGTTGCTGACTCATACACATACCCATAGGCATGTGCATGCACAGATCCCTCCCATCCCCTCCTCCCCCTCTGTGCAGCACCGCCATGCACTAAACTCCTCAGCCACTCGCTCTCCCACACCCAGTCGTGTCTCAGAACTCGACGGTCCCGTCCACGAGCAGGTGGGCTGGTTCCGGCGGCTTCCGTTTGATGCCTGCCCGACCTACTTCGTGCAGAAGACGCTGCGAGTTGTTGGTGTGCGCCTCCAGCCCACAGCCTCCCTTCTCCACAAGTGTGTTATACCCACAGGTTGTATTTATATCTGCAGCCACATCTATATATTTAAATCTGGAGAGGAGAGCGGAGTGTTACATGCACACAGCTATATATAGGGCGCTTGCTTCTTTCAAAGAACAGGAGGTTCCTAGCTTCTCTTTGATAACATTTTTTTCCTTTTTTGAGTAGAACGCACACAGCCCCCATGCACACGTTCACCTGCACACCTGCATTCACGCACAAGAGGCGTCCAAGGGCCCTGTCCACAGCCCAGATCCCCCGGGGAAGAGACGTAGCCTGACCTGGATGGTGAGCGTGGGGATAGTCAGCACCCTGGACTTCTGCTTGGCCAGCACGTCCCTGGTCTCGTTGACTCGGGCAGTGACGAAGAAGTGCAGTGAGGCCTGTTCCAGCAGCTGCCCCATGTACTCACCGGCGTGGACCAGCACTTCTTCTCTCTTGGCTGGCGGGAAGAAAAGGAGGCTGTGGCACTGGGAGCTGGAGCACTGACCCTTCGTACCCCTCACTTCCCTCTGGCCCTACTTCTGACATTGCGGGAGGGTCTGAGGAGACAGAGAGTGGAGGAGTACCGCCTGCCCACAGACGCGTGTCCCTGTGCCTTGCAGGATACTTGGTGCGGCCGCACAGTGGTTTGGGCCTGTTACCTGAGCAGGTGGAGGCCTAGAATGGAGAGTCACAGGACTATGTGTGTCTGCCCTGCACCTTTGGGCCTGGCTGAGCCCAGTGGTCAGCTCTG
The DNA here is from genome assembly GCF_024139225.1 of Suncus etruscus. NCBI lineage: Eukaryota > Metazoa > Chordata > Mammalia > Eulipotyphla > Soricidae > Suncus > Suncus etruscus. Next base: position 63,578,958 of record NC_064865.1, on the reverse strand, counting down.
GGCCCTGTCCCTGCACCACAGCTCTGGATTCCCAGCTGGCCGTGGGGGAATCTGGTGCCCAGAAGCCAAGACCAGAGTCCCGCTGCCCCCTGGAACCCCAAGGCCTTGGAGTCCAGCTTGGTCACCGTGTCTGCTCAGTGCTGGCATGTGGGCAGTTAGACTGATGCAGGGCAGCTGAGTGCCCCAGGCCTGTCCCACCCCTGGCACCCCCCCCCCACAGTCTCTTAACCCATCCCCTAACCTCCCCCAGGGTCTGCTTCTATCTGGAACGCCTGTGGCTGCCTCTGCTGTGGTATTGGGAGGTGACGGCAAGGACAAAGCTACCGAGCCTCAGAGCCCAGGACAGGCACAGTGGCACCATCCGCCAGGGCGCCCTGCCCTTGCCCTACCACACGTTTGGGCAGCATCTGTCCATCCCGCCAACACCCACTGCCAGCTGGCCAAATTGGCCAAGTTCCTGGCACTGTCCCACTTCGCCCTTCACAGCTGCAACCTTGCCATGCCTGTCTTTGACCCTGAACTCGATCTTTCTGCCTAACGTCCCAGGTCCAGACAGGGCATGGTCCAGGCTGTGGGCCTTGCTCCAGGGGGCATGGCCAGCGAGGTCTGGCAGGTCAAGCGGAGCAGCCGGCCCTAGCCAGGCTGTTTTCCGTGAAGCTGCAGGCTGGGGAAACTCTGCTTTCTCAGCACATCTGTGGCCACCGCTCAGGTGGCCCACACCGGCCCAGCACCGGGCACGGAGGCCTGGAATAGCACGTTATATAAGCTCAGCTCTGCACGGCTCTGGACAATGGTGATTAAGCCTGGCTAGAGCAAGGACAGGGCTGTTCCCAGCAGAGGCCACGCCTGCTGCAGGGGCTGGTCTTGGGAGACTCAGCCTGGCCTCCCCTCCTTCCCAGAGGCGGTGGAAGCTAAATATATCCGTGCCAGCTCGCACCTGGGAAGGTGCTGCCAGGTCTGGGTGATTCGAATCTTTCTCCTGCCCACGCACTTTCCGTAGCAAAGTGGTGCAGGCTGGGGGGGGGGGGTGAGGTGCTGGCAGCCCCCTGCTTTCTCCACTGCTCCCCAGCTCTGCCTGACCTGTGTCCTGCCCGGACCTTGTCTGTCTGCAACTCCCCACTGGGCAAGGCCCAGCTCCAGGCTCAGGCTCCTCCTTGTATCCTGAATGATGACCCAGAAGGACTGGGCAGGAAGGACTGGCGGGGACTGGACAGGACCTAGGGCCACAGCCTCCAGCCCTGGACCCTGAGGCCTGCTGGGCCCTGCCTGATTCTTGCCTGCCTCTTCCTCCTTTCCTCATCTGCCTCTACTCCCTCCTGCAGCCACACACCCCATCTGTCACCACGGGGGGTGGGCTCAGCCCCCAGAACATTCCCACAGGCGCATGCCAGCTCCCTCGCCCACAAGCCTCAGCAGAGCGACATGTCTCCAGGCTGTCCCCGAGCGCCTCCTCCATCAGACATGCCATTTCCACCACCTCCTCCATTAGGCACGCCATTCCCTTGCCTCCTCCATCAGATATGCCATTTTCCTGTAACCGTGTGTGTGTGTGTGTGTGTGTGTGTGTGTGTGTGTGTGTGTGTGTGTGTGTGTGTGTATTTTGTCCTGCCAGGCCCCAAACCTCTGTCCCCACTTGGGGTGAGCCCATGGCCCCTTGCTCTTCATGAGGTCCCAGCACTAGGGGGGGTTCAACGCTCTCTGCCCACTTTCCGCCCTGGCGCTCAGGGTCCAGTGCAGTGTCTGCCTACACCACGGAGAAGGACAGCTTACAGGACAGTGGCTCCAGCGCCACCTCAAAGGTCTCCTTCTTGAACTCAGTCTTGGACACGCCCGTGTAGAAGGTGATGTTCCCCGACAGGTAGGCAGACAGCGTATAGCGGCGGGAGCTGTTGTTCTGGAAGGTGATGGTGACTGTGAAGTCCTGGCCTAGCACCGCGTGTTCGACCTCGAAGTCCATGTCCACGTCGGCACTTGGTTGGTCACGGCCCTCCGTAGACGTCGCCTTCTTGGCCCCGTACATGAGGGCCGTTTTCCAGGGCCAGTCGCTCTTCCTCCTGGCCTGCAGGACATAGAGCCTGGGAGAAGGCTCGAGAGCTGGTCCTGGAGACCGCCCCATTTCCCCCCCACCTCCAGGACCCTCACAGCCCCTTCAGAGTCCCCAAAGCCCTGCCCTGTGGACTCCCTGCCCACAGCACTGTTTACGTGGGTCTGGCTATCTTTGTGTCAGTGTCTGGTTCTACTGGTCATGGATATGTGTGAGTCTGGCCCCCGCAACATGGCCTGTGCTATGTGTGTGAGTGTGACCCCAGCAATGTGCCTGTAGAAGTGTGAGTCTGTCCCCAGCAGTGTGCCCTCTAGACATGTGAGTCTGACCCAGGCAGGGTATCCTATGCAGTGTGTGAGTCTGACCCCAGCAGTAGATGTGTAGACGTGGCCCATAGATGTGTGAGAATGGCCTCCTCCAGCAGCATGGCATGTGTCTATATGAGTCTGTCTCCAACAGCGTGACCTGTAGACATGTGAATCTGCCCTGCCCGGGCAGTGTGGCCTTTGAACTGTGTGAGTCTGGCTGCCACAGCGTGGCCTGTGCATATTTGAGTCTGGCCCCCAGGAGCATGGCCTTGCACGTGTGTGAGCTCTGGCACTTGTTATTGGACCAGCCTTGGTGATCAAAGGCAGCTAATAGAGATCATGGGGCCACAGAAGAATGGGTTGGGGGTTGTGAGGCTGAGCCTGGCCGAGTGTTCCAGGAGTTAGGCAGGACCATTAGCTCCTTGGATCGGCTCCAACTATGCATTTAGGTGAAATGAAGGAGGAAAGAGCCGGCTGCAGATGGTGGGGCACAGAGGGGTCTAGGGGGAGGAGGATGCAGAAGGCAGGTGGGCAGATATGAGGGTCTTAAAAAGAGTGAGGTGAGGAATGGTATGAGGTGTAGTGTGAGGGGTGGTATGATGAGTGACATGAAAGGTAATGTGAGGGTATTATGAGGGGTTAGGGTTAGGTGAGGGAGATATCGTGAGGGCTATAGTGAGGGGTGACGTGAGAGACGATGTGCAGTCTGAGGGAGGGCACACAGACCCCAACTGCCAAGCCACTGCTCCTGTGGATTCACCTTCTGAGAACTTGTAGGTGTCGGTGACGTCCATCATGCCATCCCCTCCAAGCTGTTTGGTCACAATCAGTTTCCCAATGTGGGTGGTATCAATGGCTTCCACCAAGTGTGAGCCGTCCTTCTTCACGGTGATATAGATGAGGTCACTGTTGACCTGACAAGGGACAGCAGAGGTCAGTACCCAGAGGCTTGTGCCTCCCAGATGTGGGGTGCGTAGGGTGGTGAGTACCTTAGTGTGCCTCCCATGGGTAGGTGAGCCTTAGGACATAGGGGGATTGAAATTCAGGAACTTGGGGGTTGGTTGAACTATTTCTTTGTCTTCTTTTCTTGCTATAAACTCCACCTCCTGAGAGGAGATTGAATCTGCCCCTTTGCTGTCTGGACATTCTTCACCTTATGGTGGAGGGGAATGTATTTCTGGAGGACCCAGGATGAAAGGGAGACATGCCTGGGAGGGGTGCCCATCCCTGCATTAGCACGTTATTTTTGGGGGGGTCTGTTTGGCTGTCCCAGAACAGGGGGAGGAAGAGGGTCAATGCTTCTGGGGAGCCCTGACACGTTGATGACTGGCTGATCTGACCCTGGAACCACCTACTTCAGAGTTTCTTCTATGAGAGCCATGAAACACTGATTCTGTTCCTCCTTTAGTTAGTTGTTACTTGCTCTTGCAGACAAAAAACATCTCAATGAAGAGATAAAATTAGCATGTCTGGGAGGGATTTGGGCCATTTCGAGTTTGTCCATCATGGAAAACCAGGTTTATTTTGGACCTTGGAAGTGGGTCTGGATACCACAAAGGCTTCTGAATCTGAGGGGCCTTCTGATCTGGCCTCTCATTTGCTTTCTAGAGACAGGGACTGAGCTTGCAGCATCCTATTGCCTTTACAAAGACAGCCTGGGATTCACCCCTTAGCAGGGATGCAGGTAGGAAACAGAACTTGGAGCCAGAGGGGTCTTGCTAAATATTTCCAATCCCTCTCAGTTCTTCCTCTTAAATTGAGCAATAAAGGCTCCTGCTCAGCATGGCTGGAAGAATGGAGGGAGACAAATGCATGTGAAGTACTTGTTCTTACGTGCAGTCCAGAGCAAACATTCCCCCAATATTATCAATGATGACAATAAATCATATACATGCTACTGGGTATAGTTCAAGGGCCTGCATGGTGAACACAATAGATTCTTGCACTGCCCTTGGGGGTCCTCATTCTAGTGAGGGGGTGAAGCCTCAGAATCACAGGTGGGGACTTGAAAAGCATAGCTATTCCAGAAGGTCTTCGGAAATACACGAGGACCACTAAATCTTCCATCAAGTCTGTTGGACACCACCTGAAGACCTGTTGCAATATCTAGTGGTAATTTATCCAAATGCATGTCAGTTCTCGAGGAGGGTCGAGAGGAGACTGGGAAGTAGAAGCCACGCAGACACTCAGAAGATGATGAGAAGGTTAGTGAACGAAAGGTTCTTATGGGAAGTGTTCTAAGGACACCAGTCAGCATTCAGCCCAGCCAGTTAACCAACCAACCAGCAACAACCACCAAATGAGTCATCATCCAACCAACCTAATTAGCCAAGATAAGACCAACTGACCAATCACCAACGAACCAACTACCTAACCACTGTCCAAGAAGGAAACAAGAAGGAAACCAACAAACTAACCAGAAACCAGACAACCAACCAGCTACAAACTAGACAACTCCCATCTGCCTATCTATCCACCCAAACAACCCACCTACCCACCCACCCACTTGCCCAACCGACTAACAACCTACCACCCACCCACCACCACCCACACTACTCACCCACCAACCATATAACCAACCAGCCAAGGAACCTACCATCTACCCAGTCAGCCAACCAATTAACCAACTACTCTCCCCACCACTCAACCATCCACTACCCAACCAAACAACCACCCACCCATCTATCCACCCAGTCAACCACCCACCCACCAACCATATAACCAACCAGCCAACGAACCTACCATCTATCCAGTCAGCCAACCAATTAACCAACTACTCTCCCCACCACCCACTCAACCATCCACTACCCAACCAAACAACCACCCACCCATCTATCCACCCACTCAACCACCCACCTACTCACCCAACCAATCAACCACTTACGCAAGCAACCAAGCAACTGCGGCCCAGAAACCAAGCAACCACCCCACCCACCCAACCAAGGAACCCACACAGGTTCACAGAAAACAGAGTTGTTTGGGAGAGGTGGAGACGGTCCCTCGTTGAGGGGTGGGATCACTGGTGTGTGCATGAGTGCTGTCATCAGGAAGGCACAATAAATAAGCACAGCCTTAAATAGCAGCCAGAGCCCGATGAGAATAAACAATCACATGAAAACAAGCAAACAGCGCTGAGCAGGGGTAGAGGAACAGAAGCAGGAAAGGGTCCAGAGAAAGACAGAGGGAGGCAAGGGCTGGGCTGCTGGGTGGGGGCTCTGTGTCGGATGCATTTCCTTAATTGCTCCTCACACCTCACTGAGTCCTGCGAGTGCATCCTTCCCCCCTCCGCAACAGGACCCCCTGAAGGACTTGGGGAGAAGGAAAGTAATGGTCTCTCTGGTTTCCTGAACTGGCCGTAAGGCCATGACGTCACGTCACAGTCCCTTCAGGACCATGAACGCACCACGCACCACAACGGCTGGCGCTGAGGCATCTCTGTGCTGGGGTCTCAGATTTCTTGGGGGTGAAAACACAGCCCCTCCCCTCAGTGCTAATCAGGCTTGGCAGCGCTCGCCATATGGTGCGAAAAGCTGAGGTTGGAACTGGGAATCAGGACAGGAGATGACAGAGCAGACATCTCCGAAATATTTGTCATTTCAGGAACAGGAAAATGATGGCAACTTTGAATGAGCTTTCCTGCGAGCTGGCTCAGCCCTCGAGGAGGCCTCGCCATGCTCGCTGCTCCTCCTCCACAACGGTAAATAACCCCCAACAGCCAGGCTACAAACGGCTTTGGTTCCAGCCGACGCTGAGCAGGAGCAGAGGATGTCGCAGGCCCCAGAGCACGGCTGAGAGTGGCGTGGCTCGGGGGAGAAGGAGAAGGAGAAGGAGAAGGAGGGGCTGCATCAGCTGCTGCGAGGCTCCTCGTCTCTGTGCTCATCCACAGGTTCAGCGGCTTCGGCAGCTGAGCAGACTCCGGAGCACTGAGCCTGGAAAGCAGCGGAGGGGCGTCCCCACCTGAGCCCAGACTTGGAGCCTCCAGTACTGTACTAGGGAACTCGACTTCCCATCACTCGAGGCTCTCTCTCCTCCACCTCCTGCTCCAAACACACACACACACACAACACACCAAGCTGCACATGTGCAAGGAAACACACATGGTTCCAATGAACACACATGTGCACTCATCATGCACATGGACACATATAGACACATCAACACAGGCACTCACAATGTTTGCACATGTGTGTAGCGCATAGCACAGACATGTACTGTCTCGTTGCAATGAACACACACAGTGTACTCCCTTGCACACAGCGCGCTCACTACCTGCACAAGGCACTCCGCACACAAGTGCAAGCACTCTCCTGCCTTGTGGCGGAGCTGTTCCAGCCGCAATCTCGCCTGCTCTCGGCCTCCCCGATATACCCCCACTGCTCCCTCCACCCCCAATCCCTCCCCCCTCTCTCCTCTCCCCCCCCCCCCAACTCCCTCTGCTGAGCTCCCAGCCCTGCAGGCAACTGAGCTGTGCGTGCTTCTCTGCAAACCCCTTCTGAATTCCAGGTCACCTGTTGGCCTCTGGTGACCCGACCCAGTCCTGCATTTGGTGCCTCCACCCACGCCCAGCTGATTCACCCGTCCTCCTCCTCCGTGTCCTCCAATGCAGACACCGCTCTGGAATCGTCTTGGCTCCGGCTCACCCCTTTTACAAACTTCTTGCCAGAAAGATGCTCAAAAAATACCGAGTCCAGCTACTGCTGTGTCTGCCCACACTCAGGAGGCTGAGAAGCGCTGGGCCTAGGTGCTGCTCCAAAGCTGCCCCTCCACTCCCCACCCCGCTCATCCCTCTCGTTTCCACACGGGCTCCTCCATGAACAGTGCTCAAGGGGGCTGACTCGTGCTCAGGGCTCAGGCCTGTCCTGGGCTTGAACCTGGCAAATCACAACGCAGTCTCTTGCATGCACCTGAGGCAGTGCTGGTGACCTCCAGCTCTGCAGCCCTCGAATGAGTCCATGTGCTCGGGTCAAGCACTGACGTGACCGCTGGCCTCTATGAGCCACTCAGGATCCCTAAACTCTGCCCGGGAGATCCTGCGACTTCGTCCCTCCACCTCTCGGCGGTCAACGGGCATTGATCAGAGCCCAGGGTGTGGCTCAGCGGAGGGGTCTGGCACAAGTGAGGACAGTTTCCTTTCCAGCACCACTAGGCTGAGCACGTGGGGGGTAGCCCCTCACAGACACTGGTGCACGGAACTGTGAGAACCTCATGTGGTCCAGCTTCCCATCTGCCTGGCCACAAACTTCTGAGCACGCTCCCATCTCAGGTGCTCCCCACCACTTCCTTTCAGCAGGACACTCTTCCCCACTGCTCCCCATCCGGGGTCAACTCCAGTCACCTTGAAGGGCTTCCCACTGCCCCCCAACCATGCCCTTTGCCCGTTGTGTCCTCCTGGTACAGAAGAATCAGCCGCAGGTGGGGCTGTGAATCTCCACAGCGAGAGGGAAGAAGGACAGTGGACAAGAGCCAGGGCAGTGAGTCTCAGTGGGGGGAACAGGGGCACTGGGTGCCCAGAGCACAGCAGGACACCAACGTTCATGGACACAGCAGAGAGTGGGCAGGACACCAGCTGCAGAAAGGCAAGTGGGGGACACATGGTGGCCCCTTCTCAGGGACCTGCTGACGGGCGGACCCTGGCAGCTTGTAACTGGAACAGCGCCACTTTCTGGGAACAAGGACGGAAGAAAAACTCTGTCCTTGGTGCTGAAACCCAGATGCGGCGTCAGGGCTGCCAACAAGGCATGTGCGGTAGGTCAGGGCTGGCCAGTGCCCCCAGACACATAGGGATGTGTCCAGCCTGCCGTGCCAGCCCTCCACCCCTACCTAGGAGGCCACTGGGGACATCAGCGCTGCTCAGGGTGAGGCCCTCAAGTGATACACTCCTTCCTGCCCCAACAAACTCGCTCCCTCTTCCAAGCCAGCTCTGCGCCCAGAGAGTCACCCAGCTCAGCCTAATGCCACACGGCCCCACACATCTGCTCTAACAGTCCACCTTGCATCCTGGACACTGAGCTCAGGAAAGGGGACCACGGTCGAGGAGACAGAAAGGAAGAGGAGAAAGGCAGTGCAGGTAATGCTGATTGGCTGAAACCAATAAGGAATGATCCAGAACGTTGCTGTGCATGGAGGGGAGAGGAGGTGCAGCTCCGGCTGTGCCCAGGATTGGGGACAGTGGGGAGAGGGGGCGTGGGAAGCTGAGTCATGGATCACTCCAATCCAAAGCGATATCCCCTGGGACTTCAGCCCCCAAGCCAAGTCCCCTCCTGCGTTCAGCGGCTAGAGGCCCTGGTGGAGACTGGGCGGGGAGCTGAGCCCATGCCAAAGCCTTTCTCAGGGGGAGCAGAGGAGCGAGAACAACCTGCAGTGCCCCAACACACCCCAATGCCCCATCTATATTTAATCACAGGACAATTGCATTAGCGGCTCTTAGGGAATTTTCTTGGAGGGACCCTGCCACCCTGCTCTCATGGAGCATAGCTCTGAATCTGAAAAGCCCCCAAAGAGGCTCTTGGGGCCCCTACACTTCCACATCTTCCACATGGTGGCTGGAGGATGAGGTAGGGAAAGGATCCTCGCAGAAGAATTTGTGAGCAGCAAATGAGACTGGTGGTGCTCAAAGGCTCAGTCACAGCTTCATGGCCACCCCAGCATGCTGCCTGCTCCCCAAGTTTCCCCCTCCGTCCCCAGGATCTAGGGGCTTTGGCCTTTTTGGAGGCCCCCAGCTGAGCACCCCTCCTCCCTGTTGGGATGTCTAAGATGCCCCTGAAGGCCCCAAGGAAAGGGCTGCAGTATCATCTCCTGTAGGCGATGTCATCTTGCACTCACCTCTGCGAAGACAAATGGAGCATCAAACTGGAAGCAGACGTGGCCATGCTTTATGGCCTGCACAGACGCAGGGCCGCAGCGGTACATGCCTGCGGGGAGGGCGTGAGCTGACCTAATGTCCACATTCGGCATCCACACTGGCGGGCAGCAGAGTGTGGAGCCTCATGCATGACATGGCCCCAGATACCGTCCAGGTGTAGGAGAAGCTATGGTGACGTTGCAGGGGCTGTGAGCACAACTGTCCTTGGACACATCAGCACCAGCATGGTGGCAGATGTGTTGGCCACCAGGGCCTGTGGTGGATGTGACGGATGCTGCCCACGTCTGGCTTTACTGCACAGGGCAAGACACTGGGTGTGAGCAGAAGGTGTGAGCAGTGAGGTATTGATATCTCAATGTCCAGGTCATGTGTGTTCATGCATGATGCACATGTACATGGCTCACTACCTGGGGAACACAAGAGTCTTGCATGGTGGCACACGTGCATATCTCCATGTCCAGAAAACATGTGTGTCCGTGCATGATGGCATGTGCAGGAATGTGTCTCAGCTCACTAGAGAACAGGCAAGATGGTCCAGGCCACCCAATTTTCACACCCACCCAGCCCAAAGCAGTGGCACTGATGACGCAGATCAGGGAGAATTTAGGCCAGGCTCCCCGTGTTGGTGTGAGGGAGGAGACTCGCACCCACTCTGGGGAGAGACTTGGCACAAGGAGGGCGGTTCTGGAGGCTGCTGGAACCCACCCCCCTCCAGCTACAGCCTCTCTCCCAGCCGCCCCCACGCCTTCTGGTAGAAGCGCTGACTCAGGCCTGCTCCCAACATAGCCCAAAGCAGAGCAAGGGTCCCTGGTGCCAAGCAGTCGCGGTTCTACCATGAAGGGAAGGGGCAGGCGGGGGTGGGACATGTCTTCAAGGTGCCTGGGACTGCAGCGTGTCCAGGGGGGCAGCCTTACCATCACCTGTTCTCCCTGCGGGGTTGCTGTCCACCGCCTGCCAGCCCCCGAAGCCTACGGGCAGGTCAGGCCTGGTCATCCACGCCTCATTCCAGCAGTGGTAGTTCCTGGAAGACACCGGCCCTCTCAGCTAAGAGGCCAACTCCACTCTTGCATCTCCTGCATGCCCCAATGCAGGGCCTGGAGCCACCTCGAGGAGAGGAGGGGACAACCCAACAACTGAGGGCAGGACGTGAGCCTCAAATAGGCCAGAGGGTAACAGTGCAGCCATGACCAGACCCCCCCCCACCATTTTGCTGTTTGGATGAAGCTGGGGAAGGTGATGAACCCCAAAGCTCCTTCTCAGATTTGCCCGTGTGGTCTCCCTTAACACAAAGCTGAACTTCTGCCGCAGTCAAGCCCTAAACTGCCCTGGAGCGGGTTTGCAGTTGTCATGGAGATGGAGACCTCCCGTGGCCTGGGGGTTGAGGCGTGGACTCCTCCAGGAGGAAGAAAAAGCGCATTGGGGAGAGCCCTAGGGGTCCACCTGGACCAGGAGAGATGTGGCCCTTCAGAATTCACACACGGGCCTTGCAGTGGGCCAATTGCTATTCAAGCTCTGCTTCTGGGTCCTTAGACCCGTAAATCAGACCATGGCAGAGACTAATAGTGCGTTTGACCACAGAGCAGTGAATCACACATGGCCTTTTCTGTAGTGACCAGCTGAGACTTTGTTCATGGCACTGATCCCACTATTGCTCCAGCCCCACAAACGTTCTTTTTTTTGTTTTTGTATTTGTGCCACACCCGGAGGCACTCAGTTATTCCTAGCAGGCTCAGGAAACCCTATGGGATGCCGGGGATTGAACTCAGATCAGCTGCGTGAAAGGCAAACACCCTCCCTATTGTGCTGCTGCTCTGGTCTGAGTGTCCCTTCATTTTAGACAGGATGGAGCAGTCCTGGCTCTGCTGACACTGAGACTGACAGAGTGACCTGCTGACAGGAGGCTGGGAGGAGGCAGGGCATGTGTGGCAGGCTTGTTTGACCCACAGCCACTGCGGACATGCGGCCAGGACAGGAGGAAGCACTCACTCAGCCTCAGCGGATGGTAGGGGTCTCCCTGAGGTCTCTCTGAGGTAAGCAGGGGTACAGTCGGGGGGGGGGGGACAGAGAAGCACAAAGCTGTCCTTTTCCTGAGTGGAGATGGCCACTCTACATGTGAGAAGTCACCACTCAAGCCCTGTCTGTCCCCCCAGCACAGGACCCTGACAGATGGACTAGGGGGTACAATGGAAGAGGAGACCCCCCCTCACAAGACAGCCAACAGATGATAATAAGTTGGAGCTGCTGAGTTAGTTACACACCAGTTACAGGTTGTCCCTGCGGCCCCACACCGCAGAGTGAGGCTAGGCGTGGTGGGGACACGGTGAGCCTGCTCAGTCTTCTTCCGGGGGACCCTAGCTACCCTGCAGAGCTCTGAGGGCTGGGAGACCCCTGGACACAACCTGATCCTTCACATCCACTCTCACAAGATGAAACCTTTCAGTAAAGTGCCAGGGAAGGGCAGAGACAGAAATGAAAACAAGTTTGGCAAAGCCACAAACCATGAAAACATGACAAGTCGGAGAAAATAATGCCAAGGGTCTGAGCCAAAGAAGGAAACGATTCAGCCATGAGCCTGTCATTCCTAGCACCACATGGATCCAGAGCTGGCGCATCTGACCCAAGAACCCCCAAAGCCAGTCACACCTAAATCTCAGATAGCAGCAGCACCCCAAGGAAGCATCATTCACCAAGACAGGGGCTCGCCTGGAAACTGCCACAAACAGGGCCCACCTCCCTTTCCACGGTCTGTTCAGGGGGTGGATACACTGCCCAGAAATGAAGAGGAGATTGGATTTAGAGAATATTTGTTCCTAGTCTAGCTGATATAGAAGAAACTTCCCATATGTACATTCTGGCCATAATTATTGAAGGAAATTAACAAAAATACCAACGACTTCCATAGGTACTGAAGCAACGGTTTGATGTTAGAATAATGCTTCCAAATATATTCTCCTAAGGTTAACAGCATTTGTATAAAGTTTTTCTTGGGGTCTTATTTATCATCAAAAGAAATTAAGTTACATTCAGTACAGTTTGGGTTGTGCATTTTTTATTAGTTTCTAATTATTTGAAGGCCGGTGAGCTTTGAGTGGTATAAATAATGGTGCTTAGGGGGAATCTGATTAGCCAGACAAAGCATTTTTCTTATTATATAAAAATGAAACACGGTATTTTTTTCCCTGTGGGGTTCCTCAGAGCTGCCATCCCTGTTCTCTCCAGGCATCATTGTGACCTCTGACCTGCCCCAGCTCTCTCTCTGCTTACCCCCAAATGGAGGCTGTAGGGGTTGTTTTGGGGGAAGTGTTCTAGCACTGCAGGGAAGGGCACGAGAAGAAATGAAGAAGCTTCTAGCTCCAAACACAGCTCTAACTCACCTCAGCACCGTGAGATCCGTCACTGTCCTGAGCGGATAAGGGAGCTTCCGCACCACCTTCCACAGGCAGGCACAGTGAGACCCTCCCAGTTCCCCAGCTGGAAGGGCCTGGCCTCCTTCTAGAGCAGGGGATGCTTAGCCCCAAAGCCTTAGAAACCTGGCTCTGCAGTGAGAAGGCCCTGAGTGGGGCGAGGCAGGCATTCATAACCGCATCGGGAAGTGGCCAAAGATCTATGGCCCACCCCCTGCTGCAGCCATAAACTCTGAAGCAGCCCAGTTTCCTCCCAGCTCTGCGATCCAGCACTGCAGGCAGCAGAACCCTGCTGGGTCCCCACAGTCCCTTCTCCAAAGGACCCGGCCAGATAGCTCTGAGTCCTGCGCAGAGCTGGTCTTGGTGCCTTGTCCATAAGTCACCGCTGCTCCGAGCCTTGTTCGGGCACTCACAAAGGCAGGTAGGCACGAACTCTAGACAGAGGCTGCCGGCCCAGCCTCTGTTGGTCATGGTAAAAGATTGTCCCGGAACCTGAGAGGAAAGTCTACGAATGAAGCTGTCCTTTGGGCATTGTGAGCAGCTGACATGGTCTCAATGGTCTAGATGGCCGAGTGTAAATGTAGGGGAGAGGTTCCAGCGTTGGACTGGAAGGTCCACCCAAGTGGGGTGAGGCACTGAGGACAATTCAACATACACATACAGACACACATCCTCATGTACAGGTGCGAGATATTAATACACACTTAGCATACACATATGGACACTGATACTTGTGCTCAAACACACATATGCATGTACATGTATGTACATGAGTCCACACATGTATTGTAGTCTGCATACACATGAGCCCACACACAAGCCCACATTCATATACATACCCACACACATGAGTCTACAGACAAATGTATATGAAACCACAACATATGTGTGCACACAGAACTCATAGGCATTTATACATGTATATGAGACCACAGCACACAACTCCACCTGCAAACATGTGTCCACACAGATACATGATAACACATGCATGCATCTCTGTGCACATGCATTCACATGCAATTTGCACGCATGGGTCCACACATATATCCATTTCATGAGTCCGTATGCAACATGCAAACACAGAGGTCCACACATGAATCCACTACACACACAAGTTCACATTACACATGCACACACACGCACACACAGCTCCTCAGTAAGACTGACATTCCTGGGCTGAGTGGGTGGAGGACCCCATCCCGCTGCTGCTTTTCATAAGGTGGAGCTGGCAGTCCCAGTGGCCCCCACACCATCAGGAGATCACAGCAGGCTGGAGGGGTGGTTTGGGGTCTGAGTCTCTGGTACTCCACGCAGTCAACCCTGCTTTAACCCCTGGAGCCATGTGGTCCTCCAAAACATCATCAGTATCCCCCTGCACTGCTGGTGTCATCACACATACACCCCTGAGCGTGCTGAACACAGGAGGGCAGGAGGGACTCAAGTCCCTCACTGAGGAATGGCATGGCAGACGCCAAGGAAGGAGATTTAATTCACAGACCATCTTGGGGGTTCATTGAAGATTGTGAGGTTCCAACAGAGGAGAAAATGCCTGGATGGAGGCTGCTACCTGAGGCTTAGTGAGGGGAATCCTTTCCCCCAAGGCCTTTATCTAAGTTTTCTTTTGAGGTGTAATCAACCACCTGGTGGGTCAGACCCGCCCACCCCTGGGATGGGCCTCTGGTTTTGAATAATGGAGATAAAAGGTGCTGCTTGGAAGGAAGCATAGGGAGCAGCAGCAAGGGAGACAGACGGAGCTCCTGAGAGAAAGACTGAGTTAGACGGACATGGCACAGAGGCTGCATATGGTGGACAGGGCCTTGGAATAAAAGCTAGCTGATTCTGATGAAACTTTAGCCGACTGTTTGTGAATTATTTCTCCACCATTATTCTGCGTCTTCAGACCCACCCGCAGTAGGGGCTATAGGCGTGGTGCCTGGGGCGGCCTCACCCAACACGTGGACTTTAAACCTTCTATTTTATGTTTAATCAACAGCTTAGAAAAGGGAATTTTGCACCCGTGGTTATAAACACATTTGGAGGACTGAGGGAATAGTCCTGACCTAAGAGATTGTCTGTGGAGAGACAGAAGGTGCAGGGAAGAGCCGAGGGAACATTCTTCAGTTGAGGAGCTTCCCTGGTGGGCCCCAAAAGCAGGGCTGAGCAGGCGGGAAGACCAGTGGGCATGAGAGAGGCTGAGGGCAGTGAGGCCTGAGGGCTAAAGAGTGACCAGTGGGCATCAGAGAAGCTGGAGGCAGTGAAGTCTGAAGCGTGGGAAGGAAACAAAACAGCAGAAGCTCAGAGAGAGGGAAACCATCCATGTACCAAAATACACTGCGGGGGGCCCAGAAGGAAGGGGACCGAGACAGAACAGAAAGAACAGCTGAAGAAAATATAAATTGGCTGAAAATCTAAATTCAATGTGAAATGTCCCTCTGCCCATCAGAGGAGAAGGAAAAGCAAAGGGGCCACACGCCAGTGCCTCATTCACGGTAGCCGAAAGCAGGGGGAGGCTCCGGGTGGGTGTCTGGGACCAGGGCTTCTTCCTCACAGTGACACCCACAGGAACAGCCCCGAAGATCCACAGATAGTGGACCAGGTAATCACAGGGCTGAGGAAGCCAGACCTGACCAAGGCTCCTGTCTCTAGCTAAGGGGCCCTATGTAGAAGGGAAGGTCAGCCACACGGAGAAGGAACAAGGCCGCACACACGCGAGCCCGCTATTTGAAGACTATTTCCTAAAAAGCAGCATCAGCCGACAGTGATGCCTCACAGGCCCTTGGCTCCAGAGTGCAAAACTGGAACAAGGATCGACACTCTGTCCCCAGGGTATTGGAGGCCGTTGTTTTTCTTTCCAGAAAAAGGCAGCACTGGCCAGACCCTTGGGGGTGTCTGAGCTCTGCTGGTGGGGGCTTTTTGGAGCAATGCCTGTGAAGGTCCAGCCTGGCCTCCGCAGATAAATGCCTGTCACGCAGATGGGCCTGGGGGAAAGTACGGTTAAGTCTGTGGAGGGGAGACCCTGTGGAGTTGAAACGGCAGCAGAGCCCACCCTCTACATGCACACAGAAGAGACCACATACATGCACACACACACACATACACAGAGGAAACCATACACATACAGGAGACAGCACAATACAACAGCATGCAGGAAACACACACATGTACACATATGCACACAAATGAGAACACACAAGCACACACACAGGAGAACACGGTGTCTAGCCCATGTCTCCCAGATGACTGAGTCAGTCACCAGGTTGTCTTGCACCACAGAGGGAGGGAAAAAGGTACAAGAATAGTTCGACTTGACTCTGTGTGTTTTCCCCATGTTGTTCTGAAGACAAACAGAATAAAACTGTGATTTCTTTCCACTTGGATCGTGACAGATTCTTAGATTGTCACAACCTTGAGCTAAAACGGAAAAATACAAACTTTCCCGTTCACCACTATTTTTAAAAATTAAATAGAACAAAAAAAAAAAAAAAGCCAGTTTGAATCAAACCATTTCATCCTGGAGGAAAGAGACGACGAGGGATGTGGGTGCATCTGTGCGTCCTACCCACGTCTCCTGTCTTCACACTTCACTCAGCGCCCTGTGGAGCCTCCTCCTTCCTCCTTCATTATTCATTCATTCCTTTGTTCCTTCCTTCCCTTTTAGCTTCCCTCTGACTCCCTCACTCCCTTCTTCTTTTCTTCTTCCTTCCTTCCTTCCTCCCTCCCTCCCTCCCCCTCCTTCCCTCCTTCCTTCCTTTCTTTCTTTCTTTCTTTCTTTCTTTCTTTCTTTCTTTCTTTCTTTCTTTCTTTTTCTTTCTTTCTTTTTCTTTCTTTCTTCTTTCTTCTTTCTTTCTTTCTTTCTTTCTTCTTTCTTTCTTTCTTTCTTTCTTTCTTTCTTTCTTTCTTTCTTTCTTTCTTTCTTTTCTTCCTTCCTTCCTTCCTTCTTCCATTCTTTCTTTCTTTCTCTTTCTTTCTTTCTTTCTCTTTCTCTTTCTTCTTTCTTTCTTTCCCTCCCTCCCTCTTTTTCTTTCTTTCCCTCTCTCCCTCCCTCTCTTTCTTTTTTCTTTCACTCTCTCCCTCCCTCCCTCTTTTTCTTTCTTTCTTTCTCTCCCTCTCTCCCTCCCTCCCTCTCTTTCTTTCTCTCTGTCTTTCTTTCCTTCCTTCCTTCCTTCCTTCCTTCCTTCCTTCCTTCCTTCCTTCCTTCCTTCCTTCCTTCCTTCCTTCCTTCCTTAACACTTCACTCAGGAATCACTCCTGGTTCTGTACTTAGAAATTATTCCTGACTCTGTGCTCAGGGCTCACTCCTGGCTCTGTGATCACTCCTGGCAGGTTCACAGAACCATATGTGATTCCAGAGATAAAACTCAGGCCGACCACATGCAAGACAAGTGCTCTACCTGCTGTACTATCTCTCCAGTCAGCCTTCCATTTCTTCCAGAACCTTCTAGACATGAGTACCCCCACAATTCTATAGGGCCCCCGTTAAGGCCATGCCCTGAATAAATTGCTCCCTGACTCTGGGCAGTGGGCAATTACATGCCCTACACTCCCGCTAGGACCCCTGTGTCCACGTGAGCCCTAACCCCACAGAGGGTCATTCTCTAGGAGGCCTTGATTGGCACCTGCAGGCTTCCTGGGAATCCCCACCCCACTCTGGCCTCTACCTACTTTTCTCAGTACATCCACTGGCACCCAACAAAGGCCCACCCACCCCCCAAAGTGCAAAGGAGACAGCAGGCAGGGGTCAGCAGCTTGGCCTAGTGTCCCCTCAGCCCTGGTGATCTGGTGATCACCTCTTGGCTCCTGGCCCCTCGGTTCTACAGGGACAGATATGAACCCAGGACAGGAGGTGTCAAGGAGACCCCCTGGACACAGACCCTCCTAGGTCCCGGTCAGGCCCCCACAGTGCTCAGTGAGCAGGGCCAGCACCTGAGACAAGCTCTTTGTTTCTTACCCACCCAAACTGCTGTTAGGCAGCCACAGAGCCGAGCATGGCCACAGGGGCTGCTTCCGGCTCTCGCTGGAGGCCAACATCCCCCCAAAGCACACTTACCACACAGAATCCTTGGTGAGCTTGTTGCTGACCGAGCCGTCCTCCTCTAGGAAGATGTCCATCTGCAGGTTGGCATTGTTGTCATGGGCTGAGAAGTAGTTGGTGATGACTCTAGCTGGGATGCCCAGGCAGCGCAAGACTGCAGACAGACATGTGAGCAGGTCACAGATAAGCACACGCTGGAGCAGAATTCATACACACACACACACACACACACACACACACACACACACGCCTCTGTATGGTGAGTAACCCTCACACTCAGAGATATGGTGAGCAACCTTTACACACATATATGCACACATAATGAGCAACACACACACACACTCTGTCTTTCTCTGTCTCTGTCTATCTGTCTCTCCCTCTCACACACACACATACACACACACACATTGGTTGATCCATGAAGCATGGTGCAGGGGACAAGGACACAGGCAGGCCGGAAGCACCTCTCGCTCTTATTCTGATCGATCAAGCTGATCCCAGAGCCGCCCCAGCTCCCACTGCACCGCGCATCAGGATTCATCGGAAATAATTCAGTTGACAACTTCAAGATTAATGACTTGACTTGCTTTTTCCCCTCTCAGAATAGTTTAGCATTTTTAACCAAAAACTCTCCGCCTGTCAGACGACCTTGATGCTCCAGCCTGAGCTGTTGGGCGCTCGCTGTCCTTGTTCAGCGACTTCGTGGGACCAGCCCACGGTGACAGGCCACACTGGCTCCCACCCACGCTTCCCGATGCAGCCAGGAAACCTGGTGGGGACTCCTGTCTGGGCTCGACGCTGAAGCCAGCCATGCCTGGAGCCTCTCCTGCCTTCCAGGCTGGTGTGGACAGACCTGGGCTCTCTCCTCCCTCCCAGGGATTGGCGTGAACATGCAGGGGTCCCTCCTCTCTCTCTTGCCTCAGCCCACCTTGTGCTCCTGCATGTTCTGGCTCCCATCAGGAGAGCAGGTGCTTTCAGGCAAGAGAGGAGCAGGAGTGGGATGAAGTTGCTAAGGAGGCTGGGGGAGTTGAGGGGGATGAAGGGGCAGAGGTGTGAGGGCTGTGGGGACAGAGAAGCCTGTGGAGGCTGAGGAGGCTGAGGGGGTTGAGGGGCTGAAGGAACTGAAGGAGAAAAGAGGGGCTGAGGGACTGAGGGAGATTGTGGGGGCTAAGGGAGATTGAGGGGCTGAGGGAGACTGAGGGAGAATGAGGGGGGCTGAAGGGGCTGAGGGTGACTGAGGGAGACTGAGGGAGATTGAGGGCAGGCTGAGGAAACTAAGGAAGATTGATGGAGACTAAGGGAAACTGAGGGGAGCTAAAGGGACTGAAGGAGACTGAGGGAAACTGAGGGAGACTGAAGGGGCTGAGGGATACTAAAGGCGTTTGAAGAAGACTGAGGGGGCTGAGGAGACTGAGGGATGGTTGAGGGGGCTGAGGGTATTGAGGGCGACTCAGGGAGACAGGGAGACTGAGGGGGATGAGGAGGCTGAGAGGGTTTGAGGGGGCTGAGGGGACTGTGAGAGACTAGGGGAAACTGAGGCAGGAGACTGAGGGAGACTGGGGGGGGGGCTGAAGGGGCTGAGGGGACTTAAGGGGTTGGGAATGGTTGAGGGGCTGAGAGAGTTGGAGGGAGTCCGAGGGGGGACTGAGGATGGTTGAGGGGGCTGGAAGAAAACTAAGGGGGCTGAAGAGATTGAAGGGACTGGGGAAGCTTAGTGGAGCTGAGAGGTATGAGGGAAGTTTAGGAGCCTGAGGGGGGCTGACGGGGCTGAGGGAGTCCGGCCTCTGCAGGGCTGGAGTGGGGCTGCATGGAATCAATCAGGTTGGGAGAGACAGCCCTGTTTTCTGGGCGAAATCCACACAGCCTTGGCATTCAGGGACAGGATGAGCCACGAGGGTCAAGATCTCCTGGGGGTGTCCAGGCCTACTCTGCTTCAGAACCCAAGTCGGGCCTCTGCACCCACAGAGGAGCTTTCTCTGATGCTGTCAGGAGGCCATCAGGCCCCAACAGAATACATGACGCGTAGGGACCCTGCCAGGCTGTCACGTACCTCGGCATGCCATTAGGACTTGGAGTGGCACTTGTAACATCCCTGGACATCTACCCACCCAGGTGGGCTGCTGAATGCAGAACCAAAGTCCCTGACAGAGAACGAGCTCAGGAGAGGAAGCAAGGAGAGCACCTCGCTCTGGCGCTGCATTTGCTCAGGGCTGTGTGTGCAGAAGCCAAGAGTCACTGTGAGGACAAGAGCTCGACACTAATGTGGGACTCAGGGAGTCGGCCGAGGTGTCTGTCCACACCTGGGGACACCTGCAGATGGTAGGCTGGCGAGAACAAACTCCAGGACTCCCGAGGCTGGGCCTGATTTGTTCACCAAGGGCCACAGTGTGAAGAAAAGGGCTACCTTGATCCCTCCAACGCCAGGAAGGGGTTAGGGAAGATTCACAGCCCATCCCCACACAGCACACAAACCGACCCATGTATGCCATTCCCGCCCAGCCAGCGGGCCTGTTCTCTTCCTTGCCAGGTTGGAAAGTGCTGGCCTACCTCTGGAAGTGTGAGGGGCTGCGGAGAAAGCTGCTCTCCGGCCCCAGTTCTCGGCCTTCTGGGTGTGGAATGATGGATGGCACAGGAAAAGGGCCATCACTCTTTCTAGAATTCCGCATTCCAAGGGAAACTCAGAGCCTGTCTGGCTCAGGCTCATTTAATTATGTCTTGGCTGTAGCCGGGAATGGCCACCATTGATTGTGCCGCGCGATTAGAGAGAGCGTCTGGAAGGGAGACTTGCTCTGGCAGGCACAGTGTTGCCCAAGTACTCACAGGTGTTGAAGACGCCGGCAAACACCCAGCACTGGCCGTAGCGCACGGGGCTCTGGGAGCTGCGGTACTCCAGCAGGATGTCCACGCTGCCTGTCCAGGCTGACGGCGGCACCCCGTAGGCATACACATTGTCCCACGACCCCACCAGCACTCCCTCGTCGTCCTTGGCATTGATCTGAGGGGAAACCAGGGCAGACGGGGGGGTCAGTTAGGCCCACAGACCTATGCCAGCACTTCCTGGCCTGAGGGGCCAGAGCCTAAGAGAGAGAAGCCCACCTGGAAGGACAAAGATTTCCCTCATGATGGGTCAAGGTGCTCACAGTAACAGGCTTTGTAATGGTAGCCCCGTGTCCAAGGAGGGCCAGGTAAGAGTGAGAATGCACAAAAATGACCTTTTTTGAGTCTCTGGTAAACTGAGGCAAAGAGTTGTCATGTAAGACAGTGAGACTAGTACAGGACAGTCACATTGATAAAGATATCAATAGTGATGACAGCAGCAATGCTGACAATGACTCAGAGACACTGACAGTGATGACAGCAGTGAGGGTGACGCAGGGACAGTGAGAGTGACACTGACAGCAGGGACTGTGACAACAGTGGCTGTGACTGGAAAGGAGACAGTCAGCGGTGCAGCAATGCATTCCTGGTCAGAGAAAATAATAGTTTGAAACTGTCTTCTCTCTCCCTCTGCAGTTTGGGGTTCTGGGGCACTTTCCCTCTCCATGTAGCTCCTGCCCATCTGGCCCCAGTTAAGATAGTAGGGGTCAGTTTTCCCTATACAGGGTCCTTTGGGCAGCGATGCTTATCCCAGATCTTGGTGTCTCTGGGGCAACCACAGGAGCCCCTGGAGCTGACTACGAGGCGACTCTCAGCCCAGGTCTATGCATTGGAGATTTGGGGACATGCGGAAGTGGAAGAGGGCGTGAATTTGTGGGACCTGCAGCCAGAGCTCAGGGACAGGCACAAACCCCTGCGAGCACTTGACAGAAGCTGAGCTCTGATGGGGGTTTGCCTCAGGCCAGTGAAGCTGCCAGGTCTGAGGGAACCCGTCCCATTCACTAGGGAATCTCACAGGTGTGGGAAGGGCCCCATCCAGCTCACACACAGAATGGCGAGGCCCAGAATCACGGGTGTGTGGGGGCCAACCTGGGCCTCCACATACAAAGCTGTGAGATTCAACATAAAACCGAATCTCCCCTTCCCAGTAAGAATCTCTCCTTATCAATAAGACATCTTATACGTCCCCCAGAGTCTCAGGTAAAGGCTCCTCAATTGTGGTTCTGTTGACTGGCTTGCACAGAGACCCATTCACGAGAGGCAGATCTTAGCAATCAGTTGAGTCCCCGAGTCCCATCGCAAAGGGGCTGAGCACGGGACAGGAACGCACCCTCTCACCATCCCACTGCTCGCTGGCTTTCCTAGTGCTGGAGAACCTGCATTATGTCTATTAGTGTCTGGTCAACGAGCTCATATTTCTCAATTAGAACTTCGATTTCTTGTATAACTGCAGATACAGAGACAGATGTTTTGCCCTCGGTGATGGATGGAAGGAGTTAACGTGGGCATCTTTTGCATGGCCTGTGTTTGGGGACATTCCAAAGGCTGGTCTGAGCTCAAATGACCCGATGCTTCCAGGCTTCAACAGGGAGCTCTGAAGTCATGGGCCACACAACCAGCAAATGAGAACACGAGGCTCAAGTCCCGCCAGGCCACTAGAAGCTGCTCAGGGCCATAGTGATAGAAGAAAGTGCTAGAACTGGGCCAGGAAAAGTCTGTGTCATGAGGGAGCTGGGTGGCCATGGGGTGGTGCCCAGGCCTCTGCGTGGGTTTCTATGAGCCTCACAGGCAGTTTTCCATGTGGGCATCACAGTCCAGGAGACAGACTGGATGAACTCTTACAGCTCCACCCTAGGGAAATGTGTGAGCAAGGTTGCACCCTGGGGGGGGTCAGCACCAGAGAGGAGTGAGGCTGAGCCGGGAATGGCCCCAGGAGGAGGGACTATGGGCCAGGAGGCATCTGTTGAACCATAAAGGAACCATAAAGGAGCCAGGGGCCATCACCAACTCCCTCAGCAGCCACATCCTCTGGTCAGCCTGGCAGGCAGGAGACACAGCAACCCCGAACTGCAGGCAGAGCAGAGATGTCTGTCATCTGTGTCAGAGCAGAAAGAACCCAGGTAGAGTGCTAGGTGTGTGTACATGAGCATGCAAAGCCATGTATGTATGTTGTATGCATGTACAAAGTTTTATGCACAGTGCATGCAAAGGCAAGTGAAGGCACGCACATATGCATATATGTGAAAAGATATGCATGTGTGCATGAAAAGGCATGTCCGAGCATGTCCAAAGGTATGGGTACATGCATGCAAAACATGTAAATGGGTGAAAAGTCTGTGCATGTGTGAAAGTGCATATTCAAAGGACTATACATGGTCATGCATATGTGTACAAGGTCATACACATGCCCCCAAAGTTGTGTACATGTGCAAAGGTATATACCTGTGTGCATGTGAAAAGTGTGCACAAACATGCATGCAAAGGCATGTACACTTGTGCATGTGCAAAAGCATGCATATGCAAAGGTACGTATATGTGCAAAGTTGAGTACCCATGTGAGCATGTCAGAGCAACGAGACCATGCAAAGGTCTTCCCTGGAAGGAAACAGGATGAAGGTAGATAAGGAATATCCAGGGATCTCTTAGAATTTTCTGGACCTCAGGAACACGCACAGACTCGACTACATCAGCCCGGCCATGGGGAACCGACACGTGCATGGAAGGAATGTATGTCACTAAAAATAAAGTTAATGATGTAGAAGAAGAGCTTGTGATAAGGAAAGTCATCATAAGAAAGACAAGAGAGCAGCTAATGTTAGAGGCGAGAGGAAGGACAATACAACATCAGGATAATTAGGTCCCTAAAATAGGACTCAGCGGAGATGTTCGAGCTGCCGTGGAGAAGGTGTCTAACGGGCGAAGTCAAGGCTCCACCTGGAAAGGACCCACCTGCACACCGGCTGATCCGATGCCAACAGGAACTGCCTCTGATCAAACATTAATTCTTTCCCTTTCACTGATTTATTATTGCTTTGCTAAATTACAGATTGGCAGAGGTGTGGGGTTGGGCTCGTTGGCCATCAGAGTAAGAATCTGACACTTGGGGGACTCTGTGGGAAGCTCACAAAGATGAAGCCCTGGGCAGGGTCCCCAGAATCAGCCAGGTGTGCCCAGCATGGGCCTAGGGGACTTGCTGTGTGAGTGAGATGCCGGCTCACCACCACCACTACAAGGAGAAAGGCTAACAGGGAAGAGATACTTGTGGGTCAGACAGGAAATGCCAGCCAGGAGGAGATGGTACTTAGGCTGCCCTGGAGGGTGGACAGATCCTGGGAGTGTGGACAGTCCCCAAAAAGGCAGAACTGGCCCTCCAGTCACAGCACAGATTTATGGGAGCAGAATTGTGTCCCTAGAGACAGGACAGCAGTAGGAAGTCACCATATTTTGTCACAGGCGCTTCAGTAAACTCTGGCTTGATATGGAAAACTCAGGTAGCATGGTCCTGAAGGTGGGACTGAACCCCAAGGCACATGGTCTTCATGCCACCAGCTCCTCTTCACACAGCCCTGTGCAGTTGGGAAAGACCACTTTTCTGCACCTTTTTACATATGGAAAGGAATGTCCCTGGCTCTTGGCTGCGAGGGAGTGATTTTTCTCTCTTAGCAACCTTTACAATCTGTTTGGCTTGACAGTTAGAAGCGATGGCCCCATAAAGTGGTGGTCTCTGGACCTCTGTGGGCAGTTTCAGACCTAATCCTGCTGCTTTTGTTTCTCCAGACACTTTGAGAATAAATTTGGGGAGCCACCCTCAGAAAGAGAACGGGAGGGATCATTCCTAGGAGGAGACACCAGGGGCCCTGACTCACCAGCCTCCAGCCCTGCAATGTGGTGCAGCTCACGGAGCTAGACTGTGCCCCAGAGCTCAGAACTCTAGAAAGAGACCTGGTGAGCGGTGGGGATCTAGTCCCCTCTTCGGATACAGCAGAACTTCTTTTTCTGGGTGGTGCTGATGTCCCCTGATCTTTGCTTGGAAGCATCGTACTGAAAGAGCAAATGAGCTGGTGTGGAAAGGGACAGTGTCCTCCCGTGTCCTTGTTGAACTCATCCTGATCCAAGCTGGGCCTTCATACTCTCATGGGCAGGAACAGGAAGCCCTGCAGAAAAGGAGTTTCTACAGCGGCCGGTTAAGTCCAAGCGACCTCTTGCCTCGATTCTCTCGGACAGGCCCTTCCACCCACAAAGCTCGGCCCACATTGCTTCTTTCTGGGCCTGCTGGTAGTTCAAGACCGTGCTGGGGTCTTGATGGCAATCTCATGCTGCATGCTGGGGTGTCCTGATGCTTCTGGCCCAGAGCCTCTTGGCTGTGTTGTCTTGAGCTGCTGACTCTCATGACCTCTCCATGAGATGGAACCTTCTAAAAAGCCAGGATGAAGCTGGGCTGTTCTGTGGATCCGGAGAGCCCAGAGGAGGGCAGGTTCTTTGGAAAGACCTGCTCTGTCAGCCCCCATGGCAGGTCATGATCCTTCTTACTCTTTATCACCAGAGCATCCTGTCCCCACAAGACAGTGCTGCCCCTAGGTGGAAACCAATAAGGTGTTTCTAAAACATATTTGGGCATGGAAAAGATCCAGAATACATAAAACATATTGATAGAAAGAAGAGAAATCGAGGGGTGGCCTGGTTCAGAGATTTTCTAGAACTCTCAGCAAAGGAATGAGGACAGTCTTTAGGAAGAGACAAGACCCCCAGGGCAGACAGTCCCAAAGTAGGGCCAGACTCATGTCATCTGATCACTGCATAGACACTGGGGCACTTGTGTGTTGGAAGAAGTTCTCAGCCCACCGAAGCCCACTTCGGGGAGCCCACCAGTGAGTCTCTTCAGCAGCTTTTCCATATGGGAACAGGATTAGCTGAATACAGCGGGCATCACCTCTGTCAGTGACAACTCTACAATGACCACAGAGTGGGCATGAAATTAAACATTATCAAACTTCAGAAATAGGAGCACATCTCCCATCACCTTAGAAATAATCGATTTCCAGGGAAGTGAGAAACTTGTAAAAGTTTAACATTTTACGTAAGTTTTAAAAACTTTTGATTTTTGAGGCCTGGAGAGATAGCACAGCGGTGTTTGCCTTGCAAGCAGCCGATCCAGGATCTAAGGTGGTTGGTTCAAATCCCGGTGTCCCATATGGTCCCCCATGCCTGCCAGGAGCTATTTCTGAGCAGATAGCCAGGAGTAACCTCTGAGCACCGCCGGGTATGGCCCCAAAACCAAAAAACAAAACAAAACAACTTTTTATTTTTAAATCAGCAATAAGAAAATATAATGGCAGGACTGGAGAGACAGTGCAGTGTGAAAGGCACTTGTCTTGCATGCAGCTGACCCCAGTTCAATCCTTGGCACCCTCTATGATTTTACAAACCCGCTAGGAGTGATCTCTGAGCACAGAGCCAGGAGCAAACCCTGAGCGTTGCCAGGTGTGACCCAAGAACAGAGGAAGAAAGAAAGAGAGAGAGAAAGGAAGGAAGAAAGGAAAGAAGAAAAGAAGGAAGGGAGAAGAAAGAAATGAAGAAAATGAGGGAGAAAGAAAGAAGAAAGAATAGAAAGAAGAAAGGAAGGAAGAAAAAAGAATTGAAAGAAAGAAGATGAAAAAAGAGAAAGAAAGAAAGAAAGAAAGAAAGAAAGAAAGAAAGAAAGAAAAAGAAAGAAAGAAAGAAAGAAAGAAAGAAAGAAAAAAAGAAAAAGAAAGAAAGAAAGAAAGAAAGAAAGAAAGAAAAAGAAAGAAAGAAAAATAAAGAAGAAAGAGAAAAGGAAGAAAGGAGGAAGAGAAGAGGAGGGAAAGAAGGAAGGGAAGGAGGGAGGAAAGAAGGAAGGGAAGGAGGGAGGGAGAGAAGAAGGGAAGGAGAAAGGAAGAAGAGAAGCAAGGAAAAAGGACAGAAGAAAGGAAGAAGGAAGGAAAGGAGGAAGGAAGGGAGAAGAAAGGGAAGAAGGGAGGAAGGAAGGGAGGGAGGGAAGGGGGGGAGGGAGGAAAGAAGGAAGGAAGGGAAGAAGGGAAGAAGGAAGGGAGGGAGGGAGGAAGGGATGAAGGGAGGGAGGGAAGGAGGAAAAGAAAAATATTGGGAGCTTTCATCTGGGGGAAATATCCACCTACATCTTTGACCAAGGACATATCTTTGAACTGTGTATGGAACAACTACAAATCAATGACAAAGACACAATCCAAAAAAGCAAAGTGAAAACGCTCAGGAAAATAGGACACCAAGAAAGAATGGCCAACGGTCCCGGGAAATGCTGATACGCCGGTCGTCAGAGAAATGAACACTGCACCCCAAGGAGCCATTGCCCCACACCTATGCAGAGGGTCAGCACCCTGGAGGTTGACAACACCAAGAGCAAATGAACCGAAAAACCCTGGAACTTTCCTCTATGGCTTCCAGGAAGGCAAAACAGCCTGGACACCTGGGAACACTGGCTGGTTCTCGTAAATGACTCATAAACACACCCACGGTCCAGTGGCCCCACTTCAGCTACCACTCTTGCCCCGGGGCCAGGAATGTGAGCCCAGTGAATGAGCGAGAAGGTGAACACTTCTCTGCTCACAGATCCACACACAGACATGCAGTCACCCCCACGGTTCCTCAATAGGACACACAAATCATGGTCTAGAATTAGATGATGTGCCAATGCAAAGAAGAACACGAATGTGTCAACAACCAAGTGGGCAAGACAAGGCATCCCTGATAAGTTCACGTGTGTAATGTTTGTAGAGGTAAAGGGGAAAATTATAAGAAATCAGGTCAACAGTTATTGGGTGGGTGTGGGGAGTAGGGGGCAAGAAGGAATAGGAGGGAATATTCTGGATCCATAGCAGGTAGGTGATGCCCACATTTTAGTTGGTCGTTGCTCCAATCCAAGCCTGTTGTAAAGCCAACAGCATTTAGTCTGGAAGCATTTCATGACATATAAATTTTACTTTGGTGAAAAGATCCCACAACTAATCCTGACTTATATGGTGAAACTTACGATATATGTATTATAAATGTGTGTGTTTCTACCCTACAAAGTTCTGTTATAATGAAGAGTGTCATGCATGTGTCTTTTGGTATTCATCCTTGACACAATTCATGTTGGGTTGGACACCTTATGTCCTGTTTGGGATTCTCATTTGACCTAAACTAACACTAACCACAACAGAGAGAACCAAATGTGAAGCAAGGGTGAGAAAGATACTGGGATTTTTAATTCTTCAAGTGATTTCTTTACTGCTGTGCCATGCTGCATGGGGCAGGGATGTAGGAAATGAAGTACCAGACATATTTTTAAACTCCCATTTTCAACTGGTTACTGGTTGAAATATAAACTTGAGTTATAACACCTCTGTCCACGTAGACTCATTGTACACACCATAAAGTCCTAGGGCTTCCCATCTCCAAAAAGTTCCTACAATGTTCTCACACACACACACACACACACACACACACACACACACACACACACACACTCCTCTTCTCTCTGGCCACATCCAGGTGAGTTTTGTGGCTCTGAACATGTTTGGATAAATGGAATGAATGGAAGAATTATGATGGGTGAATGGCTGATGGGATGGATGGGTGAATGGATGAGTGGATGCACGGGTGGATGGGTAGATGGGTAATAAGATAGACAGATGGATGGATGATGGATGGGTGAGGGTGGATGTGTGGATGTGTAAGAGGTGGAGTGTTTGTGGATAGATGAATAATGGGTGGATGATCAATAGATGATAGGTGAATGATGGGTGCATGATGGATGGATGGCGGATAAGTGGATAGATGATAGGTGATGGGTGGATGGTGGATAAGTGGATGTATGAATGAGTGGGTGATGGGTAGATGAATGATAGAAGGGTGATGAATGATGGATAGATGGTGGCTGGATGGTGGATGAGTGGATGTATGAATGGATGGGTGATGGGTGGATGATGGATAGATGGTTGGATGGATAATGGATGGTGGGTAGATGGGTGAGAGGTGGTGTGTAGGTGGATGGATGGATATGAAAAGGGATAGGGAGAGTGAAATAGGAGAGAAGTTGAGGGAGGAGTGAGGGGGAAAGATAGGCAACAAGAATCCCAGAGCTGAGGCTATTCAGCCCTCCCCAGGAGCACTATGTCAGCATCTGCCCCCCTACCCTGGGAGTGTACCCCAGAGATACACACAGCCCGGAGTGCTGTAAAGTGGCTCCGTGCCTCAGAAATAGCGCGATGTGATTACCAACTAGATGCAGCTCCACCACCTCATTCCAGGAAGCAATTCAGAAAAGCAGGCATTCAGACGGACTGTGATGATCACATTCGGGAGAGGGCTGGTAATAAATGTCTGTTTTCCTCCAGAAATATGGGCTAGCAGGCACGGGAAAAGCAACCTTAATAATTGCGAATCCAAGCTGTTTGCTCACAAATGGAAACTTCATTACACGAAGCCTCCCGCACTGGAGGGATGTGGCCTGCAAGCACTTCCCCATCCCCTCCAGTCTCCTGGGGAAAGGGATGGAGGCAGACAGGGCCTGTGACAGGCGGCCTGTCCTCTCAGCTCAGGAAGGGCAGGCAGAGGACACACAGGAAGGCTCCCAGGAGGCCACATGATGGGGCCGGGCAGCCAAGCTCTGTGCCCGGTTCTGCCCATGACCTTGAAGCTGGACCCAGCTTAGTGGGAGCCCGAGTCGCTGAAAGGCTTGTGCTGATCTCGGAGTGCAGGGACACAATGAAAGGGCAGGGGCGACTTTACCACTGGTTTCTCCTGTATTTGCTCATGGCCTTACTCCTTCAGTCTGCAGAGCAAAGTGGGCAGGGAACAGGGAGTGACAGGAGCTGTGTGGTGTGACAGGTGCCCGGGAGGCCCAGCTCCTGCCTGTCCCTTCAGTTACTCCCAGTGGAAATGCCTGTCACCTGTGGCTCCCAAAAGTTTCCTGTCAGGAAGGGTAACATGCCTCAATTCCCCTGACTGGACAATATCTCCAATTGCTGGGGACAGTGACTGGACTGTGTCATGGTCATAGGAACAGAAGGAAAAACACATTGAATGCACGGGAAGATGGGGCGGGAGTTGGGGCATGCTTTCAGTGTTCTCTGTCTCTGTGCTCATAGCAATTTCAGGGTCAGAAGCCAATGCCGCCATGTCCCCTAGTCTGTGGCAGCAGCGTCATTTGTCTTGTCTGGGCTGGGAGAGTCAGGACCTGCCTCCACTTGGTCCACCTGATTTACTAGCTGGGGTTTGTGATTTTTTTTTAAATAAGACTAAAGTGTACATTGACCATTGATTGGTTTAAAAAAATGTTCAATCTCGAGTTTGTTCCCAAAAGGCAGAGGCAGAACAGGGTATTAATGGGGATTAACGATGTTATCCTGGTTCGATGGAAGTACAAGACCAGGGTTAAAAATAAAATGTCTCCGTCTCAAGGGAAAGTAGAACATTCTAGCTGGCAGCAGAGTAAAGGCGGGGATGTTCAAATATCTGCCTTTCTCGGATCCTTAGTCTCCTCTTTTCTTCCCAAACTTTCAATAATTTCACCTAAAAGGTTACAGCTGCATCATGAGGCTCCAGAAAGATGCATCCTTTCCCTGCCTCTCATACTTTTCTGCTTGCTTCGGTCCCTGGTGTTTGGGTCTGACACGAGGCAGTCCATAAGGTGTGTTTTAATAATAGTGCTGGTCACTATACTAGCCCAGCTAGCTAGTCTTCAGCTGTCCCCACTGGTCAGGCCATTACTGGTCCTGGGACCCCCTGAGCAAAGCTGGGAGATCACGTAGCCCTGCTACATTGGCACAGCTGTGCACACTGGCCTCAGGCCTTTTCTCACCAGCCTGTCTGATCCGTCATACAGAAGCTCTGAGTCATGTTTGTTTCTGAATTGAGAATTAGGAAAATTCTCAATCGAGTCCTGTTGGCAGAATGAGTTAATATGGAGAGCTTAGTACCACTCCTACTCCTACTCCTACTCCCGGGCAGAACAAACCATTATCACCATTCCTCTTATCGGCACCGTGATCACCACATTCACCACTCTCACCTCCACCATCAATACTGTCACCACCTCACTGTTATC
Source organism: Suncus etruscus (assembly GCF_024139225.1). Lineage (NCBI taxonomy): Eukaryota > Metazoa > Chordata > Mammalia > Eulipotyphla > Soricidae > Suncus > Suncus etruscus. Next base: position 63,548,344 of record NC_064865.1, on the reverse strand, counting down.
ACCCATCACTACTGTCACCTTTCCCATCACTATTATCAGCATGTCACCTTCACCTCCACCACCACTACTATTGCCAGCATTACCACCAGAAGTTCCTGTTGCCGCAGCTGTAGATAAAGACCTGCAGGAGCTGTTCCGTGAACAAAGATGTTAAGGACAAACTCTCACAAGGTCTACGGGGGTTGGTGAGTGAATGTGACACACTACACTGTGCACAGACACCAGAGTTGGGACAACCTGCTGCAACACCACCACCACCATCCCGTGCTCACCTCCTCCTACCTTCGTCCAGTGTTCACTTCCCACCACCACCAGTACTGCCTCCTTTGGTCCTCCTTGCTCTGTGCTCTCTGGTAGGTCCCCCAGGACACTGAACTCTGTTCACCTCTCTTCACTGATTTTTCTTGTCATTCATTACTTCAGCTTATTTTTCTGGGAGCTGCCATTCCTTGGGGGATGCTCCATTCTGCTGATTTCATGGGGTTCTGAGAGAGGCAGGGGAACACCTCTTTGCCTCCTTGCCGGGTGGTCACTAACACTGCACGACCTTGAATGACCTCAGCTCCAGGGTTCCATTTATGGCTCTGTGCACAGCCCTGTGCACGTCTTCCTGTGAAGACAGTCCAGGCACCCAGGCATGCCTAGGAGAGTGCCAAGGGTTTCTGAGGGCACTTGGGGCCCGCAGGGCATGGCTGTGTGGCAATGCCCACTGCAGAGAGCTGGGTGAGGGAGGAAAATGTCCACTTGATGCCAGGTGCCCTCCTAGTTATAAAACCTCCAAGGGTCATGGCAGGCAGGTGAGATGCTGCCCCGAGTCCTGAGGGAGACCAGGGGGCTGCTCCCAGACAGGCCCAGATGTGGATGATGGACAGGAGGGTGGACATTGGGGACCAAGCAGAGTCCTGAGGAAGTGGGCACAGACCGGGTGGACCCTGCATGCAAGTGTCTCCACACCCCTCGTGGACTGAGCTTCAGAGTGGCTCAATCAATTGGGTCATTGGGCCTGTGGCCAGGAGTCCTGCAGGACTCACCCCGACCCAGAACTGTCTCTGTTCAGCTCAGTGACCAGTGGGGGCACCTTAGAGGCTCCCCTCAACCGGCTTCCGCATCTGTGTTCAGGGCCGCTCAACAGAGCCACAGGCCCACTGGGGGGCACAGGCTCGATGATCTCCTGAAGGCTCTAAATTCATCCCGTCTTTGAAGGTGAGTTTCTATGGAGCCTTTTGAGGGTCCCCACACATTTAGTCTTTGTTTGAATTCTCTCAGTGATTTCATGACAGATTCCAGGATTTGCTACCAAGAGAGCTGCCAGAAAGGACTAGAAAGCGGTTGATTGTTGTTTTCTCTTAAACAAAGATGTATCCTTTCCTAATTGATTCTTTTCCCGAGGCCTCCTATTTTCGTTTCTGGAATCTTCTGAACTGGGTTTTGGACAGATTCACGGAGCTCTTCGGAGGATTAAAGGTGAGCGAGTGTGGGCCAAGGCTGCCCACGGGTGCCAAGCCTGTCGGGAACTGGGGGCGGACACACAGGGCCACCAAACCGGCCCAGGTCCCCCCCACGGACTGTCTCCTTGGAAATGTTGTCACTGGGTTATAGATTCTCAAAACGAGAACTTCATCGGCGCTTCATGATTAATGCGATTTGCAGGCAATTTGCATTGGGATTATGGGCTTAATTCAAGACTTCGCAGCTGCCGGTGGCCGGGTGCCAGACAAAAGTGCCTCTGCTCCCAGCCGGCTTCCCTGGAGCACTGGCTGGTGCTCGGCAGCGAAAATGCACACAGAGTGTGATGTGAGCGAGCAGGAGCTGCTGAGGGGCCCTTTCAGGGCGCTGTGAGGGACCTTGGTTTCTCCCCACGTGCTGCTTGCAAGGCCTTGTCCTCACCGCAGCCGCCCTGGGACTTCCCGAGAGGACACAGTGAAATCTCGGTCATTACATGCAGCATACCCCGCTGGCCTCCAGAGCAGCTGGACGGGGAGACCCCAGATGTCGGGGAAGGCAAGATGCTCGTTTGTCAGCAACTCCGCTCAGTTCACACAGACACACAGATGTTCCTTAGTGACACAACTTAAACAGCCATTTTCACACCACACTGACCAGAAACTATGGCATGGAATTAATTCTCTGTCGAAGATATTTGCGATCACAACATGGATTTTTATCCATCTTGAATCAAATGCAAATATGAATTTTTTTTTAGTAGAGAGAGAATTTTTTCCCCCAGAAAACTAACACACATTGAGAATGACTGGAGCCTTGTGAGAAGGCTCTGGAAGTTTCTTGCCTCGAGGCCTGCGTCAAGCTAGTGGCCCTGGGACCCCTGCGCGCCACATGGAGTCCCCAAAATTGGTAGCATAAGAATGTGGGGGTTCAGGGACAAGAACAATTAGCATAGCAGGAGGGTGTTTGCCTTGCACGCTGCCAGCCCAGGTTCAATCCCGGGAGTGATTCCTGAGCGCAGAGCCCAGAGTGACCCCAAAGCATCACCAGGTATGGCCCCAAAACCAAAACCAAAAGAATTGCAGGGGTTCAGCCTTCATCTGAAGGAGCATCTATCTCCTCTCAGAGGATGGACAGCAAGAGCTGCATCAGTCCAGGGAGACTCGTGTGAGTTCACTGTCCCGGCCCTGCTGGCTGTGCATGAGCTGTGGGCATGTGTGAGAGTGTGGGTGTGCGTGCATATGTGTGTGATCTGTGGGTGTGTTGTACATGTGTGTGAGAGCATGTGTGTGTGCTGTGGGCATGAGTGAGAACATGTGTGTGCGCTGTGGTGTATGTGTGTGCTGCAGGTGTGTAAGAGAGCCTATGTGTCCATGTGGGTATGTGTGTGTCTGACGAGGGTGTGTATAAGAACATTGGTGTGCTGTGAGTATGTGTAAGAATGTGTGTGTGTGTAAGAATATGTGTGCATGTGTGACCGGTGGATATATTGTGCATGTGTTGAGAACATGTGTGCGATTATGTGAGTGCTGTGGACATGTGTGAATATATGTGTCACGGGCATGTGTGAAAGCCTCTGCGCTGCACACATGTGTGCAGTGGGTGCACATAACATACATGTAAATGTGCATACGAGTGTGTGTCTGCATGTGTGTGCTATACGAATATGTGAGAGCATGTGTGTATGCCTATGTACAATGGGTGTGTGTGAGAGTGTGTGCCATGGGTGTGTATAAGAGCATGTGTGTAATGGGTGTGGTGTTTAGGAACATGTGTGATGCTATACGTGTGTGTACATGCATGCAGGTGTGTGTGTGCTGCATGTTCACTGTCAAACCAGGTGGCGATGGCCTCGGTGACTGGGGAGGGGTTCTTATCCACCCACAGAGCCAAGGCCTCTCCCAGAACACTCAGCCTCTCGCTCTGGGCTGCCTCCTGGCCCAGCCATCCAGGGCTGGTCTCAGGAATGCCGCCACCCTGGGCCTCTCCAGCCTGGGAAGAGATTCTGACGGACGCATCTGTGGCATGTCCCAGCCTATCTCTCTCCTCCTGGGGTCTGCCTGGCCCCAGAGCCCCATGTGTGCCTCCCAGGGTGTGACGGTCACCTGTGTCTTCCAGGGATTTCCTGGGCCCTGCAGAGCTACAGCGTGACCTGTGTTCCTGGGGGTGGGTGGGTATGGAGTTCCAGCATTGAGACAGTCTCAGGATGAAGGGTGGACTCTAGACCAGGGGTCTCAAACTCGAGGCCTGCGAGCCATTTGTGGCTCTCCGTACAACATTTTGTGGCCCTGCCCTAAAGGAATCTTTTTTGTTTTGTTTTGTTTTAGTTGTTTGGGTCAATGTTCAAGACTTACTACTGACTTTGCACTCAAGGATCACCCTGATTTTGCCTCCTGCGGCCCCCATGTAAATTGAGTTTGAGACCCCAGCTCTAGACCCTTCCTTGGGAACAGAGCAGCCCAAGGGCCCTTAGGGGGGCACCCAGGGGTTGCATGGTCACTGCGAAGAGATGAGATGAGAGGAGACACTGGCACTCACCATGGCGGAGCCCACGCGGCTGACCTTGATGGGGTTCCCCCGGCCTGATAGGTCCATCTGGGCCCGGTCCATCAGGTACAGGCAGGTGTCCAGAATGCCGTCCTCAAACTGTGGGCGGGGGGGGGGGGGGAAGATGCAAGTCTGAGGGCGGAGGCATGGCCAATGCCCACCCCACAGGACCAGGAGGGACTGCAGGCTAGCTGGGTGGGGTAGACAGGGTCCGGCACGTGAAGATCAGTCAGGCACACAGGGCTGGGCACATGGGGTCAAGCACACAGGGGTCAGTCATGTGCATAGGTTCAGGCACATGTGTCGGGCACCTAGGGATCAATCGGACACACAGAGTCAGGCACGAGGGGTCAGTCGGCACTAGGGCTCATTTGGGCCTGGGCTCCAGAGATGCCTGTGCCCCCGTGGGTCCTGCCAAGGCAGCATCCAGCTCCTCTGCAGTGGCCTCTTGGGCCTGGGCAGTTGGGGTCCAGCCAGGAAGATGACCAAGGCTGGCAGAGCTGGCCCAGTCACAGCAGGACCACACTGGCCCTGGGGATTGGAGTCACCCAGGACCAGGACAGGGCAATTCTCTGGTTCCTGGGTTTGACCAGCTGTTCCGGGCCCAAAACTGGGCAGTCGGCTGCCTGGTGTCAGAGACCGGCAGGAGCAGAGATTCCTCCTGATCTGCCCTCCTGGCTCAGTTTCCCTGCATGCTCAGGGCACAGACATTTTCCCTGGCCTCTGCCTGTGACGTGAGAGAGGCCGGAGCCCAGGGCCAGTGAAGCCCTGAGGAACCAGGCTGCAGGAACACAGCCAAGGTCCTGGCTACGTCTCTTGGGGTCAGAATTCACCATTGAAGGGTCTGTCAAGGAGAAGAGGGCCCAGGGAAGGTCTCCTTGTGCACCCAGCCCTGAGGCCTAACAGGGCTGGGGATCGGGAAGGGGGGCACCCTGGAACAGAGCCAGCATACAGGGGGCACTTGGGTGCCAGGTCAAGAAGCAGAATATTCGGAGGATGACCCCTCACTGACCACATTCTCCCCCATGACATTTGTGGAAAGGACCATCCAGGGACCCTAGAGGGCACTTGCCAAAGGTTGTTTGGCTCTGAGGGAAGGGGATGCTGAGGAGCCCAGCCAGGGGTAAGGTGGGCCTTGGGCCCAGTTCCCACAGCAGTGCCCAAGGTATAGGGCTGGGGGCACTAGAAAGGCCAGAGCCCAGGACTCAGGAGAGACCCCATCAGAGCCCACAGGGGCACAAGAGCACCAGGGAGCCTGGGAGATGGGAGGCCACTCCCAGGATTCCAAAAGGCTACACAGACTTGTGTGCATGCATCCACATGTCCACGTGTTCACACAAATCACACATGTCCACACATTCCATCCACACAGCCACATCTATACACAGTCACACATATACACACACTCCATTTACACAGTTTCAGCTACACACATGGTCACACATATATACATTTCAACCACACAGTTATAGCTACACACACCCACATAGTCACAGATATGCACACACTCCATCCACACAGTCACATCTACACATACAGTCACATATATATGTATATACTCCATTTGCCTGATTATAGCTGCACACACCCACAGAGTCAGGCATATACACTCTATTCACATGGTTACATCTACACACAGTCGCATACATACACATATTCCATCCACACAGTCACACATATTCATACACTTTGTCCACGCACAGACACACGCCCATACTACCCTCCACACAGCACGTAAATGCAGCCCCAGATCCACTCACAATTACACCACAGCTGCACACATATATACTCATATTCTAACTACACAGGCAATCTGCACGCAAACATTGTTACACATATAGTCCCTTTCTTATACACACAGACCCGGACACCAGCTCGGTAGCACCTGAGATGGGACTCTACCTATCTAGAGACACATACCTTCGGGCTGAGCTTTGGGACAGGGGTACATAGGAGTACACAGGAGTAGCCTTTGTCTGTCCCCGTCACGAGACAGACACGTACCCAGACACTGGGAACCGTGCCCAGGTCAGCGTGGCGGCTCACCTGCCCGAAGCTCCAGCTTCTGCTCTTGACTTCCGTGGCATCACCGTAAAAGATGACCCCGATGTCGTTGAGGACGTACTCTTCTCTCTCCCTTTCATCGTCCATGAACACGGCATCCTCTGCGGACAGGCACAGAGACCGCCACGGGCTGGTTAGGTCCTGCACCCCTGCGTCTGTCCCCTTAGCTATGGATCAGAAATGTAGCTAGAGGGCTGGTCTTCTGGCCCTGTAGGGAGCTTGGACCCTGTGAGCCAGCAAATGACAGCTGTGGTGCAGGACACTTCAGTGCCATGACTTGACTTGTCTCATATTCCTGCGGCAGCTGTCATGGCTGAATCTGCCCACCAGACCACGTTGTCTCCAGCTGGATGGCTTTGTGGGTGGCTTTCACCCTGCTGAGGCTACTGTGTGTGTCTCTGAACCCCAGACATCGGCCCGAAGTCATGGACATGTTCCTGGGTCAGGACTATGAGTCACCCCAGGACAGGCCATTTCTGAGCCCGGGGTAGTCACAACCCTCATCACCATCCCATGGGAACCTGCTCAGTCCTGGCTCCCAGTGGCCACGTGGCCCTTTGCTTCCTGTTCAGCTTCAGGCTGGCCCACCACACCTGAGCAACAGAAGGACACTGCCCTCCTCTAAGCTTCAGCTGCCCACGGGAACCAGCAAGTCTCCATGAGGTGTGGGAGATGCCGGACTCTTTGGAGTGGGAGCAAGGAGCAAGCTCGACCTTTGCTACTGGTGGAAGGTGGAGAGACCCTTGTCTACACAGCCTGGAGCTTGACGGAAATGAACCCAGGTGAGGCCGGATCTTAGTGTTAAAAGCTCCACAGGGCAGTGGGGCCTAGGATTAGAGCATCACAAGCTGTGGGTTGTGGGGGCTCAGGGCCAACATAGCAGTGCTGAGAGAACTCTATGGTGCTAGGCAAGAGCCTTGCCCAGATCTGCCCCCAGCCCTGCACCAAAACTCTGCTGTCCCCTCTCTCAATGCTGTTGGCCACTAGGGTCTCCAGACCTTCCTCCTTCTTCCTTTTGTCTCCTTCTCCTCCTAGTCTTCTGTCTCCAGAAACCACACACACACACACACACACACACACACACACACACACACACACACACACCACGCATGCACGCACTCATGTTCGAGTTTCTTTCTTTTTTTGTTTTTGTTTTTGTTTTGGGTCATACCCGGCAGTGCTCAGGGGTTACTCCTGGCTCTGTACTCAGAAATCACACCCCTGGCAGCACGGGGGATCATATGGGATGCCAGGATTCGAACCATCATCCTGCTGGATGTAAGGCAAACGCTCAACCTCCATGCTATGTCTCCAGCCCATGTTCGAGTTTCTATGGAAGCCCAACAACATAGGGTAAACATCCACAGAGAAGAACTTTCAGCTACAACAGATGCCCAAGTTTTGTGGGGTCACACCCAGCTCTGTGCTCCTCAGAAATCAATCTCAGCAGTGTGTGAGGCCCAGGAATACTAGGGATTGAACCTGGGTTGGTCACAGCAAAGCCTGTACCAACCACTGTGCTATCTTTCTCTCCCCACCCCTGCCTCTCTCCAGCCACCCTTTGCAGTCCTTATTCCTGAGTCATATCCCCTACCTCACCCTCACCAGCATGCCATGAATATTGTCTATTTTCTTGCATTTCCCAGAATGTTATATAAGCAGATCTGCACACCAGGGCTAATGGAAGCTCTGGTCCTTTCAAGCAGGCTAATTATTTGGAGAATTGGTACATGGTTGGCACCAGAAATTCATTCTCCGACACCATTTCATCTCTCCAGAAGGACCCGGAGCTATAGGCTGACGGGGGTCCCAGAAACTCGTCTTTCTGGGCAGGAAGCTGTGGTGTAACCAGGTGTCTCTTGGCAATGCCCCTAACCTAAAAGGATAGACCATTTAATTCCTAAGGGCCACAGACCAGGAGTAACACATGAAGAAGGGACGAACCCAGAGCCTGCAATTTAGGGCAGCCACCAAAGGGCGCTTTCATCCAAAGAGCAAAGGGCACCAGTGGGTTTGCCAGCACCGGTGGCCATCCTGGACCCACTGTGGGGCACCCCCTGCCCCGAACTGGAGATTATTTTGGGTTCTATTCTTTGATAATATTGTTTTAGCTGTTGTGACAGTGGAAGTCACAAAGGGAAAAGAAAAAAGCTTTTTAAGGTCAAGTTAAAAGATATTACCTGCAGAGGAATGAAGATGGATTGAAACAATATTTTCACAGATGAAACTTTTGGGTATGCTGCATGCCCAAGGCTAAGCAGCTGTGTGGATTTCCATTTCTAAGGGGGCATCCTGTCGAACCCAGAATCCCACCTTGACACGGACCCAAGAGGAGTCAGTAGCATGGGGCAGAGCAAGGATGAGGACATCTGTCCCTTGAATTTCACTGTCAGGCTCCAGAGAGGAGCTGAGGAGAGGTAACATTGCAAGGCGTCAGCACTACCCGTGGAAGACACCGAGGTGGCTGGTGACCATGAGCGTGACCCTAGTGTGCTCCCACGAGCCAGGATGACCCACAGGCTCTGCTGCTGGGTCCCCAGCCCTGGTGAGCAAATGTCTCTCTCAGACACCCCGATCTCATGTGTGAGCACCTCAGAGACCCCGAGTGGTTGCGGGGCACATGGCAGGGAAGGGGCCCAGAGCATCTGGGATATAGGAAGTTGAGCTTGAGACCCCACTGAGGGAGCCACCAACGTACTTTCCTTTGAGTCTAGATGGATTCTCTGTGATGATGGGTCTGTGCACACATGCATGGTGGTCAGTCTGTTCTAGAGGGTTCTTCCCTGTTCTGGAAGGTCCTTTCCTGACCTGGAAGGATCTGGACACACGTATGTGGTGGCCAGCCTGTTGCAAAAGGTCCTTTCCTGTTCTGGAAGGATCTATACATACTTGCTTTTGTTGCACGCTCACCTCCATACCCTCCCTTTCTTCCTGTCTTTCTGACTCAAGAGACAGAAAAGGGTTAGGGGAAAATCACACGCACTTAATACATAAACGCACTCAATTCTCCTCCCGCTATGCAGCGTTTTATTTTCCAGCCTCTCGAGATCAGCTGAAGGGGTGTCGGAAATGCTGCCTGGAGTGTGTGTCAATGTGGGTGTTTCGTAAGATGATCCTTAAACTGTCGACAGACACGGTAGGGTCAGCTCGTGTCAGGCTTGATGTGATGGTGTTTTAAATCTAGAAGCCACTTCAGCAGCAATGAGGAAGGCAGGAGCCTGGCGGGGCGAGCTCCGAGGCTTGGCACAGCCTCCCTCCCTCCCTCCTGCCCATTCTTCTGTCCGTCAGTTTTCTGTCTGTCCTCATCAATGAGGCGTCTGTGTTTTAATCTAACACCCTCCTAACACCTTCAGCTAGGAGTCAGTTTCCTGGGACAATTTTGTATGGTGCAGAATACGCCCAGATCCTCCACTGTCCTCCACACTGAGGAGGACTACCCTGGTCACTCCTGTGTCATCTGCCATAGTGGTGGAGCAGCTGGCATTGAACTGAGTTTTGTCCTCAAGGCCACTGTGTGGACACACAGGTGCTCTGTGCCCCTTGCCCTGTGAAATCCCTGGAGCACTTCTGCACCCCGAGTCCCATCACTGAGCTTCAGGGGAAGCAGACAGTCGTCTTGGGGCTGCCTCACCCCAAACCAAGTTTTCTCAGGAAAAAGATGCACGTGGAAGTCACCCTCGAGCCCAGAGTGGCTGTTTCAGCTGCTCCCTGGATTCCTGCTGCTCTTTTTTCATGGGGGACACGGTGGTCTCCTGTGTGGGGACAGCATGCTGACCGCTGCTGAACACATAATCAAAACTACACACAGAAGGGGACTTGGTGACCTCCACGTAGGTGGCTAAGTGCCAGCTCCTGTGGGCCCGAGAGCGTTAGGAAGACTCGTTTCAGACCATTTGTGGGGCCTGGGAGATGTCCCAGGGCTGGGTTAGCCTTTGCAGACCAAATCTTAGGTTTGGTCCCTAAGAGACAAAGCTGGGAATGGCTTCTGAGCAGAGAGCCCAAAGAGGAAAAATTAAATCTGTTAACTGACTAATTTTCGTGCCTTTTCTGTCATATAATGTTGGGGTCACACAGCAGACGAGGGTCATACAGGGACCAAACCGCTCCCTCACCTATGAGCAGGAAGTCAGCCCTGAGCCCTCCCCTGGCCATGAGAATCTCCTGGTTGCCAGAGTTCAGCAGTTAGAAGTTAACAGTTAACCAGGACACTTTACCACCGACTCGAGCCCTGCAGCCCACTCAGAGGTGGGGTTTAGAGGACAGGAAATGGGACATATAATCAATTATGCACATTTTCCCTCCTAAGATCGTGTTTTCTAGTTTTTATCCCCTCCCTCTGGTGGTGGGGAACATAAAATCATTCAGTGTAGCAGTGAGAAGAGTTCTTGGGTAGCCTTTGAACCCCAATCCCCAAAAAGGCACTTGAACTCCTTGAAGAAATGCGTTATTGCAGGTCTGGGCAAGATCAGGGAGCAATGAGCCCATGAGAGTATGAGGAGGCCAGGAGAAGCTCAAGGACTCAGGGCCAAGACTCAGGAACCAGCGTGAAAGTGCCAAGAACAATCTGGAGCCAGAATTTTAAAATCCAGAAACTGACCAAAGCCCAGAATTCAATTATTTGGAGCATTATCCAAAACCTAGATAGCCATGATCTAAAAATCCAGAAACTGACCAGAACCTAGAACACGACCCAGAACCTGAAAAGTCTAGAACACGGGCTAGAATCCAGAACCGAGGCCTGCAGAGTTACATGAAACATTCTGATATCCCTACCTCACAGTGACTGCAGATCCTGGGAAGGTTGTACGATGACGCACAGCTTTTATGATCCCACCAGAGGCCACGTGCAGGTAAGGAATGCGAACAGCCCCTGACTGGTGCTGAGGTAACACTGCCATTCAGCTGAGCAAAACTTCCATTTGTGAAAGGATGTCAGGTGTCCTCACGGGCTGTGAGGCAGCAAACCTGGTCCAGCTGATACTCAGAGCAGAGGCAGCGGCTGGCCAGCCTGTCTCTCTAGATCGATGGGCCCCAGGCAGACCCTACCTGCCCTTTCTCTCACCTGCCTGCCCCACAGAGGGAGCGCCCTCTCAACTGCGAAGTGATTGAGTATCTGCAGTCAAGCTCATTAGCTCCCCCTCACTCCTCACGGGGCCTGCAGGGGGAGAGACTCACTACATTGCCCCAGGCATGCCAAGCAGATCAGGGAAAGGTTCTGCACCGGATGGTCCAAGGGGCAGGTGAAAATCTGTGGCATGAAATCTGGGGTCATGCTATGGGGGGAAACAGGTGGGAAGAGACCAGGCTTGGAAGAGGTTAGGAAATGCTTGTCCACATGATGAAGGATTCTGAGTTACTTCAAATTCAAGGTATGGACAAGCCAGAGAAAAATTGTCCCAGAGTGACTTGGTAGGTACCACTTGGGGACATAGGTCGGAGTTGTGAGAAGACTGGTTTAAAACTTAAACCTGGCTTGGTTATCAGGACATCCCCCCCCCCACTCCACCAGCTGTAACAGTGGAACACGAGTGGGTATGCAAATGCTCGCACATTTGCACAGCCTGTGTCCATGTATGCAGGTGTCTATAGATGCCAGTGCCTTTTAAGACAGGATGTAAACTAGAATATGTGCAGACAGAAGAGTGGAATGACTGGCATTTTCTTGAAATTGGGAAAACAATAAGAAAAAGTGATGGATTGAGGCCAGTGCGGCCACTTCTTGATGGCTGCTGAGTTGGGAGTTACGTAAGGAAGCATTTCCTGTGCTGTTCTCCCTGCTTTTGATTTTGTTTGGAAATCTCAATAATAAAAATAGACTCAGAGCTCATAAAAAGTTTGAATGAAAACATTCAAAAAGCTCCTGCTTGGATGTGAAAATTCAATAAGGCAAAGGTATAAATTGGGCCCAAATCAGTCCATCTAGTGAGTTGTACCCTCTCTGCTTTTGCAGAGGGCAAGCTGGGAAGTTAAATTGGGGACCTGCTTCGACCACGAAATACGTTCCCAGGCATTGAGTCTACACACAGTGTGGGACCTGCTTCAACCATGAAACACGTCCCAAGCATCGGGCCTACACAGTGTGGGACGTGCAACAAGCAACAATTTCAAGACCGACCGTAAAAGACCAAACCTCGTGGGTAAGAAGCACCAGCAAGGGTTGATTGGCGGAGGGAGAGGACTGGGGGCCCGGGTAGGATAAGGAGTGAGGCCCACATAGAGGGAGAGACCCTCTGATGGTGCAGAGACACCCCAATGAGGGCCAGGGAATAGTTCCCAGGACAGAGAATATGTCTGGGGCACAAACCCTGAGCTCCAGCATACAGGTCTCACAACCTGTAGGGTATAGAAGAGGAGGTTGAAAGTGAGAATGGAAGGAAGGAAAGATGAAAGAAAGGAAGAAAGAAAGAAAGAAGGAAGGAAGGAAGGTGAGGGAGGAAGAAAAGGAGAGAGGGAGGGAGGGAGGGAAGAAGGGAGAAAAGAAGGAAGAAAGGAAGGGAGGAAGGGAGGGAGGGAGGAAGGAAGGGAGGGAGGAAGGAATGAAGGGAGGAAGGAAGGAAGGAAGGAAGGAAGGAAGGAAGGAAGGAAGGAAGGAAGGAAGGAAGGAAGGAAGGAAGGAAGGAAGGAAGGAAGGAGGGAGGGAGGGAGAGAGGGAGGGAGGAAGAAAGGAAGGAAGGAAGGAAGGGAGGGAGGAGGAAGGAAGGAAGGAGGAAGGGAGGGAGGGAGGAAGAAAGGAAGGAAGGGAGGAAGGAAGGAAGGAAGAAAGGAAGGAAGGAAGGAGGGAGGGAGGGAGGGAGGGAAGAGGGTAGGAAAGAAGGGAGGGAGGAAGGAAAGAAGAAAGGGAGGGAGGAAGGAAGAAAGGAAGGGAAGAAGGGAGGGAAGGATGAAGGAGGGGAGAAAGAAAGGAAGGGAGGGAAGAGAGGTAGTGAGGGAGAGAAGTGAAGGAGAGAGGAAGGGAGAAATAAAGGAAGGAGAAAGGAAGGGAGGAAGGAAGGAAAGAAGGACAGGAGGGAAGAAGGAAGAAATGGAGGCAGGAGGGAAGGAGGGAAGAGTGAATGAGGAGGAGAGAGGGGCAACTCCTACACTTCGGCTCCCCCATCTGTCTGAGGCCAGTAAGCAGGCCGGTGCCCCACCCCGACTTTCTCCTGCATGGCCGGCATCACTCACCTTCACACCATGGATTGAAGAGGATGTAGGTGTCCGTGTCCGGGTTCCGGGGGGTGCGCAAGACCCCATAGGGTGTCCACACGGCCACGTACATGCGGAATTTGCCCACGATGCAGTTCGGGGAGGGCTGGACCTTGAGGCGCACGGACCTGTCTTCTCGCATCACCACCTGGGCACCCCACCTGCCCTTCTGCAACTCCCGCACCACCGGGACCGGGATGTAGGTGCCCTTATTTTCCATGGGGTATCGGCCTGCGGGAGGACAGATGGCCATAGGTGACCCTGGCAGACCCGGCTTCCCCCCTCCATGCCAGCACCAGGAGAACCTCAGCAGATAAGGAAGCCGCAGTTCAGAGGTCTTATCAGGAGTGACAGTGCTCAGGAGTAAGTGACAGTGCTTGAAGGTGACAGCACTCCAGGTGCTGGGGGGTGGGTGAGGGACAGTGCTCAGGCTTTGTTACACCTGCAGACGGGATCCCAGGGCTCAGCTGCTGACCTGGGTCGTGATGCTGTTTCTCGGGAGCTGTGCCTGAAGCTCAGCATGAGCCCGGGGGGCACAACCTTGGTGCAGCCCCTCCAGGACAAAGGGCACCCGGATGTGCCACCACCTGCCCCAGGGCCCACTCGGGGGACACTTGTAGGGTCCCACATGGCCCTTTTCTGCCTCAGGGGCTGGCAATGGGCCACAAACCGGGACCTGAGTGAGAGGCTGCTTCCAGCCGCTCCTCCCTCCCTGCCTCTCCCCTCCTTTGCCCTCTCTCCTCAGAAGCCAGGGCCAGTTCAGGGAGGACTCCACAGCACTTCATCGCACTCCATCGCTGGACAACATGTGTGTGATGTGTGTGTTATATGTGTGAAATGGGCGTTGTGTGTGCATGTCTGTGTTGTGTGTGTTGTATATGTGTGTGAGTGTGTGTTGTAGTCACACAGATGCAGGTGCCATCAGAATCTTCTCAGGGCATTTCCTTCTGCTGCAAGAGTCCTCCCCACTATTCTAGGGCTCCAGCCTCTTTGAGACCAAGATCGTAGTTAGCCTCATGAACTGTCAGTTCGAGGAGGCTCCAGGATACCCCAAGCCTTGGCCTGACAGTGAGGAGACTCAGCTCCTGCAGAAATTTCCCTACACACTCGACACATCAGTCCTGGTAGAAGAAAAGCACAAAACGCATGGCGCAAAGCATTTGGGTGCTCAGACAGAAACTTCCAGAGCAAGCCTCTGGCCCTGGGTCTTGTCTTGGTGGTGGACTGGACCAGGAACCAGCTGCTGCTGCTGTTGCTGCTGCTGCTGTGTGTGTGTGTGTGTACGAGTGTGTGTTGGGGACTGCACGGAGAGGGACACTCGGGGGGGCTGAGAGTCTCAATGAGGCTCAGTCTTCATGGACCAAGAATCTAGAGCAGTCACAAGCAAGGCTGTGTCCTGGGGTCAGTGGGACAAGGGGTGGTCCCAGGGGACCATGTGGGTGAGCAGGATGGGGGGTGGTTGTAGGGAGGTGCCTCTGACCCCACCTAACACACCGATCACCTTTTAACCGGCTCTGGAGAGGCCACAGTGACTCAGAACTCGATAATGAGATTCTGACCTGGGACCAAAGATGGTTCTTCAGGTTGTGTGTTTTCGGCCCCCTGGGGATGACATTGGGGCCAGTCCCCCTGCACTGACCATGCTGGGTGGGAGTGGTAGGCCAGTTCTGGGCACTGACCCATGTGTGTTCACATGGAGCTCCAGGGTCCTGACGGGTGCAACCATGGACACGGTGTGTCCAGGGCCCACGAGGAAGACAAAGACACTCAAAGACCCTAGGTCCCCTCACCCCAGGCCCTCACCTTGTCCTGACCCTCCTCTCTGGCCAGGACTTGCCTTCCCCTGCTCCTGTCCTTGACCATGTCAGATTCAGGCTGTCCTGAGCAGAGCTCGGAGGACTCTGGACAGGGAGAAGGGGGTCAGCCCATATCCCTTGTCCCCTCGTCCCCAATACAGGTCCTGGGTACAGGAACCTGAGTGCTGAAGCCCAGCAAGCCCAACCCTGTCTCTGACCCCAACCCCTGTGTGTGATCTAGGTGGCAAATCGGCACAATATTCCAGGGTTCGAAGCAACTGGCGGCAGTTGCTTTCAGGGATTAATATGGCAACTTTCTTCGGCACCAGACACAGGGAGTTGGAGGAGCCAGAGGCTGCCAGTCCCAGCAGCTCCTGACAGTGAGAGCCGGGGGCAGGGATGTGCAGGAGGGGAGCGAAGCGTTGGCTTCCTCTGCACCCATACCACCTAGCAGTACTCCTGTCCCCCGGCCAGCCCCTCCCATCCCACGTCCGAAACACTCACCGATGACATACTCCACCCTGAAGAAGTCCCTGCGCGGGTCATAGGGCCGATTGAAGTCGATCTGGACGTAGAAGCTCTGTCCACGCCGCACAATGAGACTGTCGCAGTCATACTTGTCCGTGTGGTGGTCCACCTTATTGCTGTCCCACCTCTCCTTGAATAGGTGCACAGCTGTTACGTTCAGGTAATCTGGTGCGAGAACAGTCAGTGATGGGTGAGGCAGGGCAGGGGGCAGGGGGCAGGTCCCCGCAGCTGCCAACATGCCCTCACCCTGATGCTGGGCACAGGGGCAGAAAGGGCACCTCTGCGGGTTCCTTCCTGCCAGCAGCATCGTGTCCTGAATCCCCAGTCCCCAGGGTCAAACCTTTTTTTAGGAGGTGGGACAGGTGAGAATACCAGGAGGGGCTTCTCTGGCCTCCAGGGTCACTTCTGTTCAGGGTTGGCCAGACATTCTCAGGACCCTTGTGGGGGACACAGGGAAGGGAGAAAGGGGATGCAGTTCTTTGAGGGGTGACAGTTTGGAGGACATGAGGTGGGGAGGGGCTGCCCATTGTTCTGGGACTCAGATGTGCAGGGCAGGCCGGGGATGGCACCCAGATCTGACTACTGTTTGTAACCCGAATGTCCTCCAGAATTGTCCAATGTCTGTAGCTTGAGTGTCCCCTAGACCTGTCCACTGTCTGTAGCTTGAGTGTCCCCTAGACCTGTCCACTGCCTGTAGCCTGAATGTCCTCAGTCCTATGCTGTCTGTGAGCTCAGTTCTTTGCCTCCTGGTTCCTGCTATTTTCTGTCCCCAGGAATTTCCCCTGCGCACTATTCTGTTGTCATCAGAGACAGGAACATAAATGTTGATTAAGGCTCTGCCTAAGAAATACAAGGCTCATAAAGGAACAGTGGGACATACTAAAAGTGCCAGAATAACAAGGCAGCGTGCGAGCAGGTGCATCAAGAACGTGGGGGATGGGAAAGGTGCGCGTGGGGAGGAGAGGGAGGTCTTTGGTGGAAGGGAAGGAGGTCTGTGTGGGAAGGGGATGGAGGTGTGCCAGTTGTCCCCCTCCCACTCCCAAACTATGTTCCCCATAAATGACCCTTTCCAACAGCCACGAATAGAGGGGGTGACTTTGCAGGGGGATCAATAGTGTGTGGGGAGGGCCCTGGCACCTGGACAACTGTGGTTTGATCCCTGTTCCAACGATGGTCCCCCGGTTCCAACCATGGTTTTCTGAGCCCCGCTAGGAATGATCCCTGAGCTCGGAGCTGAGAGTCAGCCCTCAGCACCACTGAGGGTGGCCCCAAAACCAATAAGCTAAAGTGGAACAAGGGGCAGTTATAGTCAGTCCCCCCTCCCTGGCACCATGCCCTTGGGCCTGCAGTGGGGACCACAAAAAGATTGTCTATAAGATACAAATCTAATAGTTCCGCCACCATAGCTCCCAACCCCACATCCTCCAGAGGACAGAGCCTGGACTGCTGCCCGTTTCTCAAGGACAGTTCCTGGGTTTCAGCACCAGGCCAGCAGGGCTGGGAATATCCCACCATGCCCCGCAGAGCTTGCGGAGGCCTCAGGACTAATCTGGGTCCCCAAGTTCTCTCCAGGGAAACAGAGATGTGGCATCCAGAGAGGGTGCAAGAGAACCCAGGGTCCCACCTCCTGACTGCCTCTCACTGATTGCCCAGCATTGCCCCAGTCGTACACGCTCAGCTGAGGGTCCTCACGGTGTCTCAGACCCTTGTCTGTCACTTCTGGCAATGGCAAGTGCTGTCTCCATAATGGGGCAAACTTCTGCCAGCACAGAGACCTTCCAGGAGAAGGACTTCCAGAAGAAGTCCCAGGGGACCAAACATTTCTGGGAACCCCCCTACTCCCCAGGTCAGTAGCTTTCATGCCAAAGAGGCAGCTCCATGAGGTCAGCTGGACTCAGTGGGCAGAGCTGGGCTTGGATGCCAGCAGGAGCCTGCGGGCAGGAGCGGGTGCCCAGACCAAGACAGGCTGGCCTGTGCCCTAGGAGGGTGGGCTGGAGCCGGGAGGGGCAGCCACGGGCCCCAGAAGCGGGAGATGTTTTTTATGAGACTTGGCCCGGGTCCCATCGCAACATTTCTCTGCATCTCCACAAGGCTGCACCCTCCCTGCTAGCCCCTCATCCCAGACACAGGGCCCAGGACCAGCTCTCACAAAAGGGGCTGTTGTCACCTCCAGCTCAGCAAACAGGAAATGACAGGGCAGCTCTCCGGCCAGGCAGGGCCCCCCTGGCTGCGACTATCCCCAGTATGAGAATAAAGTCAGATATTGTGGCTGGGAATATGGCTGGCTTCTCTCCCAAAGTGGCAGATTTGGGGGGGGGGGGGGAAGGGGGCCAAACAATTCACTTCTGCCTGATTTCAGCACATTGGGAAATGGGCTGTGAAAAACCCTCCTAGCTGGCAGCCAACTTCTCCCCTAACGGGACAAAAGTTCTTTTCTTCAGATGGAGGGGAGGTGTCTCATCACTGAAGGGTCTGGTAATAAGGTAAAGTTCAAGACTTCCTGGGGGTTTGGGGTGGTCAGTAACCCACAAGCTGCCCCATGGCACTGGAGAGGCTCTTCTGCAGAAAAGAGGCCAGGACAGGCTTTTGGGGTCCCCTCTGGGTGCCTAAGCATCCTTCTTCTGATGCAAGAACAGGCCTCCTGCAGTGTTTTTCTCTGCTTCTGCTGCTGCTGCTCTGGGCATGCTCCTGGTGCCCCAGAGGTCACTTGCATGTCCAGGACTCAAGTTCTCTGGCATTGCTGCCCACCTGTAGCTCCCCCTTCCTGGAGCGAGCCCAGGGCCCCTGACTCTTTACCCTCAGTTTAGGGGCTTCAAGGCTTTGCTGTGTCCAGCTGCTGGTCCTGCCCTGTGACTCAGCGTCTAGTCCTTCCACCCACCACTGATCCACGCTGGGTTTGGCCAAGACCTTCTCAGGCCACTGCCCACCAGCTCATGACCTCATGAACTGATCTGTGATTGTGTCCACTGGGGAGTTGCTAGTGGTGTCCCCGAGTCCCCAGGACACTGTCCCTGCACCCCCTGCTCAGACCTGCAGGACAGGATGAGGGGTGACCAAGTGCTCTCATGCTGAGGGAGAGAGGCCAGAAGGACAGAGCCAGAAGCCTGCGAGTTCATGTCCACACAGGCCCTAAGGAGCATCACAGCTCCTGGGCCAGTGACCTCCTGACCCATGCCCTCTCCCTCCTGGCACAGGAAAATGTAAACGGATAACACCAAGGGTCCTGGACAGCATGGAGGAGCGTGGCTGAGACCCTCTCCGGGTGCCGGTGTTTCCCAGTGTGCTGAGTCAGGGAACAGGGATCACACAGGAACCACTTAAGGTTCATGTAAGAACCACTTAAGGACCATGTAAAGACTACATAAAAATCATGTAAGGACCATGCCAAGACCGCATAAATATTATGTAAGGATCATGTATGGACTATATAAGGGCCATGTAATGACCACACAAATACCACGTAAGGACCATGCAAAGACCACATAAAGACCATGTAACATGTAAAGACCATATAAGGACCACATAAGGACCATGTAAGGTTCACATGAGGGCCATGTAAGGACCATGCAAAGATCATATAAAGACTATTAAGGATCATGTAAGGACCAAATAAAGATCACATAAGGACCACATAAGGAGAAGTAAGGACCACACCAAGACCACATAAAGACTATGTAAGCACCATGTAAGGATCACGTAAGGATCACATAAGGACCATGTGAGAACCATATAAGGTACACATAAAGGTCATATAAGGACCATGCAAAGATCATATAAAGACTATGTAAGGATCATGTAAGGACCACGTAAAGATCACATAAGGACCACCTAAGGACCATGTTAGGACCACACAGTTTCACGTAGAGCAGAAGTTTGGAGATCCCATTCTCTAGCCCTCTGCTGCCCTCAGCCAGGCAGTCAAGAATGATGTGGCGGGGGCTGGAATGATAGCGCAGCAAGGGGAGTGTTTACTTTGCACATACCAGACCCGGGTTCAATCCCCAGAATCCCATATAGTCCCTCAAACCTCCCAGGTGGGATCTCTGAGCACCACCCCGGGCGTAGCCCCAAATCCCCTGTCCAGAAAGAAGGGAAGGGGGTGAGTGTTGACCTGGGGATCTCCCCTCCTGGACCCAACAACCTGGGACCCCAGTCTGAGAGTCGGAGCTAAAAAGTGCTCAGGCGCCACCCAAGGCCACTGTGGGTACTACAAGCAGATGCTGTTCAGGGACATCCCCGGGGGCGGGGGTGGGGTGGGGTGGAGGTCTGGGGATGCTCCCCTTAGGGAAGGGGTGATTGGTGGCTGATTACTCAGAACCTGAACCTATTTCTAGCTCAGGGATCTGCAGCACAGCCAGAGGGTGGAGACCATCCTGGCCGGGCTGGGCTCTGTCCACACAAAGGTGTGAAGACTCAGCGTGTTTTTGGGACCTGGGTGCTCACTGGGTCACAGCGACCCAGCACAGGGCTGAGTCACCAGCCTGGGGCATTCGGTCTATGCCCAGCATCACCCCCGAACGCCCTAGCAGCCCCCGAGATGGCCCGCCCAGCCGAGCACACAGAGCTTCATTCTCCAGAGTGACCGGCAAGGCCCCACCAGGGCTGGCTGCCAGAGTCAGCACAGCCCGGCCTAGCTCTGACAGCCCACAATGGACACACGGGCACTTGGACACACAGATACATGAATACATGGGCATTCAGGTACTTGAGCTTATGGGCACTCGGGCACAAAGACACATGAACATGTGGGCACTTGACCGCATGGACACTCGGGTACTTGGGCTTAGGGGCACTCAAGCACACGGGCATAAGACACTTGGGCACACAAGCACGCACCTTGTGGGTTGAAGCCCCGGGGACTCAGGCTCGTCAGCTCCTCTGTGGGCAACTCATTCTCAGCCACATTGGAAGTGCTCCGGGGCACAGCACGGCGGCCGGCAAAGGCAGGTCGGGACGTCTCTGTCATGGTGATTCTGAGCTCCTGGGGGACAGGCCAAGGGTGTGAGGACAGTAGCAGGGCTGAGAGGGTCAGTGACCCCTGTGAGGGTGATCTGTGTGGTGACCCCTATGTGGTGACCCTTATGGTGACCCCTGTGTGGTAACCCCTGTCAGGTGACCTCAATGTGGTGACCTCTGTAATGGTGACCCTTCAGGAACAGATTCACAGGGACACACAGAACACCTGGACACAGGCAAACACCCCCCCCCCCCCAGACTGCAGCCATGCTGGTGAGTCCCTGTCACCCTTCAGCCTTGCCCGAGCTGCTCAGCCCCACGTCGCTGTGCCCCGAGGTGCCAGTCTGTCCTGTGGAGAAGCACTCCCACAGCTGAGGGGTACAGGAATCTTCCC
The DNA here is from genome assembly GCF_024139225.1 of Suncus etruscus. NCBI lineage: Eukaryota > Metazoa > Chordata > Mammalia > Eulipotyphla > Soricidae > Suncus > Suncus etruscus. The sequence goes on along the minus strand of NC_064865.1, from coordinate 63,527,431 downwards.
TGAGCCCTGTCTCTTACTGGGGCCCACATGTTCCCTTGAGTTCCTCAGAGTGACCCCCAAACCCAAACCAGATGATGCAAAACAAACCTTTACCCAGACAAAGGTGGGCATTGAGGCTGCACCTTAGGGAAGAGAGCCTGGATGAGGGCTCGGGGGTGAGGTAGAGGGGCCACAGGAAGAGACAGAGGGATCACAGGGGGGTCGTAGGGGTGAGGCCCAGGGGCATCAGGGGCGAAGCTGAGAGTCTGCAGGGGTGAGGCAGGACAAGGGGATGCCAACATGCGGTGGGGCAGTGTTTGGGCACACATACCCCTCCAGCGACACCCCCCCTCGGCGGGCCATACCCAACCGCAGACCCAGCTCTACCTCCCCTGTCTCCCAACTGCAAGCCCTGGCAGGTCCCTGCTCTGTGCCCGGTGCAGCCCCCTCCCCACCACCCCGACTTCCTAGTCCCTCCACTGTGCCCCATGAGCCTCCTGATTGCAGGGCGGGGCTTAGAGACTGGGGAGGGTCCAGGCAGCTTCAAGTCCTTTGTGGGGCCCACCAGGGTGGGGTTCAGGAGTGGGGGGATTAATCTTGGGAATAAGGGGTCTGGAGTGCAGGGAGGAGGATTTGATGTGCTGAGCTGTGACCCCCTTGGAGGCAGAACTGGATGCCCCCGGTGTGGCAGGGAGGCCCATGTTTAGGTGTGGGGTGGCGTGTGCTCTTCCAGTCGGGGTCGGGTTGTGGGGCAGGGTCGTGCCCAGAGTCTCTCTGGACCCCCGGGTCCTGCCCACAAGTGCTGTGGCTACAGAGAAGGGGTGGGGTGGGGTCCGCCCACATCCTGCTCACCTCGGTCCTCAGAGTGGCTCAGGCTCCGCTTCCTTGGAGGAACGTTCAAGCCCCAGCCAGGACAGGGCCTTAAATAGCTGCTCAAGCCTTGGTGCCCTGGGCTGGGCCTCTGCCCTCCACCCCCACCTCCCAGCTCCACCCTCCAGGGCTGGGGACGCCCAAGGCCGGTGGCAAGACCAGCCCAGGGCCTCCGGGGAGTGTGGGCACTGCAGAGAATGAGAGGGGCTGAGTGGGTAACAAGGGTCTGTGGATATAGGAGTCTGTGGGTTCAGGGGTCTGTGGGTACAGAGGTTTGTGGGTACAGGGATCTAGGTGGGTTCAGAGGTCTGGCCTCCAGCTAAGATCCTACAGGGTTTTCGGTGGGGCTTTAGGGTTCACAGGGGCTGCGGTCAGGGGTTCCGGGCCTTTCAGGCGGCCCCGCCATGGTCAGGCAAGTTTCCTGCTCCGAGAGCCGTGGGCCCCTGACCTCGGACTTCCTGAGTGGGGCCCGGTCCTGGGCAGTGAGACATGCCCTGAAGAACTTGAGGAAACAGGACACGGTTTTCTTTCTGAAAACTGTTTATCTTCAAATAACTGGAGGATGGAAAAGTTCACTTTCCTTGGGGAAAGGTTCCAAACTTGCTTGCTCCTGAACCTTTGGCCTGTAAACTCTCCTTTCCATGAAGATGCCCACAGCCTGGGATCCCATGTGCAGAGAGACCCTGACTGGCCGTGCCTTCTCCCTCCCCAGTCTCTTCCTGTGACCCCTGGCAGGGCCCTGGTGGCAGGGGAAAACGGTTTAGAACCACCGCTGACTCAGCTACTTGGGAGACCGTCCCCCACAGGCCTCCCAGGGACCCTGTCGATCCACACACAGACCCACTGGCACTATGGACTCCTGCGAGCCCCCAAGGTCTTCGGCCTGACCCCTCCCCTCTCTGAATGCCATTAGTGCCCTGCTCGGCCCTGAGCCCACATTGCCTGGTCTGCAAAGTTCTCCTGCCCCTCCCTGCACACAGAGCGATGGAGGCCTCTGGTGAGAGGTCCAGGAGTTGAACTGAGGCCCTTGGCAGCCCGGGAAGAAGCTATCTGTGTCTTTACTCCGATCCAATAGTGCTCCAGACCCACCACGGAGACCCTGTCAGCGAGATGGGAGTCCCTGCTGAAGGGACTGAGCACACAGCCTGGAGCATCAAATGGAGCACACACATGGGTGTGCTGTGTGCAAGGCTGCGCACACATGTGTGTGCTATGTGTTTAATGTGCTTATGCCTATGTGCAGTACTGTGAGAATGAGACGGCCCAGTGCACCAAGCCCCTCCCTGGGAACGAGGCTCCATCCAGCGAGATTATCGCCCAGACTCAAGGGAATGACTCTGAGCTTCACGGATAGCAACAGCTTAGGGAATTCAGAGCCTCGAGACCAGTCTGACAAGAAGCTTTGAAGAACTTTAAAGGACACAACAAACTTCTCAGCATGTGGCGTTGCGCGCGGCTCCACCCCTGGTGCATATGGCTGCCGTCTCCGAGAGTAAGAAAGGTTACAACACACTGCAATCAATCACCACAAATTGACGCTTATTGGTTTATTTTCTGATAATGCCATTTGCCATTCCTTTAAGTTGTGTAGGAACAAGGAATGTAAAGTAAATTCATACATGCCTGCCAAGGGGCCAAGCTAAAGGTGGGAGGGAACCTGGGGAATTGGTGGTGGAATTGGTGTTGATACACAGATGCCTAAAATAAATTCGTAAAACATGGGGAAGAAGAGACAAAGAAGGAAAGAAGGAATGGAAAAGAAAGAAAGAAAGAAAGAAAGAAAGAAAGAAAGAAAGAGAAAGAAAGAAAGAAAGAAAGAAAGAAAGAAAGAAAGAAAGAAAGAAAGAAAGAAAGAAAGAGAGAGAGAGAGAGAGAGAGAGAGAGAGAAAGAAAGAAAGAAAGAAAGAAAGAAGAAAGAAAGAAAGAAAGAAAGAAAGAAAGAAAGAAAGAAAGAAAGAAAGAAAGAAAGAAAGAATGAAAGAAAGAAAGATAGAAAGAAAGAGAGAGAAAGAAAGAAGAAAGGAAAGAAGAAGAAAGAAAGAAAGAAAGAAAGAAAGAAAGAAATGAAAGAAAGAAAGAAAGAAAGAAAGAAGATAAGAAGAAAGAAAGAAGAAAAGAGAGAAGAGAGAGAGAGAAAGAAAGAAAGAAAGAAAGAAAGAAGAAAGAAAGAAAGAAAGAAAGAAAGAAAGAAAGAAAGAAAGAAAGAAAGAAAGAAAGAAAGAAAGAAAGAAAGAAAGAAAGAAAGAAAGAAAGAAAAAGACAAAAAGAAAGAGAATGAGAGAGAGAGCACCATTGTGCAGTGACTCGTGTGGGCTCCGAGGTTCTGGGTTGCCCGCCAGGATGCCTGATCAGGTTGGCCACTAACAGGACCACAATCCATCCAGGGACGAATCTCCTGTCCTGCTGTGTCTGAGATATTAGTGGCACCATCTGGGTCCACATCAGGATCCACTCAAAATAGCCCAACCACACGCCTTTGGCTGAAGCAAAAATAGTCACACGTAGAGACAATTTGTCCATCAACTCAGAGCTGGTGGTGTGGGGACATCAGGGTCTGGGAAGTCCCCAAGTCTGCTGCCTTCTCTGCCCTTCTCCAAACCCCTCAGTCAGTAGGTACTTCCCACGGTCCCTGTCTCCAACTATTCAGATCCCTTCGTGATCAGAAAACCCAACAAAATGCTGCTCAAACTGGGGGAACAGGTGGTCTGCTTTGGAAGCAGGACTTGCAGCTGGCATGTGCCCTAAACTTCAAGGGACTCACTTGATCCTAAAGGACCCCCCTGCAGGATCATTGGTCTTGCGAAGCAGTCGTGGTTTGACTGGAGGTTGTCCCTGCACTCAGTTATTGTCGCCCACCAGCAGACCCTTCCCAGACATCTTTCCTGGCCCATCCTCATCATTTGTTCCTCCCGGTCAGTGTCCAGCTGCCCTGCCCATGTCTGCTGTACTTGTCCCTCCCTGTCTGCTCTACAGTGAGCACAGGGCAGTCCCGAGGGCCACCAGGAAAGAGACGGTGCCACCTGCAGTGTCAGAACAGCAGCCACTTTGTGTCCAGCAGACAAGCTGCTTCCTGGTCCTGCCACAGTGCCAAGGGGCCATCGGGAAGGTGGGGAAGGAGGGGAAGGAGAAGGAAGGTCTGTCCCACCCCTGAAGAACCAGAGCCCAGGGATCCCCGTGTCTTCAATGAGCAGAGTTGGGCTCACAGCACTGACTGCAGCCAAGTCTTTTCTCCTCCTCCCCAGGTCCCGGGGGACTCCTGACACAGTCTGTGTGTCTCAGCGAGAACATGAGGTCCCCGGGGAGCACTGACTCAAGTCCTTCTGTCATTTCAGCAGTGACACACGGGTACAGAGACATCAGTCTGAAGCATATGGCAAGAAGTAACCTGAACAAGAGGCAGCATTTGTTTTAAATTTTTTGTTTGTTTTTAGGCTGCACCGGCTGTGTTCAGGGCTCACCCCTGGCTCTGTACTCAGGGATCACTGCTGGCAGGGTTCAGGAGAGACCAAATAGGATGTTGGAGGATTGAGCGTGGGTCAGTCACATGCGAGGCAAGTGCCTTAACCTCTGTTAGCTCCCTGCTCTTACTTTTCCAGAGCAAAGACAATAAAACTTATATCTTATATGGTTTACATCAAAACCAAGATTCTGCTCAGGGAGGACTGGAAAAGGCCAGAGGCATGCATCCCTCCCACATCCCTGACCCGGTGACTCCAGAAGTCAGGATTTACCAACAAAGCCGCCGGCCACTAATCCTCATGCCTCGGATCACTTTGATTTCAAGGATAGACATGACATTGGGAGTGTTAGGTAAACGTCTGCTCTCTTTCCATCTAGCTGAATCACAGCCCGTGGGACAGCCCCTTTGCCAACCTCATTGCATGAGGCAGAACTGGAGATTCGAAACATGCAGACGCTTCTACCAGCCCGTCCTTTAGGGCTGCGTACTGCCTCCAATGTAGACTCCCTCATGGGGAGGAGCTCAGGTAATGCCCTCATGTAGGTTAGCCAAGGGCTCAACTCTCCTGGGAGTTAGACACAGCTAGACGTGAGCCCACAGAAGGGTTGACAGCCCACATCCCCCTGGGGACCCTCTGTACTGAAGAGAAGGGGACAGAGACAGTGTGTGAGAAACTGCCAAAGAGTCTCAGCTTCTGGAACCAGCGTTCACCACCACGAGGGTGAGAAGCACCAGCTCATGTGGAAGAAACCCACATTTCCTTGGTGATGGCCTCTCCTCTGGGAACAGAGCTGCTTCCCTCTTGAGAGTCTGGGAGAGTTAATTCCATCATCAAGGGTTTGAAATCAGAGATTTCACTAAGAGAAAGAGCTCTCAAAGGGTGAGGACTGACTGGACCAGGCTGGACATCACTCCAGTCACCCTCTTCTTCTTCTCCCTCTGCAGTTGTTCTATTTCTCTCCTTACCCACTCTCCTGTGGGCTCTATCAGAGCTTACGCTGGGCTGCCGGCCAGGTGGCCGACTTCTACATTAAGGGTTTGACCTAAGAAAGTTTTACCTGGAAGGTTCAGTTGCTTCTTGAAATAGAATCCCAGAGAGCATGCACCCACTCACTTCTCCCCCACAGTTGTCTTAGAGGTAAAGACAAAACACACACACACACACACACACACACACACACACACACACACACACACACACTCCACTCAAATGCATGTGACTGTTTTTAGGAGGATTAAATAGAGCCTGTCGATATGTTAAGTGGATGGCTGGAACCAAGGCAGTACTGGGACTTACTCCAGACACAGTGGAATAATGCATGAAGCAAACCTAAGAAACTTCTTTCTAATAAATCTAAAAATTTAGGCCAAAAAAAATTGAAACCCAACAATAAAACAAGGTTCCATGAGCGACAGAGGCAACGCCACAAACAAAGATCACCACAGATGGGTCTGAATCCCCTAGCATATGCGGTCTTGATCGGGACATCCGGGACATCTGGCGCTTTTCTCTGTTGACAGAGAAAGAAGGCGCTGACTCAAGATTGCTCCCCTCCAACAGCCTAGAGCTCATAGCCGGCCTGTGCCATCCTTCAGAGCTTGTTACCCAAGTTCCCCAAGACCTGAAGAAGTGCCCCGAAGTGCCTGAGATAATAACCAGAGAAGTGCTATAAGGAAGTTCCCTGAAGAAATACCTTGAGAAAGTGACTACAGGAAGTACCCTGAGGAAATTCCCCAAGGAAGTGTGAGGAAGTGCCCTAAGGAAATTTCCTAAGGAAGTGTCTCAAGGAAACGCCCCAAGGAAGTGCCCTGAAGAAAAATACCTTGAGGAAGAGCCCTGAGGAAATACCCTGAGGAAGTTCTATGAGGAAATGCCCTAAAGAAGTGCTGTGAGGAAGGGCCTGAGGAAGTGCCCTGAAGCCTCTCCACCTTGAGCTTCTTCTCTGCCAACAGGGTTTGACTAGATGTTCCCTAAAGCTTGCAGGCTGTGGGTTTCAAGCTGATTCTCTTTGGCCCCTGTGGAAATATCTCAGGTCTCACCTCAGCTCCAGGATTGTTGGCTGCCCAGTCTTAAGTGTCCTTCATCCCTTGGTGCTGGCCACGCTCGCCTGTCAGGGACCCCTCTCTCTCCTCCAGACCTACTGTAGGCAGTCAGAAATCTCCATTCTCACGGTCCTCTCTCCCTCTGAAGCAATGCTTCTAGAAGGGCAGAGTTGGAGGCAGTAAAGTAGTCTTGACAGGCTTAGGGTTGAACCAGCACAGGACGACCTTAAATTCCAGAAAGTTCCATGAGCTCACACTATCCTATCCAGCCCCCATTGGGTGCACCTGGTCCCTGCAGACAAAGATAATTGTCTTCATTGTTTCATGGTGGGGGCAGCTGGAAGTCACTGTGCTCCTGCATATTTGGGGGCACTCAGGTAGAGGGTGCAGATGGACATGCAGGCAGGCTAGAAGACATGGAGGCCAGCTGGGACGAGCCTTCCCCGGTCTTGCATTACATAATTAAAGATGAGGCTGGATGGCGGTGGATGGCGATGGATTTCTTTTTGCCATCCCAGGCCACGTGGCTCAGCAACCCCATGAACCGGCGAGTTTCAGGCCCAGGTGAAATGCGAAATCACTTACTCACAGGCAGGCTTCAGGAAGAATCATCTTTATTTAGGCCCTAGCCACCACGTGTGTGTGGCCTATCTCATAACCTTTCAAGCATTCAGCCATTCCAGGCTACCCTGCGTCTAAACTCTTTCAGCCATCTTCCTCAGAGCGCCCAGCAGGGCCAAAAGGCAAAGACCCTTAATCCCCTGGCTTCCGGGTTTATCTACCTATTCCAAGACCCCTCCCAGGAATGGGCCGGGTCTTGCAGGTAAAGTCACACCTATTATCCGGTTCCCAAGACCCCTCCCAGAAATGGGTGGGTCTCAGATAAGTACCCTACACCCGGGAGCAAGGGTCCACAGCTCAAGTCAGCACCTGATGTTCTGGCCCGTTGTCCATGTGCTTCTCCTCAGATGCTGAGGTCACTCAGGACAAGACAGAGTGGAGACGCCAATGGAGAATCAGCTCACTCTCATGCAACCAGAAAGGGCCACAATTTAGCTGGCATCTCCACCGAATTAAAGAACTCAGATAATTCTCAGGCACATTTGGAAAGTCTGGAATCTTACAAGAAGCTCTTGCTACAGTAGGCACTCAGGGTTCAACATTAATGGGCTGAGAAATTAAATCCTGAGCACTTAAAACCATCTGTTTTCTTTGCTGTGAGTATTAGACATCAAGAGCTTACAAGGGTCGCCAGAATGGGCCTCCTGGCTTGAGTTATCCCTGGGTTTTCTCGACTCATTTCCCAGAACAGAAGGACTGAGGAACATCTGGTGCCATGCTGAGGATGGTGGATCATCCCAGAAACCAAGGCTGCTGCTGATCTGCTGAAAGTGTCCACTGGAAGTCAGCTTCAGGGTCAGTCTGGTCTGCAGGGACAGTGATGAGAAAGAAAGTGAGCAACAATGGGAGACATTCCAAAGGGCCCAGACCCTGCCCTGTCGGCACTGTCTCTTCCACACTCCACAGAATTCTGGTGGTGCACAGGCCAGTGGGCAGTGCCCACATTCTCAGACGAGAAAATCGAGGCTCTGTGGGGGGAAGTGGACATGGAGTCCCATGTTCCCGTTCTTGGCTTTCCTTCAAACCACTGAGTGATGTCCCAACTTTGCAGAGACTGAAGGTCTGTGCTACAAAGAGCACAGTAACTAGGTGTTGGAGCTGGAATGAGGGTCCCCAGGTGGGCATCATCACTTTCAGAGAGACACAAGTGTGGGCTCCAAAGTGAACACTCAGGGTGTCCTTGAACCCCAGGAGAAGAAAGGAAAGAAGGAAGGAAAGAAGGGAGGGAGGGAGGGAGAGTGAGAGAGAAAGAAAGAAAGAAAGAAAGAAAGAAAGAAAGAAAGAAAGAAAGAAAGAAAGAAAGAAAGAAAGAAAGAAAGAAAGAAAGAAAGAAAGAAAGAAAGAAAGAAAGAAAGAAAGAACGAAGGAAGGAAGGAAGGAAGGAAGGAAGGAAGGAAGGAGGAAGGAAGGAAACGAAGGAAGGAAGGAAGGAAGGAAGGAAGGAGAAGAAAGAAAGAAAGAAAGAAAGAAAGAAAGAAAGAAAGAAAGAAAGAAAGAAAGAAAGAAAGAAAGAAAGAAAGAAAGAGAGAGAGAGAAAGAGAAAGAAAGAAAGAAAGAAAGAAAGAAAGAAAGAAAGAAAGAAAGAAAGAAAGAAAGAAAGAAAGAAAGAAAGAAAGAAAGAAAGAAAGAGAGAGAGAGAGAGAGAAGAAAGAAAGAAAGAAAGAAAGAAAGAAAGAGAGAGAGAAAGAGAGAGAGAAAGAAAGAAAGAAAGAAAGAAAGAGAGAAAGAAAGAAAGAAAGAAAGAAAGAGAGAAAGAGAGAGAAAGAAAGAAAGAAAGAAAGAAAGAAAGAAAGAAAGAAAGAAAGAAAGAAAGAAAGAAAGAAAGAAAGAAAGAAAGAAAGAAAGAAAGAAAGAAAGAAAGAAAGAAAGAGAGAAAGAGAGAGAAAGAAAGAAAGAAAGAAAGAAAGAAAGAAAGAAAGAAAGAGAGAGAGAGAGAGAGAAAGAAAGAAAGAAAGAAAGAAAGAAAGAAAGAAAGAAAGAAAGAAAGAAAGAAAGAAAGAAAGAAAGAAAGAAAGAAAGAAAGGAAGGAAGGAAGGAAGGAAGGAAGGAAGGAAGGAAGGAAGGAAGGAAGGAAGGAAGGAAGGAAAGAAAGAAAGAAAGAAAGAAAGAAAGAAAGAAAGAAAGAAAGAAAGAAAGAAAGAAAGAAAGAAAGAAAGAAAGAAAGAAAGAAAGAAAGAAAGAAAGAAAGAAAGAAAGAAAGAAAGAAAGGGAGAAAAAAGAGGGGAAAAGAAACAAAGAAAGAAAAGGGGAGAGAGGGAGAGGGAGGGAAGATGGGAGGGAGAAAGGGAAAATGGAAGGGAGGAAGGAAGGAAGGCAGCCACTGTCAGAGAGGACTAGGTACCCTGGCCATTTAACTGAAGAGTGCTGAGGGCCATGTCCCAAGTTGGCAGCTGTCCGAAGGGTCCCTATCTGTTGGTGAGTGAGCATCAGTCAGATTACTGATATCCAATATCTCTCCACAGGGTCAGTGGCAGAGCAGGGGCTGTGTCAGGTCCAGCCACCTGTTTCCACTCACACCCAGTGCTCTGAGCTTCATCTGGAACCTCCAGGCCAGTCCCAACTGCCGGACACTGTTCTCTAAGCCTGGTCAAGGCTGAGGGCTCGCTCGCTGCTTCTGGACAGAGCAAAGGTCTTTTCTCTCTCCTGCCTCTAAAAGTGAAATCAAACTCCTGCCTTTATCATGCTGGAGGAAACCCAGGTGAGCTGAGTACTCGTGTCTGTGCTTAAAATCACAGGAAATATGGGAAAAGTACCCCAAATAGTACCACTTCATGAAGGATGCATGGTTCTCCATGAAGAAAAACACATAGAACACATGTGTTCTATAGAACACATCTGTGGTGCCCAAGTAGCAATGGAAACAGATTCCAACTTGGCTTCTGATTGGCATTGTGGGAGCATTTTGTGTCCTCATAATGTCATCTAAATGTGCTTTTCATCACATTATTTTTGGGGTAAAAATCAAGTCTCCAACTCTGTTTATTGGTGATTGTCCTTCCACGGTAACTTTACCTTGTCCTCTTTCTTTGCATCATTGTTCTCATAATTAAAATAATTAATTAATTAATTTTAAAAAATCAAGTCTCCTTGCTTGAAGTTCTCGTGACATCATAGAACCAGAAGATTCTCCAGTGCATGTAACTAAACAGGGCCTATATCTTCTGTGAATTAGAGATCCTGTCCTGTCCTGGCCGCACGCATCTTCTTTAATTGCATGACGATTATCATTCTTAACTCCTTAACTGTGGCTATGCTACAGATGTTCTCGTCTAATTATAATTTGTCATTTGATTTCTTTTTAAATAAAGGTTATGTTTATTTCTGTAAGAGCCAATATTTGGATTTGGTTGGAATGCCCTTCTTCCCCTCAGTTACAAAAAAAATGTCTAATACATTGTCATCTTGTTTTTATTTTTGTTTTAGTTTTAAAACCAGGATTTTGCTAATAAAATGTACTTGGGTTTAAAAAATAGGCTCCCATCACATACATAACCAAGTGTCACAGTGTGACTTGTCCACTCGTCCTCTATCTTCCGACATGATGTCCTGTGTTTCTGGTGTCATGTGCCCCGGGTGCAGCCTCCAGTCAAGGTTCCTCCCCAACCCTCTCGCTGCCAAGCTTCGGGCTGTACAGATGGGTGGTCTCCCAGAAGGGTCAGAGTTATTCCTGCCAACCAAACTTCCCAGGGGAGTGCCAGATCGGGTGTCCATTTTTTTCAGTGATCTGGTACCAAGTCACTGAAATGTGCTGTTTATGAATTAAGGGAACAATACTTGTCTTTAAAGGTCGAGTTTTCCAAAAACAAGTCCCATCCATGCTTCCATCTGTTCAACTTTTCTTTTTACACACTTCACAGTATTCTTGTTGGTAGTTTTCTTCTTTAGCATGCTTTCTTATTAAGTTTAGTTCTTGGGATTTCCATTTTTATTATTTGAAAAGTAGTCTTTTGCTTGACATGGTCAATGTGTTGATTTGGGGGTATTGTTCTTATAAATGATCCCTTGCTAATTCTATTGGTAGTTAAATATTTTTCCATAGATTTTTCTATACTTTTTGTTTTGTTTTGTTTTTAGCTCTGTACTCAGGGATCACTCTGGCAGACTCGGAGGACCCTATGCGATGCAGGAGATCAAACTCAGGTCAGTGGAGTGCAAGGCATAAACCCTCCCTGCTGTGCTATTGCTCCAGCCCAGATTTTTCTATACTTTTCTATTATACTGGCTTACTCTATGGTTCCTCTAAAAAAGACAACCATCAAAGTTCTATTTCTTTTCCCAATATTTGAAGCTCTTAATTTTTCCTGTTTATTACCATGTCTAGACCCTTTGGAATTCTTTAAATAGCAGCTGTGATGTAGAATCTTTTTCTTACTAAAACTGAGTTCAAAAAGTAGAAAATACAGCCAATCCAGGACCAAAGGTGATTGGTTCGAATCCCGGTGTCCCATATGGTCCCCCGTGCCTGCCAGGAGCTATTTCTGAGCAGACAGCCAGGAGTAACCCCTGAGCACCGCCGGGTATGGCCCAAAAAAACAAAAACAAAAACAAAACAAAACAAAAAGTAGAAAATAGAAGCCATGTTTTATATCATTTTAATTACATAATTGTCATCTAATAACATGTAGCAAATCTTAATTTAGGGGAGAGGGTTGGGCCACATGTAGTGAGTGGTGCTGAAGGATCACTTCTGACTCTACACTCGACTCCTGGCAGTGCTTGGGGGATGCCGGGAGTTGAATCTGGTCAACCTTGTGCAAGGCAAATGCCCCATGGCTGGGCTATCACTGTTTCAAACCTTACTCTGACTAGGAACATAGAAGATCACTTACCTTAGCCCTTAGGCCACATTTGGCAATTGTAAGATATCTGTAGAAATTGCTTTGACGTGGAAAAGGTGCAGAGCCAGTGGGCCGTGGGCCGCTGCCAAAATTGCCAAAATCTTGACCAAGGACCTATTGATTTTCTAAGATCTTCCCAGGAGAAACCTGTCGAGGGAGCTAAATCCGTCCTGACAGGGACTCGGAAGTGACCTTGTTCGAGGACGTCTGCTTCCACAGCTCTGCCTTGCCTGCGAAGGCTTCACCCGGCTCCCAGCTCTGCCCGGACCCACATTCTGCCAGTGGCACCAGAGATGGGTGAGTTTTACGGAACTGGCACCAGGCTGCCTCCTTCCAGCCACACTCCATATATATCTAGGTCACAGGGAGACAGGGAGCCACCATTCTCTTCACACCTGCCTCTGCTCACTTGTTTCATGGACAGACACTGTTTCATGGATTAATGGGGCTGCAGACAGGGCCTGAGGTCAGGGCCTCGAGGACCCAGCTCCTGGCACCCACAACACAATGAAATGGCATCTAAGGATGTCTGGGTTCAGCCCTGCACCATAGCCCATGTTGATGAAGAGCCACATGTGGCCTCAGGTCTGGAGGTTCAGAGACGGTCGACCCTCGTAAGGCAACCATGGATGTAGGAGGGACCCAGCAGTGGTACTCCGGCCACACAGGACCACTCTGGCCACCACTAGTGCCCACTGCTCGTTCCCTCCCTCCCCACTTGTCCCTGCCATCACAATCAGACCTGTCCATGGATGGATCCCCTGGGCTGGGCCAGGATTCCCTGGACCCCCTGATCCTCTCGGCCAGTTCCCCCAGAGCCCTCGGTACCCCAAACACCTTGCTTGAGCCTCATTCTTCGAGGGGCCACTGTGGGGGATGGTCCCCAGAGCCCTGACACTTGCTCAAGTCTCAGTGCCAGCAGCCACAGCACGGGGGCATCATTTGACCACAGAAAGCATAGGAAGGTGGGAACTGACCTGTCTGGGTCTGAGGTGAGTGCTCCCTGAGCTCAGCTGCCCTGTAGGCATGGCCAAGGGCCCCCATTGCCCAATATGCTGCCACAAGAACACGGGTCTGGTGCCCCAGAAAAGCACAGCCATGGACACAGAGATCTCAGGATGGGGCTCAGCTGGGTTACCCCAAACCTAAGCCCGGGAAATAAGAGGAAGGGAGGACCCCACCCCACCTGAGGGGCCCAGAGTTGGGTCCTTGGTCATAGCACCAGAGCAGGAAGGGGGTGTCTACCCCCCAGAAGTATTGGGTATGTTGTGGAGTCCTCCCCCAACCCCAAGCGGTAAGAGACCCTGCTCCCAGCTAGGGTGTCACTGCAGCCTCTCCAGTCTGGTGAATCTGAGCTGTCACTGGCACCATCTGTCCCAGGAATGGAGAGTTGAGGGCCACCATCCCGGGGACTCCCCACGCTGTCAGCCTTCTGCACCCACGCCATCAGGCCTGACAGGAGGGCACAGACACAGAGCACTCGGGGTGCTCCAGATGGGCCGGTCTGGGAGTACAGAGGAAGATACACACTGCAGAGATGGATGCATGGATGGGGGCAGGGGCCCCCACAGGGAGGAATGAGGGAGGGGAGGCCGGCGGGGGGAGGGAGAGGGAAGAGGGAGGGAGGACGAAGGGAGGAGGGAGCACAGCCCTCTGAAGCCCTCGTGCTCCTGGCTGTGTCCCTCAGGGCTCCCAGCCGGCTGGGCAGGGCTCCAGCCCCTCCATTTACGGATCTTGTTTCCTTCCTGATGCTCTGACAAACCTCCTAGGCCAACCCAAGACAAGAGACAAGGAAGGGCCAGAACCTGGGAGAAGGTCCCTAGGGACAGACCCCCTGCCCCCCCCACACGTACACACAGCTCACAGCAGGCTTGCACACGCCTCACATGTATAGGCAAAGAGCAGCCTGTATCACAGGCTCATGCAGGCTCTCACACACATGTGCACACATGCAAGGCCATGGACATAGCATGTTAAACATGCACACACACTCACACAGACACATGCACACACACAGGTCTGCAGCTCTCGCTACATGCACACACACCCATCATACACATGTGTACACTCTGGAATTCTGTATTCCTGGGCCTGCTGCAGTCGTCCTGTGTCCTGGATCTTCCCCCAGTCAGAGTCAGCAGGGCTGCCCCAGACAGGCCTGGAGGACACAGGGGGGACACATTCTCCTTCACAGGCTCAGATCCAGCCCCACCCCTAAGCACCAAGCGTGGCCCCACAAGGCCAGATACGTAGGTGCCACAGCCGTAAACAGAGGTGCTCAGGACCCTGGGTCACCTCTGACCACTAGACCTGCCACTCCCAAAGGGGCAGGAAAGGTGCCGGACTGAAGACACTGTTGAGGCCACTTTTGCTGCAGGAGAAGCTCAGAAAGGCCTGAAGAACAGAAGCAGCCTTCACAGAACCTCACGTATGAACCACCTTTATTTACCTGATAAAAATAGAAAGTCTAAATCCAGTTACAAAAACAAAACAGCAAATGGTGCAGAAAAACCACCTCTTAAAAACGCGACGTCCCGTTCCTTAAGCGTCCTGCTCCAAAGCCCCGCTTGGCCACTGCCCAGCTGCCTGTGAGTGGTTCAGCTGACCACGTGGCTCCATACCTGCTTGTTTCTGAGCTCACTGTGGGGTCTCACTGAGTCCAGTTTTACAAGAAAACGAGTTTTTGCTGCAAGCCTGAATGTAGAGCATCACCCCAGATATTTGAGAGGCAAAGTTTGTTTTCACAATAATTGTGTTTTGTAGTTGTCTCATCTGAGTGGAGCGCCATCCCTCCATCAGTCAACCTCTTCAGGGGCTGACTTGCAACAGAGCAGAACAGGAAGTTGAGACTGCGAAGAAGCCCCTGGCCCACCCCCTTCCATCCCCTGGGTAAGGACACTGTGGGACAGGGACAGGCAGCCCGAGTGGGTGGGTGGGTTGGGGGCTCTGACGCTGCCAGCGCCCACCACAGGACCCGTCTGGGGCAGATGGAGGGGTGGTGACTCTGTCCGAGAATTGGGGGCCAGTAGGGTCAGTCCCTTAGGACTAGGGGGCCCAAGTGAACACCTGGAAGTGTGTGAGTAGCCACATTCAGATTCAGACAAACCAGTAATTGTTCAGAGCGAGTTTCCTGGCTGTGCTGTGGGGCAGATCTAGAAACAAGAGCTCTGAATGGAGCTTCTCTGCATGAGCAGGCAGGCCTACAGGGAGGGTCCAGAGCACAGACCCTCAGCACCCAGTTCCTGAGCACCCAGATATGCACTCATGATGCACACGTGAGTATGCAGGTGCACATGGATCACCCAGTCTGCAAAGAGATCACGTAGTCCTGTATATGTGTGAGTAGAAACACGTGAGTTTGCCAAGCACACGGATCTCCGAGATCTGTATGCACATGGGAAGTGCAGATCTGGGTCTCACACTTGCTAAGTACAGGAATCAGGGGGTGATATTTCACTCACAATCTTGTCACTTGGAGTCACAGGACTATTTTCCAGTAAAACCCATATCCTTCCTGGGGGCCTTTCAGGCCTCAACACAGTGGCGACGCCTCACAGGGGAGCGTCCTTGTCACTGAGAAGTGGGGCTCGGGGACAGGCTGCTGGTCCCGCCCAGCTCCTTCAATCCTCAGCTGCAGTTCAGGCAAACAAACTCATACTCTCCCTCTCCTGAGCTCTACAGGCCGGAGGGGAGCGAGCCATACAGTGGCAGACCAGGCCAGCAGAGGGGCCTGATATCCAAAGAGAGAGAGGAGACCAGCTGGCACTGCCAGCTTCCTTACCCCCTCCAGTGCTATCACCCCTCTCTCCTGCACAGACACTAAGGTTTGTGCACATGAACATTCTCGTGCCCACCAACATGTGTGTAAGGCTGGTGGAGGCATCACACAATTACGTGCAGTTGCCTGCAAGGTCAGTGGATACAGAGAGTAAGTCCCATGGAGGAAGTGGGAGCTGGGGCTGTTTGAGATGACCTAGCCATACACAGACACATACACAGAACAGCCTCACCCCTCACCCAGCTCTGCAGGGCCCGGGGCCTCGCTGCCCAGAGAAGCCTGTTCCCAGCGTCAGGAGGAGCGTTGGTAGATAAAGGGCTCCAGCCGGCCCAGGAAACCATAGGCAGAGGCCTCAGCGAGGTCGAGCTGCAAATGTCACCGCCACGTGGTGGCCCAGCTGCGGGGCCTTTCCCTGGACCTTGCCGCAGATGCATAATTCATCAGAGGAGCCCAGGCCATAATAAGACGGGGAGCTCTCCAGGCGCCCTCCGCTGGGTTTGAATGTGTGATCCTCAAGCTGCCTCCGGCCCATGCCCAGAGAGCAACCCGCCCTGGAGAATGCGAAAAGACTTTAATTAACAACAGGAGTGGGCAGGCCTGCTGGGCGCCTTCTGGTGCCAGCCTCGGGACCCACGGAGCCAGCACTCCCCCATTTTCATTATCGACCAAGGAGGGAGCGGGAATGTCATTGACAACCGACTCGGAAAGCTCGTCATAGGACAGATTTCTCCTCGCCTCCTCCTGGCCAGCGTCATTAGTAACCACCGTCATGCATGCTGTGCCCCCTGCACACACGCATGAACACGTGCACACACGCACACACATGCACCCTGTCCCGTCCCCCCCCACCCCCCGTGAGCAGGTCGGCACTCGGCACGTCTAGATGGATGAGGTGCCAAATTGGCTGGGAATCTGCATTCATTTGAACGTGCGAATTCATATTAGTCAATTAACTCGGCCGGATAAATCATTCGCTTCATCAATTCAAACAGTGTGTCAGCAAATTCTTCTCACTGGCCGGCTGGGGCCGGCTGTGCCTTTGTTCTGCTGTTTGTTTGTCTTCCAGGGTCCTGCTCAAGGTTCACGCCTGAGCCGGGTCCCTGTGAGGCCTTGTCCATCACGCTGGGGACTTGGGCAGCAAGGAAGGCTGGAGCTGCCCGTGCAGGGTCTCCACAGCTCCCACCCGCCCTCCCAGCCCTGCCTCGTCAGCACCATGTGGAACGTGCCATGACCATCTGGCTGGGGCCTCCAGCTGGCTGCCCCCCGCCCTCCCCCCGCCCCGAAGTCAGCTTCTTGTAGAACAGAGCGGCTCCGAGCAAGGCAAGGCACGGGCTCTGACTTGACCCGAGTCCAGAATTCACTTAACAAAGCGAATGTGTTAATAATGATCACTCGACTCCACCAATTAGCTGGTTCCTGGGGCCCCCGCAGAGCCCCTGAATGACGCAAACGTGAGCGGAGCTCAGAGCAGATGGAGGATGCGGGGCCCAGACGCGTGGGGGAACCCGGTGGGCCACCTCCCTCCCTTCCTACAGGGCCTGCGCCCCCCCCCCCACCCCGGCCCTGGCCACCTTCTGTTTCATTTCTGAGTTGGTCAATAGGAGTGAAACGGGCAAGTGAAGGAGTCTTCAGAAAAATAAGGGAACTAGTTGGGCTTTACAAAGATGCCCTGAGAATGCCCATAGCCTCATGCTGCTCCTTCTGATCGATCACACGCGTGTGTCCACGCTGCTACAATCGATGATGAATCTGGATCCAGCTGACGAGTGTCGGCCCCACCCCCTGCCTATCCTTCTTCATCTTTCCTTGTTCCAGGGACCCCAGGACCACCTCTCATTGATTGCCTGGTCCCCTTTGGGGACTCTGGGGTCTGTGGGTGCTTGTGGGGGGCATGCTGTGGGCTCTGAGACTGCAGCACTCTTAGGGATAGATGGGATGAGGGGGGTCTGTCTGGGGGCATTTCTCCTGCTTCCTTTCTCAAGAAGGAGACCAGAGCTAGGGGTCTGGAACCGTCTCCCAGTGACGGTGATCGGCTGCCGTTTCTGCTCCCTGTGGACGGTTGCCTGAAAATATTGGAGACTTTGCAGCAAAAGTGGCTTCCTGTTTCTCTCTTCCCAAGTCATAGCGGGCGTGCCAGCCCTATGGTCTTTAAGCAGGCATGTGCCCTAATGTCTGCACCCAACAGCTCCCTTCCCTGGAAGCTCATCTTCCTCCTCAGCACTGACTATCGAACCCAGGGCTATGAACTCTCAGCCATGATACCAGGTTCCAGCTCTGGTCTGGAAAGTCAAGTCATTTTTGGGGGTTGGGGGGTTTGGGCCACACCCAGCTGTGCTCGGGGGTCACTCCTAGCTCTGCGCTCAGAAATCACTCCTGGCAGGCGCTGGGGACCGTATGGGATGCTGGGATGCGAACCACAGTCTGTCCTGGATCGGTCTCACGCAAGGCAAATGCTCTACTGCTGTGCTCTCTCCAGCCCCGGGAAGTCAAGCCTTCATACTGCCCTTTGTGTGGACACTGTGGTACCTCAGCTTTGAGGACACAACACCCCCAGCCCTGGCCTTGCCGTGCCAGAGTCCGGAGTCTCCAATGAAGCCCAGTGGCTGGAGTGGGAATCTAGGAGTCTCTGCAGCACAAGGGTTCACGCTATGGGTGAGCCCGTGAGTGGGGCACAGGGTGCACAGTGTGTTCCGAGGTCCCCTACGGCAGCTTGTGGGGTTGTAGAAGACATGCCCCCGTTTGAAGGGCTTTTGGTGGTGAAGAAGGCAGAGACTGGGGGTCCCGGAGAAGCCCTGGGCCTTGGGGAAAATCCCTTTTTTTTTTCATCTTTCCAGTTGCTGATGCAGCTTCTGCCTTCCTGAGGGCGTGAATTCTCCAACCACCCCCCCCCCCCACTGAGCATTTTGTCCTAGGCTCTGGCTTCCTTTTGGAGAGCACTGTTCAGATAAATGACTTCCTTAGACCATCTCCAAACACATTCAATCCTTCCCAGAGAGCCAAGCAGGAAAGCAACTCGGTCTGGCTAATAGCTGAGCGATAAGCGCATAGTTGCCGCAAAGCAGCCAGAGAGTTATTTCCATCCCAGGAAAGCTCTCAGATAAAGAATGAGGAGGAAGGGAGCCAATGGCCTGAGGGCTAAACTCAGGCCAAGGCAGGCCCCAAAGAGGTGAACAGAAGAAAAGTACCTGCTAATGTAATACATGCATGTATAAGCAGCAACTCCTGTCAGCCATGATTAGAATGTGAGTGTTGGGGCTGAAGTGATGTTTTCTAGAAACACCCATCACAGTTCCCTTTCAAACCTTCCAGCAAACACTGAAGGAGAAGGAAAGGATCATCTCTACGTCACCTGGACACAAGGCAGGAAAGAGGAAACTGTTGGAAAGTCATGGGGGTCTGTGGGCACCGGACCTTGCCCTGAGCCATGAAAGCCAGGGGAATTTTTGCACAGGGCCCGGCCTCTGTCTGGTCACTGTTTGCTCCAGAGTCTGCAATTTTTGCTGGACTCAGACCAGTGAGATTGGGGTCTCCCTTTTACCTCCATGCCCCTTCAGTGGAGAGCCAGGAAGGGACTTTTAAGAAAGGAGATTGCAAATTCTACAAATGCTTCATTCTTTGCAAATACATCAACAGAAAGTATTTGCGAACAGATGAGGTTCTCGTGGGCAGGACATCATGGAAAGCAAGTTGGATCAGCCAGAGTGTCTGGCTGAGTCTATGGGGTCAGAAACAAGGAAATCGCCTGCAACAATATTACAGTGCAGATTCCATTCACTGAAAGGTCTAACATTGGATGGAAATGCCCCAATTTTTTTTTTATCACACACTGAATGTTCTAGAACAAAAATTAAATCTGAATGTTGACTTGCCTCATTGGAAACCATTCAGACTCCAGCTCAAAACCAGTCAGGAAACTGGTCTTTGGGGCCTGAGAGGAGAACAAGTCTGTCCACTCTCGAAGGACTTGATAGAGTTTGGTCATATGCGATAAAGTGGGAGCAGAGAGAAAATGGGCCCAGAAAAGGAGGCAGAAGAGGAGGAGGAGGAAGAAGAGGGGGAGGAAGAGGAGGAGGAAGAGAAGAGAAGAAAGAAGAAGTGGGGGAGGAAGAGGAGGAGGAAGAGGAGGAGGAAGAAGTGGGGGAGGAAGAGGAGGAGGAAGAGGAGGAGGAGAAAGAGGAGGAGGAGAAAGGAGGAGGAAGAGGGGGAGGAAAAAGTGGGGGAGGAAGAGGAGGAGGAGGAGGAGGAGGAAGAAGAAAAAGGCTCTGTGTGGGAGCCAGGCAGAGGCAGCCCAGAAGACCTTGGACTGGGGGGTGTGGTGGGGGGACAGTCCAGGAACAGCTCTGCTCTCGACCAGTCACCCACAGTCTCGACTGCGGGCAGCTGTGTAGCCTGTGGCCATCCTGGCAGCCTCTCCTGGAAAGTGGGCCCAGGGGTGCTAGACTGGGTTGATCAGTCTCAGCATCTTTCACAGGCCGCCAGGCAAGCTGGCTGGGATCAGGCAGAACCCAGAGAGCAGTCAGCCCACTGCTGGGCAGGACTGATCCTGGTCTCTGCTTGATGTCTGGAGGCTCTCTGCACTCAGAATGGTCTCCGGTCCCATGGTGCACTGTGGGGGTAAACCCACCAAGGCCTGTTCCTCTGTTGGCTGGAGTAAGGCAATAGACTGTCTGGATGTCCACACTGGAGTGAGCTGACAATAATCTGTGGCCTGGGGCCATAGGATAATTCAGACCATCCCGGGCAGACCCTGGGTCTTCACCTGGACCTGTCTCAAGCCTTTGCCAGAGAGACCGTGCAACCCTGCAGGTCCTTTGTCCTTCTCAGGACGACTTTGGCCCAGCATGCTCAGAGCCTGTCAGAAGGCATGCTCAGAGCCTGCGGGGCCACTGAAACTTTCGACCAACGGGTCCTGTTCCATGCCAGGGTCCATGCAAGGGTCGGGGCACAGAGTAGGGGTGTTCAGGGCCCTTCTGCCCCTTTCCCCATCTATCTGCAAAGCAGAACAGACAGCACAGCTGTTCAGCTTGGTTCCTTCCCACTGCCCACTGGCCATTGGACTATATAAGGAAGAAGATGTGGAGGACAGGTCAGGGGTGAGTCTAGGTCAGAGGCAGAAGGTCAGAGGCTGAAGGTCAGGGGTGAGTCAAGGTCAGAGGCGAAAGGCCAGAGGTCTGCACCATCCGGAGCTGTCCCTAGCCAAGCCACTGTCCCTCGGAAATGCATCCCAGAACAGAGGGACCAGCTAAGTGTGCAAGAATCCAGCATGTCCATTGATCTGACCAAGCAGGCTCATTCTTCTCAGCTGTGTCAGCTCAGTCAGTGCCGCGGCCTCCCATGTTACCAGGCACAAGCCCCGGAACTCCCCTTCACCTGTCACAGGCAGGACACACACGGAGGTGACGTTTAATTCACACAGGTCCTGCTGCTGCCACTGAGCATTTCTCAGGAGCCCAGTTGTGCTGCAGGGACTCCACAACATGGTTTGAGTTTCCTCCTGCAGGCGATGCCTCTGTGCACAACGCTGACTGGGGGGGGGGGGGGCTGCTCCCACCTCACAGCAGCTGCAGCTGCCCCTGAGGGAGAGGCTGAGTCATTAGGGAGGGGCATCCAGCAGGTAGCACCCAGCCTCCTGCCCTGACAGCTGCTATCTCACACATGACACTGACTACCCTGGGGCCAGTCCTGGTGCCTGAGGATGAGGATCAGGGATGGGTGGCTGTTCTGTACACGGCCTCCCAAACAGGACACTCAGAAGCCTCCTGGCTCTCAGCCAGAGACGGGGCAGGGGGCCCAAGCCAGGCAAAAAGTCCACAAGGCTGCTTAGTGCTATTCATGCATATATGTCCAAGACACATATGCATGTGTGTGAACATACCTGCATGTGTATTTCTTACATGAGGACACGTGAGCATGTGTCTGTATACACAGGAACCCATGTGTGTAAGTTCAGACAACATGGATGTGCACGTGTTTGTACACATAGGAGCCCATGTGCGCATGTCCATACACACAGGAACACAGAGCACACATGTAAATTGTGTGCATGTCTGAACACACATGCACGTTCGTGCACACAGATGCAAAGAACATGTGCACACGTGTCCATACATGTGGGAGCATGGTGCTTATACACAAGAAATAGGCATGTGTGTGCATACATGTTGCTGCACACGGGAATCGTATTATATTGTGCCCAGCTGGGAACATGTCCGCACACATGTCCGCACACACAGGAACATATATGCATGCAGCTGCTGGTGGTGGCTCATAAGCCTGGCAGGTGCAGGGACTCTTCCGAAGAAGCCGTCTTCCTCAGTTGAGCGAGACCCCCTTCACCTCCCGCCCACCCAGGCTCTGTCCCTTCACCCCCCATCTGCTTTGTCACAAATCCAGCCCCTGCCAACTTGTCCCTGGAACTCACTGCTCGTGCTGGGCCTCGACTACACTCTGGGGGGACATTCTGGCCGAAACAGAACCAGAAAGAGCTGGAAGCGGGCACAGGGCCATGGTGTGAGGAGAGGGCATGGTGTGAGTTTCCCTGAAGAAGCCTCCAGCTCAGAACACAGTCTCAAGCAGTCCACAGGCATCTTGTGCTGATTCACAGGAACAGTCCTGCTGTGGACCAGAATCAGCCCCTGAGCACTGTGGCCATGAGCCCACCGGGCCCTTCCCCTTCCCTCCTAACAATTAAAAATCCGACAGTGCCTCCCTCGTAGTTCATTTTTTGTTTTGTTTTTTGTTTTTATGTTGTTTGTTTGTTTGTTTGTTTGTGGACCACACCCTGCAGTGCTCAGGGTTTACTCCTGGGTCTGCACTCAGAAATCACTCCTGGCAGGCTTGGAGAACATATGGGTGGCCAGGAATCGAACCGGAGTTTGTCTGGGGTTGGCTGCGTGCAAGGCAAACACCTTACAGCTGCTATCGCTCCAGTCCCTCCCTTGTAGTCCTTGAACTGCTTTGAAGCACCATGGTACGCGACCCCAGACTGAAGATTTCTGGGGAGAACAAGCAGGATTCATCCCGCGGATCCTCCAGAGGGACCATTCTGGGGCAGGTGGGCTTGGATTAGGAGGAGATTCTGGCCTGTGATGCTTAAAAGCACTCAGCAGTTTGAGGAGGGACAGATTGGGGATGAGGCTCCCCCAGTCACGCTAGCCTCTCCTTTCACCCAAGCATCCCACACCACAGTGGCCTAGTTGTCCTCTGCTGATGCATCAGGCAACCCACCTGCAGAGCCAGGACCCACAGGTGGCCAGTACTCGACTCTGAGTCCTGGGATGTTTAGAGTTGGGGTCAAACTCAGGATCAACTGCTCACTACAGACTTCTCCCCCAGCACATTTACTTCTGGCCAAAGGATGTCGGTGCCAATGGCACCCAATGGCCCGGCAGGTTACCCCCAGGAGGCTGGAACCCGAACCAGCCACAGCTATATGCAGCTGGTACCAGGTGCTTAAAATCACCCTAATACTTATCCTTCTGCCCTCTCCCCCTCTTATCTGGATGTTTTTTGTCTGTGTGTATTTGGGGGGGGGGTACACCCAGCAATGCTCATGGCTCTGCACTCAGGAATTACTCCTGACAGTGCTCATGGGACCCTGTAAGGTGCCACGGATCCAACCCAGGTCAATAACATGCAAGGCAAACACCCTCCCCGCTGTGCTATCACTCTGGCCCCAACATCTGTTAAGAGTTTGTGTGTGTGTGTGTGTGTGTGTGTGTGTGTGTGTGTGTGTGTGTGTGTGTGTGTGTTATGGCGCTAATTCCATTGTTGGCTTTGCCGGGAGATAATCAGCACACCATCTCACAGAGCATCCAGAACCAGCACAGGCACCTCGGATCTAACTGTCGTCACCTGGGGCAGAATTCCCACGAGGAGCTAATTAACATCCGGCTACTCATTTGCCTCTTGTGTGGATGAAAAGTGATGGTTTCACTTGCATAGAAATGTCAGCAGATGGGGGCTGGGGAGGTGGAGCTAGAGGTAAGGTGTCGGCCTTGCAAGTGCTAGCCAAGGAAGGACCAAGGTTCGATCCCCCGGCGTCCCATAGGGTCCCCCCAAGCCAGGGGCGATTTCTGAGCACTTAGCCAGGAGTAACCCCTGAGCATCAAATGGGTGTGGCCGAAAAAACAAAAAAAAAAAAAAAAAAGAAATGTCAGCAGCTCTTGCAGTGCATCCTCACCCCGTGCTTCCTCGAAGCTTCTCCTTTCACAGCCTGGGCCTCCATCTCCCGCTGGTCCGACACCCCAGAATGTTCCACCTGCTTCTTTGCAATCAACTTTTCTTTCCCCCTTTTCTTGTTTTGTTTTGTTTTTGTCTTGGGGCCACACCTGGTGGTGCCCAGGGGTTGTTTCTGACTCTGCACTCAGAAATCACTCTTGGCAGGTTCAGGATACCATATGAAATGCCGAGGATCAAATCCGAGTCTGCTCTGTGTAAGGCAAAAGCCCTCCCTGCCGTGTTATGGCTTGGGTCCCTCTTTTTCTCCATTTTTTAAAGGCCTTCCTTCTAGGTTAATCTCTGAGCTACTTTCTCTAAACCTCTGTACCCCATCCCCATCTCTTCTTAAAAGAGCACCAGCCCCCACCTCACTGCCCACAGACCCTCTCTCTGGGCTTTCTCCAAGGGCAGCCAGAGTTGGGGGTGTGAGGTGGGTGTAGAGACAGCAGAAAACTTGCTGTGGGGACTGGGGGCTTCTGCGCATTGGGCGAGGACTTGCCCTCTGCTCCCCGTGAGTGGGTGTCGGTTGTGGAAGGAGAGTCACAGTGTCCTGCAAGCTGCTGTGTTTTGGGCTTCGGGAAGTGGGGGCCCCACGGGTGGAGGGTGCAGCTGTGCTGGGCAGGGCAGGAAGCAGACTTGACCCACCGGGGAGGCCGAGGGCAGTGGGCGGGAGGGACTGGCCAGGCAAGGCAAGAGGAGGAAGCCAGGACCTGTTTTTGCTTTTTTGCTTTCTTGCCTTCTTTCTTTCTCTTTTTTTCTCTGAACAGATGCTTTTGTTTCTCCTGGAAGGTTCCTCGGAGAGCCGTAGCTCCTCTATATGGTGAATTGTGTTTAGCTGTTTTCTTTCTCTGCAGTTTCCACCTCAGGGCCGTGATTTGCCAGCCGTTAAGGATGGAGTTTTAGAGGCTCCAAGTCCTGCATCTCCCCACCTGCTAGTGACCCCCACCCCATCCCTCCTACCCATTGCATATCCCCTTGGAAAATGTTTTTTATTTTTCTTATCATGTCATGATTACAGTTTGGGCCACATGGTTGTTGTGGGTGACCCTTCGGGTGCTGCTGCAAAGTTAACTGCATCTCACGGCCACCCGGTGCCCACCTGTCACTACAGTGGGCCAAGAGATGTTCCCAAACCCCCTTGGGCCAGGCTAATGGGCCCTAGACCGGTCCTGGCTAGACCAGGGCATTCTCAGGCCCTCAGAGCTGGAGTATGAGACGTAAGACAGAGGGGCAGACAGGACTTGGTAGAGGTCAAGGTCAGGGTCAGGACTAGTGCATTGGCCGTGAATTCTTCATGTCAATCAGAGATCAATGTTGTGAGCAACATGGTGGCCGCCGAGTTCTGGTGACTGTGGCCCTGAGTGACTCTAGGCATCCTGGAGCATCCAAACTACCTTGTTCTCCTTCTAGGGCATGGAGAGGAGCCCACTGCCCCCTCTCAGCTCAGACCCAGTGGCCAGTGTGCAGTGCCTGACTTCAAGGAGAATCTGGGCCACCAGTTCTGGTGCCCTGTGTGACAGTCCACATTTTCCTGGGGTGGGCAGGGGGACATCACCACATTCAGTCCTCAGTCCAGGGACATCTACTTCTGAACTGAATTCACCAAGATCAAGTTTGCTTCACAGAAAGGCGGCTCCTCGCCCACACGGGCCACCTGGCACCCAGCAGGAGGTGGGTGGCTATACTGAAAGTGCCCACGAATCATGGCCAGTTTCCTAGGAGGCTCATGAGGTCTTCTCAGAGTATCCCCAGCTCCAGAGATTCTAACTGGGAGACTGGTAGCTTCCTCTGGGCCCTGTGTCCCCTGGCACTGTCTGCATGCCTGACAGTCTATCTCCTCGCAGCCCTCCTAGGGTAGTGCAGACAGTCGCAGCCTCTCCCTGCTGACCCCAAGATCACCTATCTCAGGCTCACTGGCCCTCCTCACCCTGACCACTGCCCAGCTCCCAGCAGGCCTGAACCAAAGTCAGCATTTGCCTTCCAGCCCTGGACTTGGGGCTCGAATTCCCCTTCCCCTTCCCCTTCACCTGAGACACAGGCAAGCTGAGACCTCTGCCCACCTCACTCCTGCCTCTTGCCTCACCCCGCCCCGTAGGAAAATTAACTTAGCAGAGCTGGGGCAGTTCAAGCACAGAGGGGGACAGTCCTCAGTGTCCCCTGAGAGTCAACGTCCAGCCCAGAGTGATTAGGGTGAGGGTAAGGGTTAGGGTCGGTATCCCTTTGAAGAGTCAGCACCCAGCCCAGAGGTGGAAAGTCTCAGTGTCCCCTGAGGGGTCAGCGCCCAGCCCAGAGGGGATGGTTTCAGCTCTCCAGGGTCAGAAGCTCCATCCAGGGGTGTGGCTGCCGGGGCTGACCCGGCCTCACCCACCCTTTGGGGAAGTGGGAGCCGCAGGCTGTGGTCAGGGCACCTGCAGCTTCTCCCCCAATGGCCCTGGCCAGTTCCTGCCGAGTGGAGCAATTTCCTGTTGGCCGTGAGCGGCTTCTCCTCCCCCTGAAAACCTGTGTAAGCTGAATCGTGGCCAACAAGCAGCTGGAAATTAGATTCGGAAAATGCTCGCTCCGTGCTCCTCCTTGCCTGCCCGGGAAGGGATGTGCTCCTGAGACGCCCACCCAGAGGCCCTAATCGAGTTTCACTCGCACCCGCCAGCTTTCCCCAAGTGGCTTCCCCATAACAAGAACAAATTGGGGATGAAGAATTGGGGCCTTTATTACCTGCGGGCCAGGGTCCAGCTCCCAACCCGCCACCAGCTTCTCCCTGCCTTGCTGGGGAGTCTGTAGGACGTCAGGGAAAAGGGAACCTGGGGTACGCTGGGGGTCCTGGCTTTGTGAGTGGCCTGTGAGCAACCGGCGTGGCCATGTGCGGAGTCGTTCACTATCCGTGGCCAACCCTGGGGTTCTCCCAGACTCGGGCACGGGGACAGGAAACTGGGTGGGGATAGAGCAGCCCTGTCACCTTGGTTCTGCACTGTCAGGGGCACGAGCACTGCAATGGGAGCGAAAGCCTTACTACGTGTGAGAGTGCAAGAGTGTGTGCCTATAGGCACATGTGTACATGTGCTGTGCAAGTGTGTCATGCACTAAAACGAACAACACAGTTCACTTTCTTTCCCTGGACTTGCTTGTTTTTATTAAAGCACAGTAATCTGCAGAGCTTCGGGCATGCATGTCCCAACTCCAACCCCAGCACCAGGAAGATCTCCTTGCATGCCCCAGCCTACCTCCCAATGGATCTGGTTTTCATGCTGGTTGTCACGTTCGGGTCTAGGGTTCAGAACACAGGCTGCCCCTTACTCTGCACTGCTACAGGGATGTGAGACATTCCAGAGTCATCCCTGGACGTCCCTGGCGAGGGGAGATGCAGCACAGACTCATGTCTCAGCGGCAGGACGATGATGGGTGTGGGACCCACGGATGACACACCGTCTGCAGGCTGGGCACGCCCAGGGTTCACGGAGGCTCCCCAAGTTCAGGGAACAAGGCCCTGCAGCTCCTGCATGCCCTGTGGAGGCATCTCTGACCACTGTTGCACCTGGTCAGGAGCTGTCCAGGGCTGGGTCAGCAGCATTCGGACTCTAACCACAGAGCCAGAGTCACAGACTTAGAAACATGGGCAAGCTCATGTCCCCCAATGTGCAGACTCTGGTCCTGGAAGGTCAGGGGAGGCTGGGACAGGACACGGTGGGGGAGTCAGCTCAGATGAAAGAGGGGAGAACATCCAGTCCCCTACACAAGCAGCTCCCTGACTGCATCCCTCATCTTCAGAGAATCCAGAGACGCACCATCAGAATGTCCACACAGACATCTGTGGCAGGTGTAAAACGTGTGATCCATGTACACATGCCTACCACACGGATGCGCACACAAGTAATGTCTGCAAAGACATGCAGTAAGGCACTTGCATACAACACATGTATACCTATGTTGGTATGATCTGTGTATATATGCACACTACATTGTGCACACGTGTAATATACATACATGGAGTAAGGCACTTGCATGTATGGCAAGCACACATAGATGGTGTGTTTATGGCATATGTATACATGTCTACTACACAGAGTTGTGTAATACAATAGAGGACACAATGCAAGACCAACACTGCATACATGCCAAACACATGTACACATACAACATGTAAATACATTACATGCATGCAACACAGACACAGTGCATATATAATACATGTACACATTGTGCCAATGCACACATGATATGTTTGATATGCATGAATAGAAGATATATGTACACATAGGACACATGCACCTGTGTCATGGCAGTGTTCATGCAGTGCAGACGATTGCATGTGTGTACAAAATGTGTAACTGTGTGTACAATAGAGACAGTCTGCAAGCAATATGTAAACAACATGCACCTACTCATGGACAGTTTCATGTAGGCAGCATATATTTATAGGAACATACAATACATACAAGTACATACATGTAAAAGAGATGTAATAAGGCAGTGTGTACGGGAGTATATGTACCTGTCATCTAGACAGTGTGCTATATGAATCCTAGAAACATGCACTCGGAATTGATGTCATGTGTAGCCATGACACCACATCTATTGCCATGATGCAGTGGACTCAGATCAACAGTGAGTAAAAGTCATCTGTCCCCTAGATGCGTACCGGATGGGAACAGTTTCATCCGGGTGCACAGACATCTGTGGGTGCACGAGCCCCCATCCCTCAGAAAGAGGCCTCATCAAAACCGGTTGTGGGAGAAATTAAAAGGTGTGAATCATCCCCAAACAGTCATCTAATAACGGGTGAGTAATCTGAGCGCAGAGACAGCAGTTCCATCTCTCCAGAGGGCTCCAGAAAGAACGCAGGAAAAAATATTTACAACTTCCCCAGACTGTTTGGGGAAAGAGAAAAGAGCATTTCCCTATATTTGTTTCATGATTCTTGCAAAACATGGATGGCAAGATTCTATAAGGCCACGAAACAAGAGGGGGAAAAAAAGCCATAGGCAGATCTTGTCTGTAAACAAAAATGGGGAAAGTACAAACAACACATTGGCAGATCTAATGAGCAGTTCCTCGAGAGAAGAATGATCACGGTTCAGATCAGGAAGGCGGGTTGAGCACCAGGAAAGGATGTGGGTCCCCCAGGGGCTGTGGGCAGCTGTTGGGTCCAGATGTGTGAGCACCGATGTTAGCATGTGACTCCCCAGCACTGCTCCATTCTCTGGTGAATGGAGCCAGAGTCAGATTCCAGAGTCTCCACTGGAGAACTGTGAGGTCTAAAGCTTTCCCAGAGGACCTGCCTAGGAAGGCGACCACAGTGCAGGGTGTCGGACCCCAGACCGCCCTGTATATGCAGTCTGTGGGAGCCAACACACACCCATCAAGGGATGCTTTAAGATAAAGCATTTTCTGGGACCGGAGTGATAGCACAGCAGTAGGGCGCTTGCCTTGCATGTGGCCAACCCAGGGCATACCTGGGTTCGATTCCAGGTATCCCATATGGTCCTCCAAGCCTGCCAGGAGTGATTTCTGAGCACAGAGTCAGGAGTAATCCCTGAGTGCCACCAGGTGTGGCCCAAAAACAAAAAACAAAAAAGAAAAAGCATTGTCTTCCTCAAAATTTAGGTCACTTTAAAAAAGGTGTTTGAAGATATTTGTTTAACCTAAGAAGTAGAATTTATTAGAGAGATTAGATTCATGGCAAATGGAATAGTGTTCAGAATTTCTTTATGCCACATGGACAAATACACATGTTCTCTCTCACTCACATTCTCTCTCACACAAACATTCTCTCACACACACATTCTCTCTCATACCTACAAACTTTCTTTCACACACATTCACTCACGCATTTCTCAGACACATACATTCAGACAATTCTCTCTCACACGCACATTCTTTTTTTTAATTTTTTATTTTTAATTATGAGAACAAAGATGCAAAGAAAGAGGACAAGGTAAAGTTACAGTGGAAGGACAATCACCCGTAACATAATTCTCAAAAGAAGTCCCCTTGCTGATATCTTAACTTTGAACTTTCAGCCAAAGAACATTAAGATAAATAAAACAGAATCCATGTACAATTACTTTGTCCCTCAAGTCCCCACATTGTAACACATTATATTTCTTAACAGCACACAAGGCAATCTAAAGCCATAAAACTTAAGTAACTCCTTAAATATTAGAGGCATAGTATTTTTTACATTTCCATGTACATGCATATTAGCTTAAGTTAACCTCAAATTTTAAGTGGTTTTTATTTTTTAAGGATTAGAGTCAAAGGAGCACAGTAAAAACGGTGTTAGAGTGGCAATTGTTGTTTGCATAGGCCCACCAAAATATGAGGGACATGGAAAGGAATACCCTTGGCCTAAATACAAGGAGACCCTACCCCTGAAGTTTCCTGGCATAAGACTAACTCTAGGCTCCAGGCAAGCTAGACTGTCCAATCCAAGACATTGTCTATAGTGCCAACACACTTTTATTTTTCACACAGTCTCTGTTGTTGGTATCATGTTTCTGTATGAAAGATCCTGGAATCTGCATATCCTACGTTGAAGTCAGGATGTGGAGCGTCCTCTCGTTTCATCTCACCATTAAAGGGCAATGCAGGGAGCCCTGTCCTATAAGCAGGTCATTGTTGTTCACATGCACATTCTTACACACACATTTATACACACACTCACCTTCTCACACACACACAGACATTCTCACATACATACACTCACTCTTCCATACACAAACTCCTGCCCCATGAGCTCCTCTTGGCCACTTGCAGGGCAAAGTCACACAAAAACGTCCTCCAGACTCTGACATTATGTAGAGTTTGTTCTTGAGGATGGACATTCCAGGAGTCATGACCAATGTCTCCTGGCCTGATTCCTCCCTTTTAACTTCCCACAGAAGCATGTCCACTGTGTGTCTCTTCTGTAGCTCTCCTCATGTGTAGGTGTACCTATCTGAAACCCTGGATTAAGGTGTAGCTACCTGAGACCCACCCATTTCTGGGAGGGGTCTTGGGAACCGGATATTAGGTGTGACCTTACCTGCAAGACCCGGCCCATTCCTGGGAGGGGTCTTGGAATAGGTAGATAAACCCTGGAGCCTGGGGATTAGGGCTCTGCCTTGCTGCGCTCGCTGGCTTTAGGTTCTTTGCCTCTTTTGGTCTTTGACCAGGATGGAGGCCAAAGGAAGATGACTGAATTATAAGATGCAGGGCTAAGAATGGCCAAATGCTTGAAAGGTTATGAGATAGGCCACACACCTGTGGTGGTCAGGGCATGAATAAAGATGATGCTTCCTAATGCCTGCCTGTGAGTGAATGATTTCGTCTTTCACCTGGGCCTGGGACCCGACGGCTGGATTGGGTTGCGGAGCCACGTGACCTGGGATGGCAGAGAGAAATCCATCCGCCATCCACCGCCATCCAGCCCCATCGTTATTTATTTAATTCAACACTCATGCACCTCTCAGCCCACCACTTTTTTTTTTTTTTTAGAAAAAGAGGCTGGTCCCCATAGTAGAAACTTCCAGAGGGGCTTCTTAAACTCAAATCTGCTCCAACTCCCTCAGCATCAGCTCGGTTGAGTCACACTTATTGACCCTTACTCTCCTGAGAGACTCCCAAGTCTGGGAAACCAGGAGCAAAGATGCACTAAGGGATTCTCAGGAGGCTGTGGGGGCTGAAAGCACCCAGGAATGTCCAGGAGCATGGTGGGCAGTCCAGTTGCAGCAGAGGCCAAGCAGGAGCTGCCCCGACAGCGCCATGTTCCCACCAACCCAGAACCAGCTGCAGGTCCTGAGTCTTGCCAGGGGCGGCTTCAGGCTATGAACATAGAGATTTTTGATGCTTGTTGGCAAACAACAAGGATGCAAAACACTTGCATTGGCCTCTTTTGGGATGGTGGTTTTGTTTTTGCTTTTAAGCATATCCAGTGATGCTCAGAGGTTACTCCTGGCTCTGAGTTTAGGGATCACTCCTGGAGGTGCTCAGGGTACCCTATGGGATACTGGGTTGGCCATATACAAGGTAAGTGCCTTCCCTATACCTGATTCATTTACACATGCTTCCTGCTATCTGAAAACTTGGTGAAATATGAACTCAGCTATTTTTGTCTGTTGTATTATTACTATTAGTAGTAGTAGTGGTGGTGGTGGTGGTGGTGGTGGTGGTGGTGGTGGTGGTGGTGTGTTCCATTTGTTTAGTTGTCAACATGAGGGAAAGAATGGTTAGTTTTTCTTCACAGAGAAGTGCAAAAAAAAAAAAAAAAAGCAAGTTTGACTCACTGGAAGGCCAAGGATTCATCCCATGAAACCAGCTCTTCTCTGCCCCTTCCCGCTCAGACAGCAGCCAGGAGTAGAGCAGTCTGGAGGAAAAGGGCAGAGGCCAGGCAGCTGGTTGAGCACAAGGGATCATTGGGACAAAGAGCACAGAGTGTGGAGCTACCCAAGAGACTAGGACTAAATGAGAAGGTCTCTTGGCGCAGCCTTCTGACATTCTGTAGTTAGTGAATGTTACATGAAAAGAGTCGGAAATGACTTTAAAGATTGGAAGGAAAGAGATTCCAAAAGAAAATTCCCTGTGTACAGGTAATACTATCATCTATCTAGAAAAACAAACAGAATCAACAAACTTCTAATGGAAAATGATTACAAGTCATGAGAAAGAGCACTGAGGTTGCTGGAGAGAAGATCAATCCAGAAAAAAATCAATAGCATTTCTCTGTTCCAGGAGAGACGCATTCCAAATAAAATTAAAAATGACATTTTCAAAATAAATAGTATAATGGCTGAGGGGGTGAGATAAATCAGGGATATGTGTGATTTCTGTGGAGAACCGTTTAAAACTTTAATAGACAACATAAAAAATATTTGAATAAATGAAGACATTTCATGCTGATAACTGAACTGTCTTGGTATTTTCAAAGTATCGATTTTTCCCCTGCATTGATCTAAAGTTTAATGAAACCCAATCAAAACACTAGCTAGATTTTAAAAAGAAATTCATTAAATTCAATCTGGCATTTATATAGCAGAATAAATATGTATACAGAGATAAATCAGTTAGAAAAATAAATAAAGTGGTCTCGTAGGAGAAGACAGAGAGGACGTACCCCCATTACACCTTAAGAAAGTCCATTGGTGAGAACATGAGAAATTGCCATTTTGATGATAGAAAACCAGTTATAACCAATTAAGAGGGATTTAGAGTATTAAAAACATGATTTTTGTAAAAGTCTGTATCCTTGCTGAAAACAAGATTAACAGAGCAGCAGAACAGATTGGAGAGTGCAGACCCAATCCTGTTTAGAAATCAGTGTTTGGTGAGGAGATGGATGGAAAATTATTTCACTCACCACAGAAGCCACAAGGAAGGACCCTGGTGTGGCAATGTCCTGGCCTTTTCTGAATGGTCTCTTTCCCTTCTCTGTGGCCTTCCCCCACTTTCCTGTGGCCCTGATTTGCCCACTGTGTCATTTATCTGAGATTAGAAAACAAGAGACCAGAGGCCAGAAAGATAGCACAGTGGTAGGGTGTTTTGCCTTGTACAATCCAGGGCGAACGGTGGTTCAAATCCTGGCATCCCATATGATCCCTGGTGCCTTCCAGGAGCAATTTCTGAACGAAGAGCCAGGAATAATCCCTGAGTACCACTTGGTGTGACGCCAAACAAAAACAAACCAAAAAAAAAAAAAAAGAAGAAAACAAGAGACCATGAAGGGCCTATGGCAGAGATATCTGTGTACCCCGCACTTGTGACAATGAGTTGTCACCATTTTTGTGCTTTCTTCCCCCCCCCCCCGTGGCCATGCTCTTCCTGAGCCCAAGTTTGATTGGTGCATGTGGGCAGGAAACAGCACAGGACAACGGTCACTGAGATGCCCACTGAGACAACTGTGTGGGGATGGAGACCAAGTTCTGATTCTTCGAGACCAGCTTCAGCAGCCTCCTGGTCCCCTGCTCTGATAATACCCACATTGATGGTCAGCCTCAGGTCACAGCCAGCAACTTGACCCCTGGAGGGTAGTGAGAACAGCTACACACACACACACACACACACACACACACACACACGTACACGTTGGCCAGACATCACACCAATGACGCAGCATCACAGATTCCAGAACTCAGAGCCAAAGACCATTTATCTTCTGTTCAACAAACCTGCAGCAAGGCAGGCTGTGCATCCAGCCCTGGTTTCCCCTGGAAGGTTGAGGGCAGGCATCTGAGTCCAGAATCAATTGCTCCTGTAGATGGTCAGTTCTGTTCCCACAGTCACATGGCCACAACAAACATCTTTAACAGTCATGTTCTCGATACTGAGGCTCACGTTGTCCCAGAAAGAGCTTCCCTCAGAGCTTCATGGAGCACTTCAACGCCGACTGAAACATTGAGGGACACCCTCAATGTAAGCCCAGTCCCCAGGAACAGCTCTAACAGGTCCAGTCTAGTCTGGAAAGGTGTTTTAGTGGGTCATAGGAAAACATTTGGGTGGCAGGATGCAGCCCAGAGCCTCAACAGAGTGGCTGTTCCTAAACATGTCCTGCTAACTTCCCCTTTCTGAACAATGCATCATGGCTCTGGCACTGTGGCTGCTCCAACCAGAACTGGGCACAATTGCCCCATTGTGGGGTCAGGGCCTGATTGCTTCTTGCTGTAGGAGCCAACTTCCTCAACCATTTTCTTAAGTCTCTCTAGCTCAATGGACTCCATTTTGTTGACACCCATGATGAGCTATTTCACAGTGTGTAAGCAGAAAGGACACACTCATGAAATCTGTAGATTTCACCTTAAACTCATCTATAGCAGCAGTAACAATCAGGAGACAGCACCATTGGCCAGAGAAGTAGCCTGTTCCTTCTTCTGCCAAAGTCCCAAAGGAAGCTTTAATGGTTTCTTAATCCCTGCAGTTTTCAAACATCCACAGGGGCGATATCCGTGGTGATACCTCACTCTGGGCCACCTTCCAGCTCACCTGGGACCCAGGCATGCCAAAAGGAAACCTTTCCCATCTCAGCCACCCCTCTCTTGTTGGTACATTAGCAATGAAGTTTTGTTCTTGTAGACATCTTTGCGAGACATATGGGCATTTCTCTAGAGAAGATACTGAAAGTTCGTTGGGATGAGAGGCTATTGGATTGTGTTTTGTTTCCAACTTGACTAGAAGCTTAGAGTTTGTCCCCCCATGTGGCAGTGAGTGTTTGCTTCTTATTGGCCCAGCAGAAGAATGTGGGGGCCACACACAGCACCTACATGTTGCCTGGCCTCAGCCTACATAAATGCTATGTTATGTGGTCGCTCAGGCCACACTCTTGGTTATCAATGCTAACCATCTCTCTCTGTGTGCTTCCTGGTTACTGATGGCTCATTTTGTATTCAACATTTGTTTGAATCTTTACCCATTTTTATTGGCTCACTGTTTCCTTTGCAAGCTCTTGTGAGCACACGCATGCACGCGCACACACACACACACACACACACACACACAAACACACACACATCTACCCCTCTGTCAGGTAGATATATGAAGAATATTTTCCTAGTCTATAATTGCACTTTTTTATAGAATGTCAATGGCTTTTGAAGAGCAGATTATTTAAATGTTATGAGTACTCTCTCAAAAGCTGATATTATGCAAAATAATTCCTGGATTCATTTCAGGAAATCTTTAATTAGCCAGATAACAATCATAGTCTATGTCTTCTTCCACGGAGGCTGTAAGCTAAAACTTCTACGTTTATGTCTATGAAACACAGAATTTAGGTGCTAGGTAAATAGTCATACTTCTCACTCTTGTTCTTGCACCATTTGGGGGGAGGCGATTTTGGGGCTACACCCGGCAGTGTTCAGGGGTTACTGCTGGCTCTGTGCTTAGAAATTACTCCTGGCAGGCTCAGGGAACCCTATGGGATGCTCAGAATTAAACCTGGGTCAGCCACATCCAAGGCAAATGCCCTACCCTCTCTGCTTTTACTCTGGCCCCTCTAGCACCATTTCTGAAAAGAGTTTCTTCTTCTTTTACTTGCTTTGGCACTTGCCAAGGATTAATGAGCCACATCCAGGGGATCCACGTCTTGCCTTGATTCTGCCTCAGGGATGGGGCTCATTGTTTCCAGAGAAATATCACAGTCTCCCAGCCATGACTGCTGGAGTGTTCATGCCAGCAAGGAATGTTCATGGATGAGTCTTCAAACATCAATTCTTTGCCAAGACTGTTGTTACTACTCAAGGTTCTTTGAAAACTTTAAAACCAATGTTACTAATATCTATAAAATTAAAATTCTTTTTTTGCCACCCCCTAAAATTAAAATTCTGCTGAAATTTTTTCTTATCAATTTTGGAAAAAATATGAGTTATAGAAAATGCTGGGTTTTCTATTCCAGCACTTTATTTTTTTTTATTTTTTTGGTTTTTGGTTTTTGGGTCACACCTGGCAGCACTCAGGGGTTACTCCTGGCTCTACACTCAGAAATCGCTCCTGGCAGGCTCGGGGAGCCATATGGGATGCCAGGATTAGAACCACCGTCCTTCTGCATGGAAGACAAACACCCTACCTCCATGCTATTTCTCTGGCCCTATTCCAGCACTTCTTACACTTTTCTCACCCATGACCCTTCTACAACTAGACTTTCACATGACCCCCTGACTCAATAAAATTGGATTATAAGCCAATCATATATTGATAATATTTTGTAAATTTATTTACTATATTTTTCCATGAGTTTAGAGCAATAGAATAGCAGGTAGGTCATTTGCCTTTGAGATGGCTCACCTAGGTTTGATCCTTGGCATCCCATATAGTCCAGAGTACCGCAAGGAGAAATTCCTGAGTGCAGACTCAGGAGTAACCCATGAACATCACTGGGTGTGGCTCCCAAGCAAACAAACAAAACAAAACTATCCACATTTAGTTACCCTCTAGAGGTATTGATGATTTTTTTGGTTATTGGGCCACACCTGGTGGCTCTCAGGAGTTACTCCTGGCTCTGTGCTCAGAAATCGCTTCTGGCAGGCTCGGGAGTACCATATGGGATGCCAGGAATTAAATTCAGGTCTGTCCCAGGACTGCTGAGTAAAAGGCAAATGCCCTACCACTGTACTATCTCTCTGATCTCAAGGGAGTTATTGAAGTTTAAGAAGCTCTGTTAGCACTTAATGGTAGATGAAATCAGAAGATGGTCCATGACACCTGGCTTTGACATAAGATCTGTGCAAAAACCAAGATCTTTAATTACAGAAGCCTGACTGTGACAACCATGATTGAGTAGAACTTTTCCTGGGACCATGATAAAAGACCTTGGGGTTGGACGATTAATATGCCCGGAACCTGTAGTTAGTCTTATGACAGGATGCTTTATGGGTAGAGACGAGCTGTTTTTATTTTTTAGGCCAATGGTATTTCCTTTCTAATTTCCCCAACTTTTGCTCAGTCTATGCACAAAAAAGATTTATTTATACCTTCTAAGTAGGGGTTCCCACCTTTTTCACAGAATGCTGGGACATGAATTACTTTGTTTTACCTCATATTTCTGCATTTTTCTAAAAATTGAGGGAAAAAAAAAGAGTGGATGGGATCAAATGGCCTCAGGTGTATTGGGTGGAGAAAAATGATCAGAAATAAATATCTATGCCAAAGTGTACAGCAATAGAATCAAGAACCCAAAACATAACAATTTAAACTTAAAATGGACCTGTTACACTGGTAGACCAGGGGCTAGGATGAAGGAGGTATGGGATGCATGCTGAGAACTTTGGTAGAGGGAGGTCAACACTGGTGTTGGGAGTGGCTCTAATTCACTGTCACTGTATGCCTGAAATTCAACTATGAAGGACTTGTAATTCACAATGGGGTCAATAAAAAATTGAAATAAA
Source organism: Suncus etruscus (assembly GCF_024139225.1). Classification (NCBI taxonomy): domain Eukaryota; kingdom Metazoa; phylum Chordata; class Mammalia; order Eulipotyphla; family Soricidae; genus Suncus; species Suncus etruscus. Next base: position 63,489,778 of record NC_064865.1, on the reverse strand, counting down.
ATATAAAAAAAAAGCTCAGGTTAAGACATGAAGGTAATACCTGTGTATTTATTTATCTATCTCCTGGATTGTGTCTCTGATCATACTTTACATTTCCATACTACAAATCTTACACATATTTGATGAACTATTTAAAGGGTTTTCTAATTTTCCATAGTAGGTGTTATTGTATGATACTGATGAGTAGGATACAGAAATATAGCTAGAAACATAGCCTCATCCTACAGGATGTTTTACCTCCTGCTATTTTTTAATATATATTCCTTAAAGTTTGTTGCTGTTTTTGTTTTGGATCATACCCAGCTGTGCTCAGAACTTACTCCTGGCTTGGTGCTCAGAGATCACTCCTCGTGGGGCTCAGACCATATGCAGTTCCAGGACTGGACCCACATCTGATGCATGCAGGCAAGTACCTTAATGCCTGTGCTGTCTCTCAGCCTATTTCTTAAACTTATTTTTAATAGATAATAGTATGATCTATTTTATATTTTAATTCTTCTAAACGTGATTATTGATTGATTGGTTTTTGGGCCACACCCAGCACTGCTCAGGGGTCACTCAGTTCTGCACTCAGAAATCGCCCCTGGCAAGCTGGGGGACCACATGAGATACAGGGAATTGAACCGGGTCCCTCCCAGGTCAGCCACATGCAAAGCAAATGCCCTACTGCTGTGCTATCTCTCCAGCTCCCATGATCTATGTTTTAAAAGTAACTGTTTTGTACCTTTTTCGTTCTTTCTTTCCTATTACACTGACTTTGACCTCAAGACCAGTTTTGAATGGAAGGAGAGGAGATACCTTTGCACTTTTACAACTTTGGAGTCAGAATTACAGATTTAATTTCACTATTCATTCTAATGTTTGCTAGTTTTCATGGATATTATTTCTCAGGTTGAGAGAATTCATTCCATGTCTGTCAGATAACCACCACCAGGAATAAGTGTTTATTTTTTCCAATGCCTTTTTTTCTTATGCCCTCACTCTGTTAATACGATGAGTTGGACTATTTTATTGTCAAATGGCAAAGTATTAATGCTTAAAAATCAGAGATATGATCCACTTTATGTTGTAAACACCATTTACTAATGTAATATAAAAGTTCTTCACATTCTGTTTTTTGAAACAGGTTGTTTAATTTTACTGTAATCATTTGTTTGAGTAGTATAATAAAATTAACTATGAATTATCTATCATTTTAGCTTAAAACTGGTTTTAAGGTTTGTTCCATTTTTTGCCCTAAATGGGTAAAAAAATTCACATGTAAAGCAAACAGAAGCTAAAGTTGTGAAAATGTTTTAAATATCAAGTTCAATTTATTCTATTTTTGTTTTGTTTTGGGATTATTTTGGGGGGTGGCATATAGGGCTAAGTCCGGGCTCTATGCTCAGGGAATCACTCTTTGTGGGGCTCTGGAGACCATTTGGGTGCAAGATTCAAACCTGGTCAGCACACGCAAGGTCCTACCCAATATATTGTCTTTCTGGCTCTCAAATTCAAATTCTTTATGAGATTCAGTGTTATTCAGAATCTGTTTATGTGCTCATATGTTGACTTATATACAAGATGATTTTTGTACATTTAATTAAGTTGTCTAATTTATGAGCATAACGTTATTCAGAATATCATATAATTCTCTTTTTAATGCATGCAATATCATAGGACTTCTCTTTGTAATTCCCGAAACAAGTCTTTTATGTATTCTCATTCCCTTTTTTCTTGATTGGTCTATCTATGAAGTTATCAATTTTACTGTTTTGTAAAATATCACTTTTAGGTTTCTACGATGTTTTCTTATGTGTTGACTTTCCATTTTATTGTGTTTTTCTTTTTTAAATTCTCTTACTTCTACTTATTTTGAATTAATTTGTTCCCTTTTTATCTAAATTCTTCAAGCGAATGTTGACGTCATCTATTTTAAAATGTCTTTTCTAGTATAAACATGCAATGCTATAAATTTATTTCTAAGTTGTAGCAAGCTACATCACACATTTTAATAAGTTGTCTTCTGAGTTGTATTAATTCAGTGTTACATTTTTTTTCTTTTACCCAGGGATTATCAAAAATGTCAAATTCCAATTATTTGGGGATTTTTCTAGTAATTTGTTATTTGTTTCTGGCCTAATTTCTTTCTGGCCTGAGAATATACTCTTTGTTCTTTATTCTTTGAAGTATTTTGAGGCTTGCCTTATAGCCTTCCTTGCTGTGTAAATCTATTTTGGAGTCTTTTGAGGTGCTTTTTGAGAGTGCAGTACTTTGGGGGTCTGGCTAGATACTACAGTGGGGAGGGCATTTGCCTTGCAGGCAACCAACCCAGGTTCAAACCCCAGCATCCTATATGGCCCCCCCTCCCATGCACCACCAGGAGTAATTCTTGAGTGTAGAGCCAAGAGTTACTCTTGAGCATGTCGAGTGTGCCCTCCCAAACAAACAAATATGAGTATAGCAATAAAAACCTGTCCCCGATCGTGTTCAAGTCCTGTCCCTCCTTGCTACATGGTGTAGAGAGAAGTTTGCTTACATTTCACTAATCCAGGGTGGGGTGTCTCTATCTCCCCTTGGTTTTGTCCACTGTCCCTCATGCACTGAATTAACATAGGCCCATTTAGAGCCCTTCATCTTCCTGAAAGACTGGCCCTTTGATTATTACTCAAAGTCCCTCTCACGTCTTCCACTGAGGCTTATCCACTCTGATATTAATACAGTCACTCCTGCTTTCTTATGCGTAGTGTTTCCATGATTAATGTGTGTCACCTTTTTTTCTAAGTGAGGTCTTTCTATTTAAAGTGCATTTCTCTTCAGGGGCACAGGGGAGGGTGTCTTTCCGATGTAGCCTGCCACACGCTGATGTCTGCTGGAATGTCTGTGCCTTGTCTGGTTGAGTTCCAGTCTCCCTCCTGCAGAAACTTTCCCTAGTTAGCTCCTCTGCCTGCTGCTTCTCTTTCTCGGCCTTCTTTTCATGCCTTTCACAAGTCGCCCATTTGATACCTGTCGTTGCTCGCCTTTGCTTTAGACAGACAATCGTCTTTTAAAGACATTAAGAAGCGAGAAAAAGCTCTTTTCTTTATATTGACTCAAACCGCTCTATAGCTCACAGTTGCCACTTCTCGGTCCCTTACGAAGGGCCGAGGTTTTGTCCAGCCTGTCCTGATACAGAGTGAGGGTCTTTGTTCATGCCCCAGGCCCCGTCTCTGGCTGGTCTGCTTGGTCCCCGCCATTCCATGAGAAGAGACCACTTGGGCTGTCTGCACTAGAGTTCTTGCGCAATTCCTTGGAGCCTGTGGTCTGAGGGAGCCTGTTTCTGGTGTCCTGAAAGTGCAGTGTTTGCCCTGGTGCGGCCTCTTACCTGTTGGTGTAAAGCCAAAGGGTTGCACATGTGAGCACCTGAGTTCTGTCCTCCTAGAAACGTCTGGGGAGGGCATGGCTCCAGGGGATTCGCTCTTGCCTGGGCAGGGTCTCAAGTGACTGGAACCAGAGTTGAACCCTCTCCTGGGACCCGGCTCTCTCCTCTCCCCTTCTCTCTCTTGCTCTCTTCTTCCCTCCCTTCCAGTCCTCTCCTCTCCCACCCCCATCATCCTATCCCCTCCCCCCCAGATCCTTCACCACCCCCCACCAGTGATAGAGCCTGGACCAGCTGAGTGAAGGAACAGAGGGCAGATCAGTCCCTGCTTAAAGTCGAGGCCTCCCTGCCCAGCTGTCCCAGGCAGGGTGGTCAGGGCCACCCTGTGCTCTAGAAGGAGCCCCAGAAAGCTCGGGGCTCTTCTTCCCTGTCCTACAGTGGAGCCCCACCGCCTTGACAGAAGCAGCATCTTCCCCCGCACAGCTCGGTCCAGGTTCCGCTCACTGAAGCAGACGCAGTGGAAGCCTCAGAGTCCAATTTCCTTCTATGTTTGAAAGAAAGAAAAATATCCAGACACAACTGAGGAAAGAGAAAAAAGAGCTTCGACTCTGCTCATTTCCCTGGGTCCCCGCCAGAGCGAGGAGCCTCTGCACATGTTCGCCAAAACCAAGCCAGCAGACGCTCGGTTCTGCTCTGACTCAGCCCCTGCGAGGGCCACAGGGCCCATCCGCCTGCAGCTGGGCCACCACGTCCCTCCTGACACCACCTCGAGCCTAGGGAAGGGGCATTGCCAGGCCCCAGGGGCTGGCCCCGCTGAACCATCCGGAGAGGCTCACAGACTGTCTTCCCTCCAAAGATGGTGCCCAACACTGACCTGGTGCTGACCTGGGGGGTGCCTGCCTTGCACACAGCAGATCCTGGGTATATACTCAGGGCCCAAATACGGTCCCCAGACTCCCGCCAGGAATGAAGCCTGAGCACAAAGCCAGGAGTAAACCCTGAACGGGTCACACACACACACACACACACACACACACACACACACACACACACACACACGAAATGTGTGCAAATAGTTAGGGCCAGAGTGATAGCATAGCACTAGGGAGTTTGCCTTGCATGAGGCCAACTCAAGACGGACCTGGGTTTGATCTTCAGCATCCAGTATGGTCCCCCAAGCCTGCCAGGAGTGATTTCTGAGTGCAGAGCCAGGAGTAACCCCTGAGCACTACTGGGTATGGCCTAAAAACCAAAACCCAGGGCCGAAGTGATAGCACAGCGATAGGGCATTTGCCTTGCACCTGGCTGCCCGGGATGGACCTCAGTTTGATCTCCAGTGTCCTATATGGTCCCCTGAGCTAGGAGCAATTTTTGAGTGCATAGCCAGGAGTAACCCTTGAGTTTCATGGGGTGTGGCCCCAAAAAACAAAACAACCCCCCACCAAAAAAAACACCAAAAATGTATGCAAATAGGCTTTAAGAGCCTGGGGAAGTTGGGGGGGGGGGCGACTAGCCTGAACAGGGAATTTCCTCCTCTCCTCCCTGCTCCTCCTTACTGAGCTCCACGTCACACAGACTTCAATTGTATAGAGACACTTTCAAGTTCAAGAGCACCGTTGTCAACTCAGCAGAGCCTTTCTTCCACAGACCCGCTCCAAATTAACAACATTTGGCTGCGAATCGTACATCAAGAGGGAGTCAGCCCACAGAAAAAACGAGAGGGGAGTATTTGAATCAGATATCTGACGTTCCGTGCCAGCCAGTCTGCAGCTCAGAAAGATGATGGGCGCGGCCTGAAAGTGGACAGAATTCACACACCCACTTCCACACCCACGGGGAGTCGGCACCAGGATCCTCACCCTCTCTTTCTCACCCACAGTGAGATACCCACATCTCAGCTGCCCTCCTTGGAGAAGGGAGTTCTTTTCTTTTCTTTTCTTTTCTTTTTTTTTTTTTTTTTTTGGTTTTTGGTTTTTGGACCACACCCAGTGACACTCAGGGGTTACTCCTGGCTATGTGCTCAGAAATTGCTCTGGCTCGGGGAACCATATGGGATGCCGGGGATTGAACCTAAGTCTGTCATGAGTCGGCCATGTGCAAGGCAAACACCCTACCGAGAAGGGACTTCTGATATAACCACCTCAGCCCATCTCCCTAGAGCCAGGCCAGCCCAGGATACATCACAGGCCTTGGGACTGGAAACCTCTCCCTGGCAAGGCATAGCCACATGCTAGTGGCATTTTGTGGGTGACCATAGAACCAGACCCACAGCCGGCAGCTGACCCTGGGCTTTGAAGGGCTCAGCACCCCAATAGTGCACATGGCCAGGTTCACCGGCTGTCCTTCCAGCGTCTGCTAGTCCCACAACAAAGAAGTAGAGTCTGAGAGATCAGGTGGTGTCCTGAGGGAGCTTCTGTTCCTGGGAGTCTGGCACGGTGGTCACTGAAGGTGGAACCCCTGTATCTTCTGGACGCACCAGCCTTTTCTTCGTTCACCAGCCCAGAACTCAGGTGTCAGGCCAGGCAGGCTGGACGGACTCAGGAGACTTGAACTTCTGTTCAGTGCTCATCAGGCCAGTGCAGGGTCCACTGGGGTGGCCTCTGGTTTGCCACAGCAGCAAAAGGGACAGACCCACCAAGAAAGGAGGCTGCATGTCAGACACTGGCAACCTCGGCCTCAGTCCTGGAGAGTAAAACAGCCCGGCCCATCCATTCACCACTACACGTACGGCCCTTCCCAACAGTCGGCCAGAGTCATAGAGTGAAGAAAATTCACAACTGGGCACTGAAGGCAGGAAGTAGATTATTTAAATAGAACATACAGAGTGGCCTGGAGATATCCTGAATGGCATGTGTCCCTGGTATGTGTGAGATCCTGGGTTAGGCCCCAGCTAACTAGCCAAACGTTGGCCCAGTTGTCAATTGTTGGATTACTGGTCCCACTCAAATCAATATTCATACTCTACCCTACTGTGTGATCTGGTGATAGGATTACTGGATTATTCCCTACTTGGTATTCCTCTCCCACCTAGGATGTGCCTGGTTCTTGTGAATAGAAGCAGGGGTCTGCAGAAGGCAGGCACTCTTTCTTTGGTCTTCCTCCACTAAGCTGCTTTCCTTCTTAGGAGCAGAAGGTTTCTGTGATGGGATTCCTTGCTTGAGTGCTGGATTTTCTCAACCCATTCTTGTACCTTTTCATTGTGTGGATTATTTCCTTCGTCATTTGCTTCCAGACCGCGTCTCACCAGATCCTCATTTTGGAGACCGGAACTTGAGTTATAGTTATAGTTGATGCAGTGGGCCCCAAGCTAGGGCTCAAACATTAAAGCTTCCATGAAGGAGGTGTAGGGGCCCCTATAGGAACAATTCACAGCATGGCCCAGTTCCCAGTACAGGACCCAGAGGACTAGGAGACAGGAAGCCACAAGAGCAGGTTCCGTGATGATGGAGTCGTTCTAGATCACTCTATGGTGGGGAGTTTTGCAGTGCTGAGTAAACGGAAAACTTCTGAATTATAGACTGGAAATGGAGGGATTCGATGCCATGTGACTTGCCCATTAATAAAAGTATTAATAATCCGTGACAGTGCAAGTGCTCATAGCACTTTACTGCAGGATAATTCAGGCACTCGGCAAAAAATAGCATATTGATTTTTATCTCTCAACTGGGTTTTTAATTTTATCCGAAGTCTTCGCTACCCCAGAGTGAATGTTAGGTTAATTGATTAGATTTGTCCACCCCACAAACGAATGTGTCTCTGGTGCCAGTCTCTGACCAGGCTCTGGTCACGCAAAAAAAAAAAAAATAGATTTAGGCATTTTCTAAATCTCTGTCCTCATAAGAGCAGGGACTGGCTGGCTGGCATGATCCCAGACCACCATACAGTGTGACTATGCCAGATTGTGTTACCTCTGTTGTTCCTCATGTGATTAGGCTTCTCCATACTGTCTGTGCCCACTGAAAAAGATCACCGGCCAGCCCAGTGAAGGGTTGCTTTAGGTTGGGTCCACCTGTCTGTACTCCTGTACCTCACTACTCATGTCAAAAGGCCTTAGATATACCCTAATATCAACATTTACCTGCATAGATACATCCCACAGGGCCCCCATGCACAAACTATGGAAGTAGCTCTTCCCTTATCTATGAGAAACAGTTCTTTCTAGGGGAACAGGCAAGACAAATGGGGCCAATTTCCCAGAAACTGAGCTGTGGTCAGAGTCATCCCTCCCAGGGGCCTTAAACTCCGATAAAAGACACCCAAATGGGACCCCAATATGATATTTCTAATCTTCACTGTTAAGACTCTCCCCTACGACAAAAAAAAAATATTGGGGGCTGGAGAGATAGCACAGCAGTAGGGCGTTTGGCTTGCATGCAGTCAATCCAGCACTGGTGGTGATTCAAATCCCAGCATCCCATAGGGTCCCTCATGCCTGCCAGAAGAGATTTCTGAATACAGAGCCAGGAGTAACCCCTGAGTGCAGCCAGATGTGACTCCCCCCCCCCAAAAAAAAAAGACTCTCCTATGGTGTCAGTGTGCACCTATTAGAGGAGGCCTTTTCCACCACACTGTGTGAGTGTCATGAGCCTGTGGGCTCAGGTTGGGTGGAGGCTGGAGACAGGTCAGCCAGCTAGATCTCAGTGTTCAAGGTTGCCGCCTGCCACCAGCAGTGGCAGAGCACGGCCAAGTCTGTCCCCATCTTAGCTCTTGTTTCTCCTGGGCCTCTAGAGATTCTGCCCAGTGCTCCCTTCCAAAGCCTTTCTGTCTGTCGTCAAACACCGTTGCAGACGTCTCCAGGACAAACATTGGGAAGACCCCCAAGGCGATGACATAATTGCCTGAGTTTCTAAAAACTCCCTTTCCTCGTCATGTGGAGGATGGAAATGGGAAGGCTGGATATAGGAGGACCAAGTGGGAAATTATTACAGTAATTTTAAGATCTTGGTGAATTTAGACTAAAATGGTGTCAGATGAAAAGGAAATAAAAAGACTGTGATATATTTAGGGCTGAGAAGCAACAGGGCCGGGCTGGTGGTGGTGGCGGCGGGCGCAGCACGGGGACTTGTAGAGATGACTTCAGTCTCTGAGCTGAGCATGCGGTGGGCCGGGGTGCGATTTCCTGCCATGGGGAGATGGGAGGAAGCCTCGGGAGGGAGGAGGTTTAATTTGGGAAGAGTATGAGGTGGCTGAGGCGGTGGCGAGTTTGCCTAGGAGGTGAGAAAGAGGGCAGAGGGGCCTCTCTCCTCTCTCTCTCTCTCTCTCTCTCTCTCTCTCTCTCTCTCTCTCTCTCTCTCTCTCTCTCTCTCTCTCTCTCTCTCTCTCTCTCTCACTCACTCACTCTTCTCCAGGGTGCTCAGACCCTCCTCCCTCGCTGCTGTCCAGGTGGTGGGAACTATAGACTCAACCCCTCATCAAAAGAATCAAAGATTCTTTATTGTTTTTTAACCTCTGATTTTATTTGAAAAATGCGATAGAGTTTTTACATCTTGAGGGGCTACTAAGGAGAGTCAATAAACTTGCAATTCAACGTTTTCTGTCGTTATGATAAAGTTATTAAAATGTACAGAGACATTAGTCTAGGACCTAGACTCTAGGTGATGGACACAGGATAGGGGACACAGGGTGGGGGACAGACATGGGTGGGCTCATGGGACAGGGAGACCCAGGGGAACACTCAGGGGTTCCCTGGTCACTGATGCCTGAGCTAGCCTGATGTGTTGAGTGGTCTTACACACCACCATCACCACCACTGGTGGGTGGAGAGAAGCTGAGGACAATTGGTGGGGACACAGTCCCTGATTGGATCATAGTTTCTGATTTTCATCCCAGTTACCTCACCAACTAATAGGTGGATACATTTTCAGAAAACATCAAAATGTCCCAGATATCTTTTGTCCTTTATCCAGTTAATGTTTTGATCTATATTTATATATGTAAATACACAAGAGAAACTAAAAAAGACCTGCCTAGATGCGTGCATGTCTAGATAAGGATCTCTCCTTAATCAATATCTACTTCTATAGGGATACTTGTCATATATAAGAATGATATCCTATATTGCATTTTCTGAACCATTATAAATTGAAGGCATGGCATTCCTTTAACTCTAATGAATATACATGTTTAAATCATGAATGGATTTTGAACTAAAGCAACTATTAAAAGCAGGCAGTTAACAGTGACTTAACTGACCCATGGGCTGCCTTGGGCTGTGTGTGGGTGTATCTGTGTGAGTATGCCCACTCTGAGTGTTTCCGAATGTATTGAATATGTAAGTATCTGAATGAATGCATATGTGAGCATACACATTCAATATGTGTGTGTTGACATGTGGGTGTATGCCTGTCTGGGTGAGCGTATCTGGTTATGTATCTGAGTTTGTGTGAATGTGTGTACACCTGTGTGAGTGCATGTGAATTGAGTGTGTGCATGCCTGGTGTGTATCTGAGTGTAGGTGGGTGTGTGCATTTATGTGCACATGTGTCTGAGTGTGTGTGAACCTGAGTTTGGGCTTGTGTGAGCATGTGTGCACATGTGAGCCTGCATCCTTCCCACCAAGGTGTGTCTGTGTAAGTTTATGTTTGCTTATATTCCTGTATGTATATATGTGTAGCATGTAGATGTGTAGATGTGCATGTCTGCACATGCTTGTGGGTGTTATATTGCATGAGTATGTCATATTGTGTGTATGAGTATACTGCACATGTGTGTATGTGAGGTAGGGGAGTCCTTTCTTTTCATGTTGTTGGACTTTCTAAATGGACCTAATGTGTTTTGTAATAATTATTTAATAAACATTGTCCTTTGGGGGGAAATGAATTTGTCCATGTTCTGTTTGATGATTCCTCTCTGAAATGTTTACTTTCAATAATTTCTTGCTGGCGTAACTGAATCTGATGATGCGAGGACAGACTTTCCTGCAACAAACTTTGAGGGCAGAGAAGACACAGAAAGCCCACACAGCTGTAATAGAGGGCAGCATGTGGGGGTGAACCCTCAGAGTTCATCCAGGACCTTCCCCTGATCATGGCTATTTGCAAACAGTCTCTGAACCAAGGGCTCTGTGTTGCCCCCCCTGCTCTGCCCCCAAGAACTTCCCACCTTCCTCATCCCCAGAGGCCAAAGAATAGCAGAGCAAAGGTCCCGAGTGTCCACAGCTTCTTGGGGAGCAGAGCTCCCTGACCCCCAGTTCATCCAGGCATGGCCCCACCCCACACCCTGTATAGCTGGGGTGATGGTGCTGATGACTGGCCCTCAGCCGTCACTTCCTGTCCTCCTCCAGAGTCTGTGGGAGGAGAGGAACCCATCAGCTCTGCAGCCCTCCGAGAGGAGAGATCAGGGCTCAGTGAGACTCAGGAGCTGATTCACCCACCGTGGGGCACCCGTGCCACCGGGGAGCAGATGGAGACAGAGGAGCAGCCTGGCTGCCTCCCTCCCTCCCTCCTGGGAAAACCAGAGCTATTCCAGCGCATGCCCCTGGCTCCCAGCTCCGCACCCCACAGGGGCTGCTGACACACGTCTGTCTCCTCGAACCTCAAGGCTGTGAATCACGGTGTCTGCTTGTGTTCCCATAGAGGTGACCCGGGCAGGCAAGGTCAAAGGCGTGCTCACACGCCCAGCCCCAGAGCACAGAGCCACATACAGCCCCCAGTTGGAGCTGACACTGGGTGCCAGACAGAGCCAGGCTGGGGTGGGGGCTGCAAGCAGGGACTCCCTCAAGAGGGGCACAGGGTGTCCACATAGAGGCTCAAGTCCAGGAGGAGCTGAGGGTGGCCAGAGGGACATCCTCGGTCTGCAAGGGTATGGCTGCACTGCAGAGAACATTCCATGCTTCCAAGTCAGTCCTGAGCCTGCAGACGTGGAAACAGCTCCCCAGGGGGGTGTGAATCAACCTGGACTTGTACGTAACTGGGTGCAGCCTCGAGTCAGACACCACTGTCCCACCAGGCTGCTGTTTCATAAGATTCATCAAGGCCTAAACTGGACCAACCACAAGCCACTGGGGAATGGAAGAAAACAAGGCTGGTGACACCTGCAGGGGGCGCTGTGGATCCGGACTATAACTACTAAGAGGGATCCCAACCTGTAGGGGGCGCCGTGGAGTCAGGACTGTGATTCTACTAAGACCCAAACCAGCAGGGCGTGCTGTGGAGTCAGGTCCATCCAGGAACCTCTCCCCCCGACTACTCAGCCAATGTGCTGGTCCTGGGCAGAGTGGGAGTACTTGTGTGTGATCATGCATGAGAGTTTGTGTTCACGCATGACCGTGTATTCATACAGGAGCGTCTGTTTCTATAGGAGTGTGTGGTTCCATGTGGGAATGTGTATCCCATGCAGGAGCATGTGTGATCCATGCAGGAGTGTATATTCCATGTGGGAGCATGTATGTCCCGTATGGGAGTGTGTTCCATTGGGGAACATTGTGTTCTGTGTGAAAGCGTGTGTTCCATGTGGGAGCATGTTGTTAAAGGCAGGAGTCCTTGAGGATTTTTTTCCTAATTTTATTAAAGCACCATGATTTGCAAGTTGTTCCTAATACAGTCGTTTCAGGCATTAAATGTTCACACATCAACCCTCCCATCAGTGTGACCTTCTCTACCAGCGTCCCCAATCTCCCACCCACCATCCTCCTCCACAGAGGCACAAATAAATTGATTTCATATTGTTTGTTACAACACAAAAGCTCGAGGATTCTATCAGAACTCAGATCAAGACGGATCAATTTCAAATGATTGTTCGATCTCTCCAAGCCGGTGTCCGAGGAGAGCAATTTGGCTGTGTTTGGTGCTAGCTGAGCTTCAGGACCTCTGAGTGGCCACCATGTGACTTTCCCACCCAATTTCCTGAAATACTACGGGCTGACACTGCTATAAACTACTGAGGCTGCTCTTCCACTATGGAGAAACCGACGTTCTGTCATGAGCACATTACTCTCTTCCTCTTCCTCCCCTTACACTGAATTTCCAAATAAAACCTACTTTCACTTCTAAGAAGCAAATACACAGAATATCGAGGTGTCGCCTGTGGGCGCATAGTTCGGGTTTTATGGATCTGAAACTTGGAGATTAGAGACGCTGAAGTCTCAGAGCTGCTGGGGGCCATTTCTGTCTGAAGGTTTTCGGGGTGGTACTGGGCTGCTGCAGTTATGCTGAAAGGGGAATCTTCTCCTCCCCCTTTCTGAGAAGGCCACAGAGGCATCAGTCAGAACTTCTGAGGAAGTTCGGCAGCTGCTATTTCCTTTCAGTAAGCTCCATGGAGGGGTCATGCTATTTTCCTGCTAGGAATGTGTGAGCCATGATCTCTGCCCCTCGGACTGTTGGGCTTTGCAGCCAAGGCAAAACTGAGTCTCTTTCCAGGACACAGAGAAACACTGGGGGGTCACTGTGGGTGGCAAGAACCCCCACCTTAGGAAGGTATAGATGGGGCAGTGTCTGCATTCAGGGCCCTGCAGGCCCATCTGGTGTGCAGTGGTGGCCAGAGCTCAGGACACAAGCTCAAGGCTCTCCACAGACACCTAACTGAGGAACAGCCCCCCCAAAACACCCCACTTCTGCTTTTCCCAACCCCTGCCCTCTTGGCCTCACTTCTCACAGTCCCCTCCTGCCTCCCACTGGGTGGACAAAATGACAATAGTCTCCCAGTCCCGTCCAAGCGTCATGCCTGTAGCCATGAGAGCAGCAATGTGACATCCCAGCTCTTCACCCATCCCACCCCAAGGCAGCCGTGACTGCCAGCCCCTGGCGCCACATCTGGACCCTCCGTGAAATCCCTAGTGCCAGAACCTACAGCCCAGGATGTTGTCCCAGGCAGGTCTCATGTCCTGCCACCTGCACAAGTGTCCAGGGGTCGGTGGGAAGGACAACGACCCCCTCTCAAGGGGGAAGTGACACTAGCTGACACAGCTCAGTGCCTGCACAGCTCTGAGGAACGAGGTAGCCGGAGAACCCCAAACTCCCCCCAGACACGCACGCATGCCCAGCCTCATCCATCTCTGCTGACCCCACTGGACCTGGCAGATGGCGGGTGTAGAGGGCAGGACTGTAAATGGCGACTCATCCTGGTGCCCACACTGGCACACAGGCTGAACCTGTTCTGGGCGCTGGCCCGGCCCATCTGACCCCGCAGAGCACAAGGCTGCCTTCATTTCCAGTACTTCATTCTCCTTCCTGGATTTCTGCCCTGCATGCCCCTCTCCTGGCAACCTGGACCCCAGTTTGTCTTTAAAATGAGGTGCTGGGCTCAGAAGATAGCATAGAGGTCGTCTCTGCATGACCAGCCTGAGGACCCCTTGCTGCGTCCCTGAGTATCCCCAGGGTGTGGTCCCACAGTGACATGAACCAGTACCCTAGCACCCTCAACCCAAGCCTCCCGCCTACTTGGCTGAATCACTGTTGGGGTTTTCGGCTTCTGAAAAAGCCCCTCCCCCAAATCCAAGTGAAGCGAGGAGGAAAAGGAATGGTCTCTCTGTGCAGTGTTCTCTCCGACCTGGCTATGCCTCTGGGCCCAAATGGCCCTACCAACTGCTAGTCTGCACCCTGAATGAAGGCCTCAGTCCCCCAAAGAGGGCCAATGAGCTTCAGAGGTTCAATGAGGGGGTGACAATGATTCAACAGGGGTCCAGACAGGTGAAAGGTGAGAGTGATGCCCAAGAAGGAGGAACCTCAGACACACAGAATCTCCAGGGGCTAAACCTGCTCCTGGTCCTTGCACATATCCCATAAAACCAATCTCAGAAGATTCCAGAACGGGGGCTGGAGCAATGGTGCAGCAGTAGGGCTTTTGCCTTGCATGTGGCTGACCCAGGGCGAGCATGGGTTCCATCCCCGGTGTCTCATATGATCCCCCCAGCCAGGAGCAATTTCTGAGGGCAGAGCCAAGAGTAACCCCTGAGCATCACCGGGTGTGGCCCAAAAATAAAAAATAAATAAATAAAAATAAAAAGATTCCATAAATGGAGAAGGGTGCCCCCTGGGGTGGGTGAGTCCTGTGATTGGTAAGAGTGGGGGGAAGGGAAGGGAACAGTGGCAACCAGCAGCAAAGCAGAGCAAGGCACAGACTAGAGAACAGAGCAGGTACGGGGAGGGTGCCCAAGCATTGGGACTGGGGCAGCATGAAGTGGTCCAGGATATGAGGACTGCGTAGTCCTGGCATGGAGATGGAGTCCATCTCCACAATGTGTGGCCTCCCTCCCCAACACCCTGGGTTGTGTTCCTCCTCCCTAATACCCTCCAAAACCTCTGATGGACGGAACCTCGTGGGGGCACCAACATGCTGGCCCCATGCTGGATTCTCATTCAGCAGCTGTGACTCTCTTTCTTCAGAAACTAGAATGGATGAAACTCAAGAAGGGCAGGGCCAGCCTACTACAGGCCTGCCCCATTCCCAGCACTGGGCTCTACTGTGACCCAGTCTCTGCCCCAAATTTGCCTGTGCCCTGTGCAACAAGACTCAGAAGACTGCAGGAGACTGTCCCTCTTGGGCCACCTCTGAGCATGTGTCCACGGGTCTCACGAGCCACTGAAACTGTGGGCTAATCTCCCTCACCTCTACCATGCTGACCTCCACTACAGCCTGGCTGGATGTTCCCAACCATGCCGGGAACTCCCTTGCCCCAGTTCTGATACCCTGTTCAGGATTGGAATCTGTTTCTTTACCCCTAAAGGTTTTCCCTGTAGCATGGACAGGCTTCTGCAGGTCCTTGAGAAATAGAAGAGCTCAGGGACTGGAATTAAGCTGCAGGGTCCCCCTCCAAACACCCTCATCATGTCCAGATAATCCAACCCGGTCCCAGCTGAGCCTCGGTGCAGTGCTGGGGATTGAGCCCCTGTTGGCCGCATGTGAAGCCGAAGTCTTCCTCCCCCTATAACTGTTCCAGCCTCGAATGTGGTTTTCAAGCCTCACCGTGGTCCGATCAAGCCAACAGGTCTGGGAGTATTCCCTCCTGGCACATCATTGTGATCCTGGGGAGAAATCCGCACTGTCCTTCCCAGATCTCAGGAAAACTTCAAGTTTCTTGGGTAACAAATACATCCAGCGAGTTCAAACGAGGACAAGCATTGCCGGTTCTATGTGTCAAGTCCAGAAAAATGAGCCAATTCTCGAAGGGAACAACATTGAACTGGTTTCAAGTCCAGCAGGTCTGGTGCAGCCAGCCGCAGCCACCGGGAGCAGGGCCGGCGGGAAGTTTGGGGACAGAGCCCCCGTGTCCGAGACAGTCTGTCAGGCCGAGCAAGGAGCCGGAGCTGGCCGAGGACAGAAGGAGCGAGGAACTGCGCGGTCCTGCCCGACCCGTTTTGCAAAGACGGAGCAAGAGCCTTATCGCCTCGTCTCAGGGACAGCTAGGGAGCAAGGACATGCAGGAGCCCCGAGAGTAAGTCCCCAGGGCGACACTGCTGCACCCTCAAACACAAGACCTCCGAACAGTGTCCCTTTTGCTCAAAGTACTGAATATCTGCCCAAATAATGGGAATAATAAATCATGGGCATGTTTAACTAGCTGCATCATTGTGACTGAAATCTGACTTTTCTTAAGTGCCTGATTCTTGTCCTTTTGGTTATTATGTAACAGGAACAGGTCGTATACTACTTCAGTTTATTTTTTTCTTGGTGTGTGTATGTATGTATGTGTGTGTGCGCTCGTGCGTGTTTACACATGCCATACCCATTGTGCTCACTCCTGGCTCTGTGCTCAGGGATCAGTCCTGGCTCTGTGTTCAAGCTCATCCCTGGCACGTTCACAGAACGTGGTACCAGAGGTGGAACCCAGGTCAGCCATGTGCCAGACAGCTGAAGAAAAACTGTTCCTGGGCTTGTATCACATAAGCAGAGGGCAGCTGGGCCTGAAGGCTGCTCTGTTTCTCCTCATGAGGGAAGCTGGGAGGTGACTGGTTCCTCTGAAGGTCACCGAGTGCCCTTGGATCGGTCCTCTGGCCTCTCTGGGGGAACAGCCACGCCCCTGGGATCCAGGCAGGAGCCCACCAACCCCGTGGACCCTCCCAGGACCGCCCCATGTACAGTATGCTCTACCCCTCCAGAGAAAACAAACTTCAAGAATAGAGCCCTGGTAAGCTTCCTATCATGAGCGACAATCTGAAGCTTACCATAAAGAGTGATGAGTTCAGCTAGAGAAATAACTACACTGACAGCTATCATGACAATGGTAGTGAGGGAAAAGAATGCCTATCTACAGGAAGGGGTGGGGAGGAGAAAGGTGGGGGCATTGGTGGTGGGAATATTGCACTGGTGAAGGGGGTGTTCTTTTTATAATTGAAACCCAGCTACAAACATGTTTGTAATCATGGTGCTTAAAGAAAAGAAAAGAAAAAAAGAATAGAGCTCCGGTTCAGAAATGGTCTTGGTCATGGAGCACCCAGCCTCGGGCCAGTGAAAGTCCATTATCTAGGCTGCTTAGCTGGCGGAAACTAGATATGGCATCCGAAGGCCAGGACGCCTACTTATGGCCTCTTGATGACCAACCTCTGTCAGACCAGCAGATGGGCTGGGAATAGAGCCAAGTCATGGGTGCTGCTCAGAGTGGTGGTTCTGCCAGGCTGTCTCCTCACCCTTACTCCGTCTGTCCCAGGCTGGACCCTGGGCCCAGAACACCTTCGGTAGTGCAAGACAATTTGTCCAGGACATGCCCAATTCTCAGATGCTCCTCATGGCTGGGGGGCATTTGTATGCTCTGGAGTCCAAGCCAGGCCACTGCGGAACGTTGCCAACATGAACATTATTTCCTGAGCGTGTAGTGAGTCTGTGAAGGGCCGAGAGAAAGCTCCAGTATGTGCAGAACTCACAGGCACTGCAGCAGGGGCCTAGGCTCCACCTCTGAGACCCCAAGTTCACCTAGCACTGCTAGGACCAAGAGTGACCCTTGGGCACTGAGTCAGAGTAAACCTGAGCACCATGAGGTATGGCCCAAAATAGCAAAATGAAAATCCTACAGAGATACATAAAATTTCTCATCTTGGGGCCAGAGTGATAGCATAGTGGGAGGGCATTCACCTTGCGTGCAGCCGGCCTGAAACAGACCTGGCTTCAATGCCCAGCATCCCATATGGTCTCCTGAGCCTACCAGGAGCAATTTCTCAGTACAGAGCCAGGAGTAACCCCTGAGCATTACTGGGTATGGCCCAAACACCCCCCCCCAAAAAAAAAAAACAATTTCTCATTCCATGAATCAAGTGACATAAAGAGCCCTTTAGGAAAATAACATGCCAATGCATAATAATCTCAGGGATTGGTTCATAACGTTTGGCCCATAATTACAACCTTGGGTGTGTGGGGGGGTTTTTTTGTTTAATTTTCTTTAAAAAAAAAAATTCAGGGGCCAGCGCAGTGGCGCTAGAGGTAAGGTGTCTGCCTTGCCAGCACTAGCCTAGGATGGACCTCGGTTTGATCCCCTGGCATTCCATATGGCCCCCCAAGCCAGGAGCGACTTCTGAGCGCATAGCCAGGAGTAACCCCTGAGTGTCACCAGGTGTGGCCCAAACAAAACAAAACAAAACAAAACAAAACAAAAAATTCAGGTTTGGAGCCAGAACAACTGCACAGCAGAGAGGGTGTTTTCCTTGCAATGGCCAACCCGGGTTCAATCCCTGACATCCCATCCCATATGGTCCCCAAGCCCTGCCAGGAGTAATTTCTGAGCGCAGAACCAGCAGTAACCCCTGAGCGCCACTGAATGTGGCCCATAAACAAACAAAAATATCAGGACTATATTGAGTGTTTACGACAGCAGTTAATAACGTCAAGGCAAAGGATGAATTGAAATCAAAGGAGCAGGGAAGCAGGAGGGCGCGGGAGTAGAATGAGGCAGAGAACCCGCTAAAACACTGCGGCTGGCTGAGAAGCACGAGGGGCTACTGGGTCGGTATATACAACAACTGGGAACAAAGGAGGAGCGTGCTCCCTGTCACCTCTGTCACCTCCTTCACCTCCCTGTGGGCTCCATTCGCAGCAGAACAGAGAATCAAATCTGAACATCCCCCCCATTCTTTGAAAACTGCTCTTTCCATTCTCTTTCTTTTCCCCTGCCTTTCTGGGCTTCACCTTTTCCACAGTGAGCGGAAACAGCATCTGTGGTGGGTAAAGAATTGGTGCAAATGAACATTCGTCACAGCACAGCAGGATTCTCTTCCCCAGAGCCCCAGCCCCAGCTATAGGCAATAATCAATAACTTGGGGTTCTTGAACACAAGGCTAGGTGTGGAGCTTCCCCCCACCATCCCCAGCACCTTGGCGTGGAATCCTGCAAATCCCGGGTCCCCTTTTCCTCAACTCCTTGACTTCCAGGGTTGGCACGAGCAGTGACGCCAGAGGTCTTGGCTAAACAGATGCAGAGGCTGGTTATGGGGCACTGTGGTGTGAGCCGGGGGGGGGGGGGGGGCCTGTGCTCTTTGTTCCCTGGAAACCCCACGGGGACAGCAAGCTGAGCCCCACAGTGCCCCTCGCACCCCCATTCAGCAGCGACAGATGGCCAAACCTTTCGAGATTTCCAAGGAGGAAACTACATCTGTGTGATTGGCTGGGAGAGGAGCCCCCGCAGAAATGAGATTGACCTAAGCGAGAGCCCAAGAAATAGCTTTTCCTCCTCTCGAAGGCGGGCAGGACAGCCGGGTCAGAGCCCCGGGGCTCCGTCTTCTCCACTGCGTGGCCTCCCCACCCAACACGCCGTCCCCCCTGCAGAACGCCGGTCCCTGCTGTGACCCAGAGCCTGGCACCAGGCAGCACAGCTCGGTGGCTCTGAGTGAGGGCAAAGGCGTCTGCTGGAGGTGGGGTGGGAGACCAGAGCTGGTCAGACGGCTTAGGCCCCAGCCCCGTGTTTGCAGTGAGTCTCTGAGCACAGAGGGCTGGTTCCACAAGAGCCCTACGTCACTAGCACAGCTAATGCAATGCCCAAGACTTATTAGGGACACTAAACCCTCAGAATCAGGGCCAGGCAGAGCCATAAATGGGCCTGAGAAGGGACAGGACACGGTCCTGATGGACCCTCACGTCCTCAGACCTTCTCATCCTACTGTCTGGCCTGACCAGCCCAGAAATGCTGGTTGTGGCCCCTAAGTCTAGAGAGAAAGGACAGTGACACTGGGAGCCGGAGTGATAGCACAGCAGTAGAGCGCTTGCCTTACATGCTGCTGACCTGGGATGGACCCGGGTTCAATACCCAGCATCCCATATGGTCCCCCGGCCTGCCAGGGGCGATTTCTGAGTGCAGAGCCAGGAACAACCCCTGAATGCCGCCAGGTGTGACCCCAAAACAAAACAAAAAGACAGTGACACTCTCATTGGAACTAGCTACCTGGGGAGGAAGGACCAATGCAGACAAAACTGGAGAGAACATTTATGGGAGTGGGGGTCGTGGGGAGGGTTGGGATTAATTCTAGAACCTTCCTGGCCCCCCCCAGAGAGACGGATTGAGCCCCTGCATGCCCCCAGGAACCCGGCAGCCACGTTCTTCAGTCTCAACAACACAGGCTCAGAGTGGCCCTCAGGTCAGCCAGATCAGGGTTTCACCCAGTGTCCAGCAGAGAGGATGGCTGCGCTGCTGGCACCCCCTGGAGTCAGTTTCAGGAACTGCAGCTGCCAGAAGGTGGTACCCCAGGGAGGGTCTTGGGGGCTCCTGGACCACAAGCCTCCTGGTTTTTGCCTCAATCTTCCAGAAATAAGGTGGATGGGGCGAAAGGTTAGGTCCCTCAGCAGGACGGGGAGGGGGGGGTGTGTGCTCCAGGGCGGGGCGTGAGTTCTGCAGACTGAACTCCTGGCTCCCCCTGCCTCCCAGCACCACTCGGAGCAACCAGAGCACTGAGCTGGGAGTATCCAGACCACCGCCATCACAGGTATGGCCCCCAAATAAAAACAAACAGCAAAAATAAATTAGCTCCTTTTCCTGAGTATGCAATGGACCGTCTAAGTAAAGCTCCTTCCCTCCTGGCTAAAGGAGATTGTGGGGAGACTTGGGGTCCCCCAAGGAAGAAACAGGAAACCAGAGAGCAAAGGTGGACAGGAGGCATGTGGGAAGGGAAAAACAGGCTCCAGGCCTGTCCGGTTTGTGCCTCAGCCATGAGAGGAGATGCTCCTCTTTGGAGCCAAACCCCCAGCAGTGCTCAAGGCTGAGTCCTGGCTCTGCCATGCTCAGGCATCTGGCAATGCTAAGAACTGACTCCTGGTTCACTGACTGTGTTTAGGGCTCATTCCTCGCTCTAGGCTCAAGGATCACTCCTGAAGTATTAAATAATTAAGGATGGTGGTGGATGGTGAAGGATGGAGATGGGACTTCTCTCCGCCATCCCAGGCCACATGGCTCCGCAATCCCCATTCAGTTGGCGGGTCCTAGGTTTAGGTGAATGGTGGAATCAGACTCATTCAGAGACAGGCATCTGGAAGCATCAGCTTTATTCATGCCCTGTGCACCACATGTGTGGCCTCTATCATAACCTTTCAAGCACAGCCATTCTTAGCTAGCCCTGCATCTTGACTCCTTTCAGCCATCTTCCCTTTGACCTCCATGCTGGCCAAAGACCAAAAGAGCCAAAGCCAGAGCGAGAAAGCCCCAATCCCCTGGGTCAAAGGCTTATCTACCTTTTCCAAGACCCCTCCCAGGAATGGGCGGGGTCTTGCAGGTAAGGTCAAGTTACCCAGGAAGAAAGGAGGGATGAGGCTTCAACTCCTGCCAGTGCTAAGAACTGACCCCTGGCTCTGCTTAGGAATCACTTCTGGCAGTGCTCAAGGCTGACTCCTTGCTCTGTGCTCAGGGCTGACTCCCGATTTCCATCTAGGAGGAGCAGGGTCTCTCTGCTGGCTCTGCCCTGAGCCTTCTCCCTTGCACACCACAAGCACCACTAGGACCCTAGAGCCCTCAGGCGCACCCAGCCAGGGGTAGGGAACGCTCTCCTGAAGGCCTTCCCTGAACAGCGACTCTCAGAGCAGCTCTGGTGTTCAGAGGCCACGGTGGGCCCCGAGGAAGCTGAGACGCCGGATTACAGCTGCCTGAACAGCAGCAGGGGGGAAGATTAGCTGCCAGGACACACATGTTTTATTAAACAGGCTTTTCCCACTGGGCACAGGACACCACGTGGCCCGCCCTACCCAACATGAATGGGGCACCTCTGGGGTCTCGGAAGTCTATTTTAAGGGGATTTGGAGATGCCCAAGGCTCTGATCTGCCAACACACTTCACAGTGTCTCTGCAGAGCCCCAAGACCAGCAGCGGATGTGGGGTGGGCGTGGTCTCTCCTGACACTGCACACGGCCCCCCAGCTCCTGCAGGAGTCCCCCCCCCCCAGGCATATCTTCCTTCTTTGTCACATGTCAGTGGAAGGAGACCTTGGTCCCCGGGGACGCGGGACGCCCGGCTGGCTGTCAGCTACCAGCTGTCGCTAACAACAAGCCTGGTTTTTAATTCTCTAGCAAAGCAATTACTGTCCTTCTCCTGCTCGAGCGGCTTCCTCCCGCAGCCCCTGGAGCCAAGTTGAGGGGCGCCTGCTCCCCGGGAGGGAAGAGCCACCTTGGACAGGCCTCCCTGGGCCAGGCAAGGAATTAGGGTGCCCCACAGAACACTGCCCAGGCTCTCCTGTCCTTCCTGAAGGACACACACGGTGTCACAAACAGCTTGGGCGATTCCAGGTCCTTCTCCCCCCTGCTTGGGTGGGACAGGGTCAAGGCCAAACCCAGGGGTGATGGGAGTGACCTGAAGAGTGTGAGTCAGGCCAAATGTCCTTATGCCCCTTTGCCCCATTTCTCTCCTGTAGGACTTAGCACTGGGACATTACTTGGGAGTCGGGACAGTTGGAGACACTCTGGCCTGGGCCCATGTAGTCCCTCTCATCTCCCACCTCAGGATGGGGCATTGAGGAGGCCTTGGACTCCCACTCTGACATATTAAGCTCTGTCTATGCCCTCCTCCAGACCTGTCCAGGCCCTCACTTCTGGGACCAGCCAACGTTCCAGTCCTGCCAGGTGCAGGAGCAGAGGTCGGGCTGGACAGCTGGACAGTGGGGAGTCCGAAGCAAGGGTCTCTGCTATCAAGACTGCCATGAGACACAGGGATGAGGCAGGGATGAGGACTAAGGGCTGAGCACATACTGAGCTGGGACAAATATCTGACAGGACGGGCACCTTGGAGCTCTGGGCCCAGAGAGGAGCCAGGACAGGACAAGTCTGAAGCAGGCACAAAGGTTTGCACAGAGCACGGGCTCAGGCCTGAGCTCCAGGACTCGTGACCTGTAGGAAATGGGAACCACCACTGAAGTGCTGGCACTGTGAGCACACGTGTGGACATGCTCTCACACATGCACATGAGGAATGCAACATGAGCACATATAGACACCCACACCCATAAGCATGACTGCATGCACATACCCTCTGACCCCGGAGCGAAGGTCACAAAAGGTCACAAAGGTTCCCCTCCTCTCAGTGCTCCTGAGCAGGCCTTCGGCTTCCTCCCAGGGCCTGTCCACCCAGTGCAGCTGCCCAGACAGACCCTTTCTGGACGAAGTTCAGGCAGGCTCCAGCCTCATCCTACAGAAGGTTCCAGAAAATCCCTGAGAACAGACTATGGCATGTGAGATCTAAGAGTGTGGGCTGTATGTCTGGGGTCGCCTGTCACCCCCTACCCCAACTTCCTGCCTATCTCACCTGGAAAGGGAGACCCTCCCACAGCAGAGAGACGCAGGAAGGGAGATCAGAGACACAGGTTGGGTGCAGAGAAGCTGCTTAGCTTAGAGACCATGTGAGTAATATGCACATGGCGGTTAGAGCCTTGTAATAAAACTGGATATCTCCTGAAATTCTGACTGCTGTCATTTCCTGATACCTATAGACCAGCCAGGCCAAAGGGGCTGTAGGCGCCAGCTGGGCAGAGAAAGGCCTCACCATCCATCCAAGCACTACTAGGATAATATGATTAATATGTAATACAACAGACAGTTATAGGTGCCAGCTGCTGGACCCATCCCAGGTTGGGCTCTGTCTCTCTGTGTCTCTCTATCTCTGTGTCTCTCCATGTCTCTATCTCTCTCTGTCTCTCTATCCCTGTATGTCGCTGTGTCTCTGTATCTCGCTATCTCCCTGCCTATCTATCTCTGTTTCTCTGTATCGCTGTATCTCTTTCTATCTCTCTCCCCCTCCTGCTGAACCCAGGCTCCTGCTCTGGGCTGCAGGTCTGGGGACCGGATCTGGGGTTGGGAAGACATCTCCAAACACGGTGTTTCAAGGCTGTTTTCCTTCCGAGAGGACGTTCTGGTGGAGACTTCAGAGACAAGTCTGAGGCTGGAATCCAGCTGAGGTGGGACCAGAGCCAGAGCCTAGGCCCAGACTGGCGCCACCAGCAACCACAGTGCCCAGCGGTGCCCTTGTTGGTCAAGCAGCTTCCTGGGAGACTGAGGCAGGAAAGAGCCATTGGCCTCCACCCTGTTTCTGTTCTGAGCCCCAGCTCACACATGTGACAGTCACTTGCACAGAGTGGGCAGGACCCACTTGTGTCTGTCATCGCACACAGGCAGGTGCACAGTTACTGCTTGCATCTGGCATGTAATCTTGCACCTACATCTTTTGAACAAAGCAACTGCACACTCTTGTCTTGCACAAGGCCAGCCAGGCTGTGCCCCACACCTGCCTCCCCAGCCCAGATGTATGCGACAGCCACAGTCCCGTTTCTCCCATCTCTAGAGGATGGGACGTTCTTGGAAAGCAGCTTGCAAGGCAGTGACAGAGACTTTCTGTGGCTGGGACCAGTGTCCTTCCTGCTGGTGCATATCTGGCCGAGAGGCCGCCGCCTGGCCTGCGGTTATTGAACTGAGGCGAGTGCTAAGGTGACATCACACTGCGCTGGGATCCTCCTGAATGAAGTCAGGGATGCTCCTGTCATGGGCCACTGGCTGGAGCGTCAGTCTCAGACTGACAAATGTCCTTGCTTGAGCCCTTGACCAGACCTCAATCTGCTGCCCCCAGACTGACTCTGATGGTCTGTGGAGCTGCCTGCAAGGGCCAGCTTCCCCCGGGCATGGGGAATGAGTTCAGGAGGGCTCAGAGGCGCCAGGGAATCGTGTCTGGTGGGTGGAGGACCTGAGTGCTGATTTGCAGGAAGAGCCTGCCCTGCCAGGGGCAAAAATGCACCAGATATCAATTCACCTCACGGGAAAGCTCCTCTGCTCTGACTGGGCAGGCTGACCCTGTTCAGTCCCTAGGGCCTCAGTAGGGGTGGAAGCTGGAGGTGTCAGAACCAAGGAGCCCCTTACGCACGGAGAAAGTGAGTTCAGGGTTCAGCACAGCTCTGACCAGGGGAGCAGGGAGTGTCTTCGCCCACTGAGCCTTCCTGGCCTGGGACCAGCTCCTCAGGCAGAACCAGGCTTCGTTGAGTCCAGGGGTGACCGAGGAGGAGCTGGGGCCAGGCTGCTGGGGTGTCCCTTAAGCCCCCAGCCCCTTGCTTTCCCACTGTCCTCACAGCTGCTGTGGGCTCCAAGGCATTCTTGCCACCCACGCCCAGCACATTTACCAAGACCCACCCTGACAGACACGGTGCACACACATTGCACACACAGACATGTGCATGCAGACGCACCTACACACATGCCACCAGGGCACAAACATGCACATGAGAATACA